>NC_081421.1:70708801-71018932 GCF_949786415.1 Peromyscus eremicus
CATGCTGAGCCACCTCTGCTAGTAATAGGCTACCCTGGGACACCTGCCCTAGGCAGGAGCTGTCTGCTCACCAAGAGCCCATGTTTACAGACTGTTTGCATTGGTTCTTTGCATTATTATAGCTATATGATTTAATTAAATGTATTTGAAATAAGGAAATATAGGTGCACAAAAGAAAGCATGCCTTCAACTCTAAGTATGAGACAGGCATTTAGAGTGAGTTGCTAAAGGGCTAGCATGGTGGAAGAGTGGTTAAGAGGGCACACTTCTCTACAGAGGACCAGAGTTCAGTTCCCAGTACCCAAGTGACATGATTCACAAGCGCCTGAAACTCCAGCCTCCTGGGACACCTGTACTGATGTTCACACCCCTCCCAATACACACACACACACACACACACACACACACACACACACACAATTAAAAATAAATGGTGTGCTGTCAGTAGTGTGGGAAAGCCAGCTTTCAAGTGTGGAAAACACTTGATTGCTTCTCAAATGTCTTTTAGATATTACTCCACTTTGAAGACAACCAGAAAGAAAGAAAAAAGATTGAGAAAACAATTCTTTTTTTTTTTTGGTTTTTCGAGACACGGTTTCTCTGTGTAGCTTTGCGCCTTTCCTGGAACTCACTTGGTAGCCCAGGCTGGCCTCGAACTCACAGAGATCCGCCTGGCTCTGCCTCCCGAGTGCTGGGATTAAAGGCGTGCGCCACCACCGCCCGGCTGAGAAAACAATTCTTGTGACTTACACAAGGATTAAGAATTAGGGTTCTCCCTAAAGACAAAGCCTTGGCCTACATCAAAACTCCAAGGGATGTTTTAAGTTAAAATAAAGACTTAAGGAATGGTTCCATTGTCTTGTATGACTCCAGGTTTAACTAACTTGTGTAAGTAAATCACTAACTATTATTTGAATTGGGTTTAGGGACTTCTACACTGCTGTGGATTATGCTCATTGTTAATAAAAAACTGATTGGCTGATAGCAGGGCAAGAAGAGATTGTGTGAGACAGCCTGACACAGACAGAATGATGGGAGGAGGAAAGGGTGGAGTCAGGAGAGTTGGGAGAGATGTCAGCCAGCTGCCTAGCAAGCAGGACATGTAAAAAAAATGAGGTAACCAGCTGTTAGCCATGTGGCAAAGTATAGATAGAAATATGGGTTCATTTAAGCGTAAGCGTTAGCTAGTAACAAGCCCGAGCTATCAGCTGAGCATTTATAATTAATATAAGCCTCTGTGTGTTTATATAAAAGTAGCTGAGGGACAAGAAAGCTTCTGTCTACACTTAGGAACGTAACATGTTAAGAACTACAACTAGGGATGCCTAGGCAGACATGCTGGTCCTTTAGGCAGGAGAAGGCTCAGGGCTTGAGGGGAGGGTGAGTCCTGCACTGGGCACTGAGGAACAAAGTGGGAAATTCAAGGAAACTATGAAACTATGACTTCAGCAGGGAAGTCAGAGTCACATAACCCCATGTGCTAAACTCTGTAAGTCAACCCGGAGGCCAGCAGCACAGGTGTCTTCTTTATTCTGTAACTGCTATCCGTTCTAAAGCAAGTTACCTAGACCTCAGTGTCTGTATTTGAAAGATGAGGAGAATAGTGGTCCCTGCCTTGAGTTGTTGGGAAGATTATGTGAGATGACCTCAAAATAAAAGGAAAACATATGCAAAATTCTCTCCAGGTTCCCCAGGATCCAGAGAATAGAAATTTGGAGGATGCTTCTGAAGATGAAGGGCATTTTTCACTCATCTTCTGAAATCTCCTTTCAAGGGCATAAGAAGGAGGACATTGAGCGAATGGGGCTATGGAGTATAAGACCTAGGAGCTAGGAACTATGCCAGCTCCTGAGGCTGGCACACCGAATTAGAAGCTGGCACAGCCATCCTCAACACAGAGTGGTGTAGCTCACCAGCATTTCCAACGAGCTCATTTAGTTCTTCCAACAAGCCTAGGCATGGGGACGGACGTTAAGCACATCACTCAAGGTTGTGCAGATGATGGACAGAGAGCAGGGATCAGAATTCAGGCTTCCTGTTGGTATAGTGCACAGGTAGCCTGCTACCCCAGGCTGTCTTTCTCAGGGCTGTCTACTTCACAACCCTTGGGCTGTTGGGCCTTCCATTTGTTCATCTGCTAAGACTGTGCTAGTCCAGGATGCTACCGCTAATGGCTGAAATGAAGGCTGGAGATAATCGGGGATTTCAATTATCCTGCCTATCTCTGACCTCCATTACCAAGGATAATCAGAAGCCAGCTCTAGCAATTTTCTGAAACTTTCATTAATTTTAAATAAATTTATACAATGTCACCCCTCCACCCTCTTTACCCAAATTACAATGTCCTTGTCTTTTCAGTTTCTCATCGCAGGAGACTCCCTGGCACGTCTTGGAGATTGCCTGTTGTTTTTCTCTGGGTCCTTTGTAATTCTGCTTTGTTTTTTTTGAAATGAAAGGACCCAACGCTGAATTCTGATTCTAAGGTGAAGTCATAACATCAGTGTATGTCATTAAAATGTTTTATTGTAATTACAGAAATAGTCAATGCCAAATTATGTGCACTATATTATTTTCTGCATTCTTCTTTATTCCATTCTCAAAGTTAATACGGCCTATTATATCTCATTCATTCTTCTGACTGCTGCTGCACAGCGAGCAGATGTCTCCATTGAGCAATCCACAATGAATCTGAGATCTTTTTCCTGAGCACTTACAAGTAGAGTAATTCAGAGCCCATCAGTGAGTGTGAGCTGCTCCAATTGTCCCTTCCGGTGCATATTAGCTTGCACTTGTCTACATCAAATTTCAAAGAATCACAGATATTAAAGATGGAAGGGGCCCGTTAGTTTACCAAGCCTTCTGCCTGCAAAAGCAAGCAAAGGAAGCAATTTCACCAAGTCCATACTGTTTTACTGATGCTTATTAATCACTGCAATGAATGGTTACAGCGCGTTATCTCTTTTATCCTAAAATCACTGACTCTTTTTGTTTGTTTCTTTGTAACTAGGGTCTCACTCTGTAGCCCAGGATGGCCTGGTACTTGTTATGTATCCCAGGTTGGTTTCAAATTCATGGCAACTTCCCTGCCTTAGCCTCCAAGTGCTGGTAATAGAGGCATGAGCTACTATGCCTGGCTTATCTCCTTCTCCTAAAAGAGAATTGAAGCCCAAACATCCAGGTTACAGTGCCCAAACTAAGCCCACAAAGGCAAAAAAAATTTAATTTGGTTGAGCTCAATAAGCAATTTTGAGCATCATTTGCTAGTCAGGGCTATCCTTTAATGGTCTGTGGGATACACAGGGGGACAGACCCTAAAATCTTTCTGTGTTTTCTATTGCTGCAATAAACACCATGACCAAAAAGCAACTTGGGGAAGAAAGGGTTTATTTATCATCCATATCCCAGGTCATAGTCCATCACTGAGGGAACTCAGGGCAGGAACCTGGAGGTAGGGACTGAATCGGAAGCCATGGAAGAACACTGCTTAATGGCTTGCTCCCCATGACTTGAGCAGTTTGCTTTCTTATGCAACCCATGACCACCTGCCCAGGAATGGCACTGCCCACAATGTCTTCCTGCATCAATCATTAATCAAGAAAATGCCCCACAGATTTGTCTACAGACAACTCAATGGAGGCATTTTCTCAGTTGAGTTTCCTTCTTCCTGGAGCTGTGTCAAGTTGACAAAAACTAGCCAGCACACCAGCCCCTTCTGTGCCGTCCCTGAGCGACCTGTAGTAGGAAATACACGAAGCTATTACAGTCACTCAAAAGAGAGTAGAAGATGTCATGAGTGTGCTGGTACCACAACTCCTCTATCTCTAGGAATTGAGAAAAACAGCATTTGAGTTGGGTCTTTGGAAGAAAGAAAGAGCATAATGTTCATCAACAAAAGTTCAGGGAGAGGAGACTCGAACAGAGGACCCACCAACCCAATCAGGAGCTCTCCCTTGAATTTCTGTCTTACAGTGCAAGGCTAAATATGCCAATGAACTGAAACCAAATGGTGGCTGCTTTGAACTAGATTAGGATGTAGCAACTCAATTCAGTCAACAACCTGAAACAACCAGAGCACACAGATCGGCCATCACAAGTATTCTTAGAGAGACAACACAGGATATCTTAAATCAGTATTATCTTTTTTTAAAAAAATCCAGAAAACCTGGGGTTAAATGTGATGAAAGTTGAAAATTTCTAACTATAGACTAAAATCTCTAATCAAAGAACAGATTGATAGGGGCTTGGAGCCATAGCTCAATGGTTAAGAGCACTTGCTCTTGAAGAAGAACCCGGTTTGATTCCTGGCACCAACATGGCGGCTCACGAACACCCATAGCGCCAGTTTCAGAGAATCCAAAACTCTCTTCTGACCTCCAAGGGGACCAGGCAGACATACAGCACATAGACATGCATGCAAGCACAACACTCACAAATAAACCTTAAAAGAAGAAGAAGAAGAAGAAGAAGAAGAAGAAGAAGAAGAAGAAGAAGAAGAAGAAGAAGAAGAAGAAGAAGAAGAAGAAGAAGAAAAAGAAGGGGGAGGAGGAGGAGAAGGAGGAGGAAGAGACAAATGACCTGCCAGATTTCTCCAGGACTTCCTTAGTGCCATGAAGAACAGGTTGACACACCATTTGGGCCCTGGGCAGCTGTCACACAGCTTTGGAGCCCCGAACTTGAAAGCAAAGAACGGAAAATTCCATTTTCTGACCCCACTAATAAATATCTGCATAAGTGCAGGCCAGGGAAATACCACTACGGTCATATGGTTATTAAGAGTAGATATTTCTCCATTTTCCCTTAAAGAACCTAATCTTTGAAAACACTACACGCATATTATGTGCTTACTGTATTGTGATATAAAGTTAGCCATTGGATACTATCTTTAGAAAGTCACTAGTGTGAAGAAGAAGGAAATTATAGGAGCTTCTGGTACTTCCACAGTTGTCCCTAAAGGACAATTGCAAATGTCATCTCCTGCATGAAGCCTTCCCCAGTTCCTCTCCCACGTTCATCACTGCCAAATTAATCTTTCTCTCCCCTGACTGCTGCAGCTCTTTGATCCATTGCTCTATGGTTTATAATTAGTTGTGTGATTATCTGTCTCCCTCCACCAGGATGAAAGTACCTGAAGGGTGGGGGAATCGAGACCCACTTGTCTTGAATTCCTCACAATGTCACACTCATTTTTTTTTTATTGCCTGGTACAATAGATATCCTTCACATGTTTGTTAAATCATTTCTTCAGATCTTAGAGACCTTATTTTTGACGTATTTAAATTATTTTTCAAAATAGTCTGTACCCATTCCAAAAACCGTCCTTGTCTTCGTATCACAGCACTCAGATCCAGGCGCACACTCAGGCTGCGCCTACCACAGTCTAGCATTCAGTCAGCAGTCATTTCTGGGAGTCTGAACTGAACTAGCACTCTTAATAAGGCCTGAACCTTGACTCAGTTATACATAACTCTGGAAACTTCTGGAGTCAGAGTGCTGGGTTTAAACAGATATACACTGAAGCTCTGACTATCATTTACGTGGACCTTGGACAAGTTACAGTCCAGGACCTCAGCATCCTCAGCTATGAGATGGTTTAGATGAGTCCATTTGGCACATGATGAATAGTCAATCTGCATAATCTTTCACTCTTGGAGCTTTTGCTGATACTATATTTTGTGATTTGGGGATGAGGTGCCAAGGGTCAAACTCAGGGCTTTGTATATGCTAGACAAATGCTCTGTCACTAGGCTACATTCCCAGCAACACTGTTATTGTCTTATCATTCATAAAGAGAAGCACAAGTCCCTCAGGGTTGCTCTAAGGAATCAATGATGTAACAAGTGAAATTTTACTCAGCATATTATCTCATCAACATTTCCTTCCTTTCTGGGTATTAGAGTAATTGCTACAATCAAATGCGAACCTATTAATGCCAGGTAATATATTACTCACTTTAAATATATGGTGCCATCTAATTTAATTCATATTACAAGGTACTGAGATAATTATTATTGTCCCTATTTGACAAGGGAATAAAGTGAGTTGGAGAGAGAATAAACAGTCCAAGGTCACATGACCAGTCCAGTTTGGGTTGTTCAGAACTTCAGATCAAGAAGGATGAAGGGAAGGATTAAGGAAGGGTAGGAGAAAACACACAGGAGGAAAGCCCAGGCCCAAACTCCCTCTGGAGTTTAATATTCCTCTGTTTTCCTGGTCTTCAATTCCAGGGTTCTGCTTGCTTTGTAAACTAGCCTCTGGGATCCATGTCAACATATGTTCATGCTCACTACTCACCTTCTCATGTTGTTTAACAAGCACACAACATGACGTCATTCATCTAAGCGCTAGCTAGCTCTAACTCACTTCTGTCTCCCAGTTTCTTTCTTGGTTATGAATTTGCTATTCGTCCCATGACCTTCTTATCACAGTTATACTAATTATCACTGATGAAACATTTTAATTTTTAATAACCTGGTTATGCTTAACTTAGACTCTCATAATGGACTTATATGTCAAATATGTTGTTGCCAGCTACACGGGAAAGAAGGGAGCCCTTCCATAGTTTCTACCAAAAGGCCTCTTTGCTTAGAAACAACTTTGCTCCTCCCTCCTCTACACACTAAGGGAGAACTTCGAACCCCTGAACAACTACAAGCACAGCTCAACCAAGGGTTATAAGACGGCCAAAGAAAAGATGAAAGGGACTAACTGGAGTCTCAGGGATGTGCACTAGGTAAAAAGAACTCTGAGAGAATAAAGCAGCCAGCAGGAAAAGTACGAGGGAAGACTATGAACCAAGACACCATGGAGGGGGCAAGCAGAAGCTGGACACGGGAGTGTAGGCCAGTCTAACAAGCAACAGTTAGGTGTCAGCGAAAAGCTATGAAATCAGAAGATGCCCCTGTAATAAAGCCAAAAGGCTAATGCCACAGGGAGCCGAAGGAGACAGAAAAGCGACAGGGACATTGGGAATGGCAGGTGGCTGTCCCTGGAGCTGGCACCATCCTGGAAAGGCATCACTTCTGACGCCCACCTGTCTGTGAGCATCCTCACCATGAATGCCCTTTTGCTTGAGGAAACTTGAGTGAGTCAGTTCTTTGCAGCTAAAAGCCCCTGTCCAGAGGGTTCTGCACTTACATCCATGTTTAGAAAATTAAAGCATGGGGGCTGGAGAGATGGCTCAGAGGTTAAGAGCACTGACTGCTCTTCCAGAGGTCCTGAGTTCAATTCCCAGCAACCACATGGTGGCTCACAACCATCTGTAATGAGATCTGGTGCCCTCTTCTGGCCTGCAGGGATACATGCAGACAGAACACTGTATACATAATAAATAAATAAATCTTAAAAAAAAAAAAAAAAGAAAGAAAATTAAAGCACACAATTCCTTCTTCATTCTGATAGTCCAGATGTCTGGAAGCCAGGTATTCACCTTATTTTTTTTTTTCTGATTGTCCAGCCTTTCTTGGGAAACATCTCTTCTTTAGCTACTGCCTAAACATCAATAAATGATCCCACAAAGAGTTAGGCAGACAAAGGTAACCAACACACGGAACGTTAGTGATTCTTCGATGACATAAAGAATAAACTCTTAGTAGGAAGTATAAGGCTTAAGAATGAGAAACTAGAGAAACAGCCTGGCATAAGACAAAGAAGGATCTGGGGGCATTCCCAATACTTCAGGATGAGTGAGCAATCCATTCTTTGCAACATTCTTTTACAAAAGAATGAATACCACATGAAACATCTCCCTTTTTAATGTGGTATACACAAGATTGCATGGTTTTATATCTTTTCCATCACTTTTTTTATTTGTTTAAATTATTAATTTTTTTTTTTTTTTTTTTTTTGAGACAGGGTCTCACTATGCAGTCCTAGCTGGTCTTGAACTCACAGAGATCCGCCTGCTCTGCCTCTCCAGTACTGGGATTAAAGGCGTGCGCCACCACACTGAGCTAGTTAAGTTATTAATAAGCTTTTTCCTTTCTCATGTGAACGTGTATATGCACCGGTGTGGGAGGGTGCCGTCCCCCATGTATATGCATGGAGAGGCTAGAAGTGGATGTCGAGGGTCTTCTTTCATCACTCCCCACCTAGTTTTTGAGGCAGGGTCTCACACAGAACCTGAAAATGAACCCGGAGTTTGCTGGGCCAGCGAACCTATGAGATCTACCTGTCTCCACACACTCCATCTCTCCCACCCACACTGCAGCCCAGTGCTAGAGTCACAGACACATGTCACAATGTCTGGCTTTTCAGGTGGGGGTTGGGGAACTGAACTTAGGTCCTTTGCTTCTCATGCTTTCACAGCAAGCATTTTACCCACGGATCCATCTCCTCAGTACCATAGTAAGCTGTTTCCAATGCAAATTGTTTGTTCATTCAACAGCATTGATTTGCTGCCTCTTCTGTTCCGCCCTGCCCTGGGCTTTACGGTGCAGGGACTGAACATGGTCCCAGCTCTTGAGGATACAACAGACTAAAGGAGCAGGCGGGTGAATCCAGTTCAGGGCTGCCTGAGTACATGTCCACCGTAGGTAGTACAGACAGGAGGCAGCAGCATGGGTCTAGGAACTTTCCTAGAAGAAATGCCAAGAGAAGTCCTGGTGATGATTCAGGAGCTAGTCTGCCAAAGATAAAGCAGAAGACAGTCCAGGCAGAGAGATCCTGGGCCCTGACATGTGAGTTCAAGTCCTGAGTCTTTAGACACTTGAGTACATCGTATACATAGACAGAAACCACCAAACAGCCATTGTGAGAGCAAGCAAGCTCACCATTCATTCAGCTTGTCCTGTGTCCACAGATCCCCGGTAACACCTCTCTCCTAACTGCACAAGCCAACACCCATTACAAAGTCGAGCTTACCTAGACAGCATGATAGCTACCTCAGGGGACATAAGCATTCCTTCTTAGCTGGTGATGACGTGGCTTCTTCCAAATGCCATTCGTGGCAGTTTGGGTTCTTTTTCAGGAAAAAGAGTGATTATGGTTTTTTTTTTTTTTTTTTTGTGGAACTATAAAAGCTTCCCAAAGCTTTAAACTTCAAGGTATTTTTAATTATCAAGTGAGTAACATAAAAACGCTTGGTAACTACTCGGCTCATCAGAAAGAGGCTGAGCAACAGTGATACATAGTCCTTTTTGTTTATTACCATATTAACATCCATCAACAACTAAACATTCTACACATGTCTACAGAGCACGATCAGACTGCCTAAAACACTTGCTGATAAATCCATTCCAGCTTCCTTACCTCTGAAGTCACTAATACATTTCTGTTATTATGTATGTTTTAGGATGATTATGAAATAAACAAGAGACCCAATGTTACGAATTTTAAACAATGTAGAATAAAAGAGTAAGTAAAACATAATTATACATGGTCTTCAAAACCCCCTTTCTGAGTTAGAAAGTAATTATAGCTTATACACTAATTTTTTTTTCAGATTAAAAAAAATTAAGACCAATTAAAAGAGTCATTGGTTTACTAACTGTCAACGCAAGCTTGAAACAGGCTCCTCTGCTACAAGCAAGATGATATTCCTAAAGCATGGCAGAAGAATTTACTCCGGGGTTCTAAAAACTGCATTAAGAGCTAACATGTAAAAATTTTAAATGATATCTTTCAAAGGTTTATCCAACTCTAAATGGGTAGTACTTGGAAGGACCCACAGAGGAGACATGATGAATGGAAACATCATTTGTTCTCCAGCCTTTCTGTCTGGATCTCAGTCACCACACCGTTTGTTACTCATACCCTAAGCTAGGTATAGAGTTTATGCAGGCACACACATAATCTACCTGTAACTTAGCCGCAAGTCCCCCACAAGACCTTTTGTAAGTTGCATTCTGATAAAGGCTGTCAAGAGGCCTGCCCAAGAGCAGAGTGTGGAAATGCATGGCATGGATCGCCAGCACTACAGTTGCTTAAACTGGTCGTTTGCATCCTCCAAACAACATGGGAACACAATACAAAAAGGAACAGCGCGGTTACCACAAGAAAGCGTGTGAGGAGAACAGTGAAGCTTAGAGATGTATCCAGTGCCCGTCCATTTTAAATTCATACTTATTATACAGGAAGACGAGCATTCAACACAGCTTATTCTTTTGAAAATGGTTCTTCAGTCTCCTGCACATGTGTCTGCTTGCTGACTGGCAAATTCTCTTGCAATCCATAAATTAAAATCCCACTCTTTCCTAACGTGCTTTCACTTCGAAATGTCAAAACAGTTTGTATGTATGTATATACGGGTGTGGATTTATCCTATATACCCCCAAAGCCCACTGCATTTCTTATTTGGCAACATTAGCTCTTGAATTGGGCATCGTGTAAATGACTAGACTGTCACGTTAGCCTCTCACAGAATCAGAAAAACAACCGGCTAGCAAAGCTGAAAGGAACCTTAAAGATGACTTGTTCCAAATCCTTCACTCCAACAGGGATCCAGAACGGGAGGACGGGGATTCCGTCAAAACAAAGCCAAAAGCTGGTGCAATGTCCTTTACAGAAAACATGTCACTGGTAAGTCAGAACTGGAAATCCCTTTCTCTGATCAACGATCTAAAACTGTCTTTTAAAAATCTCTAGAATTTTGTTTTGTTTAAAGAATAAAAAAAAATAATAATAAAGGCAAGGAGTGGGATGCTCAAATTAAGGCTACTTCTGCCCTGTCACCACAGAGCCTCCGATCTCAACAGGGTGGTCCTCTGTTTCTCGTCTCCTGAAGAGATGGCCTAACACAGTGGTTCTCAATCTTCCTATGTTTCAATCCTTTAACACACTTCCTCCTGCTGTGGTGACCCCCCAACCATAAAGCTATTTTCATTGCTACTTCATAGCTGTAATGTTGCTACTGTTATGAATCAGAATGTAAATATCTGTGTTTTCCAACGGTCTTAGATGACCCCTGTGAAAGGTTCGTTCGAACCCCCAAAGGGGTCGTGACCCACAGTTGAGAAGTACTGGCCTAACAGGGACATTTCATTGGCTAGGCACCTCACCCTGGGTTGCCCTGTGAGTCCTTGGATGGGTCAAGAACCTTACTTAACTAGAACCTGAGGTTAACAATAGTACTTAACTCTGAGGTCTGCTAAAGGAGAGGACTAGGCAGTGGCCTTAGTGTGCATTACAATGTCAAAGCTGAAAAGAAATGAAGGAAGTTGCCACTTCATAGCTTATATCATATCTCTTGTGGGGAGAAAAACCACAGATTTCCTTCTATGAAACTACATGCAAAAACAACATTTGCGGCTAGTGAGTTCAGGGAATGCCCTGCGCCCCGTGTGGGTTTGCCTGTAGTGGGACTAGAGGCGCATATACAAGACTCCATACCCGGGACCTTTTAAAACGTCCCAAGAGCCTTCACTTTGATTCTCCTGGACTTAAGGACGACCTGTATCCCTGCTCTCTGGCCCCCCGTTAAATCTTTCTTCCACCTGGGACCTGCTTTACTTCATCCTTCAACTCCCTGTGGTCTTTGGGTGACTCTATCCAGTGCCAACTCAAGCTGCCTCCCCCACCGGTACCGCCACAGTGAGTGACACATCTAGGGAGCGTGTGTCCGGAAATGATCAGAGACATCGACTCAAGAGCATCCCGCTGAGGAGAGGAGGTCTAAGCCACAGGTTCCAAAGGCAGACATGACAAGCTCCCGACTTAGGTTGTCGCTGCGATGTGGGCTCCAGCACGTCACTGCGTAACGAGGCTGCGTGCATTGAAATGACTCTCATTTGGCCCACGATGTGGCTTAACCACACAGTGTGTGGGGGTTCCTGGAGTGTAGGCACCAAAGCTGTGATTCAGGTGTGTGTGGGGGGGGGGACACGTCTGTCTTCTTTTTACACCATTAAATTACTCTTTAAAAAGCAGGAGAAGATTGACAGTACCAAAGACAACACTCCCCTGAGTACTAGAGAGAAGATTTGCTAGTAGGAGCGCTAAGTTCCTCCTTGGAAGTGACTGGCGTCACGGGTGTGTGTTCTCTCCAAGGCAGACTACAACAAGGAATGGGGGTACTTCTCAAGCCACCAAATCAGTAGGAGTTTAATAACCTGACCCCAGATGGGATTGGCTCAACGGGTTTTTGATAATACGTTGCCTTATAGTTAGACAGCTGGCTCCTAGGGGGGCGGGGAGGGGCAGGTGGGGGTGGAAAAGACCATTTGACTGCAATATTGTCTTTGGGATTCCAAAATGACAGTGATAATGGTGGAGGTTCCTGCAGCTAAATCTTTTTTAGTAGCACCCCAGGAACCATGGAAGAAGTCAAGGGAGACAAGGGCCTCGCTAACTCCTGTCCTCCAGCACCCGTTAGGGTTGAACAGCACAGACTATAGCCAATGTGAATGACCCGGATAATGACTGTTATATAGGTTGGCTCACAACAAGTGTGAAGGGTTAGCAGATGTTCTGTGTGCCTCTGCTGTACTGAGTGTAGGGGGTGTGGGGGCTGGGGAGCCTTTCCTTCAGTCATTAGAATCCTTGGGCTCTGTGAGACTGGGACGGGACCTCAACCATGAAGACAAAATGACAGTTTGTATTTGGTTGTAGAGTTGAGGCTGAAAATGTACACAGTTTTACGATGATTGTAATGGCCACATGGTGGTTTGTATGACTCTGTGGTTTCTGTGGACCATACTAACAAGACTGGACCCTGCCTGAGGATGGGCACCTTGCTTTTCCTTCATCTGCAATACGGTGCCTGAGGCAAATCAATGGCGCAATGGATGTCCCCTGTGTTTGTATCTTCTTGTGACATGAACCTGGCACTGGGTCACCCCCACCAAGTACCCTCATCTAAAACATGGCAGGTAACCTTTCTTCCCCCTCCCAGTTCTGAAATGCTAACATTTAAAAAAGATGTCTGGACCCAGAAGCTTGCCAGAGACAAATCATAGCAAGCTCTTCAGCCTTCACAGCAGATGACGATTAAGTCTTAAGATGTAAAACATTAAAATAGAATAAAGAAGTTCTGGGACCTTCGTGCCAGATGGAGGCCCCTAATGCCTTTCTCTCTTCCTCTCCCACACCCAGCAACTACGTTTCCAGGCCTCTATGGGAAGAACATAAATACTCTTAGCCAGGGGTGGCTCCTTGCTTCCATCTCGGGCTATCACAGTCTGTCTGAGAAACATTTGAGTTAGGATGGAAGGCGTCATAGTCGCCCAGACTTCTATAGATTTTTTTTCCCCTGACAAACAGTAAGACAGAGTCACAAAAAAACCCCTAAAACCAGGTAAACCACCCACCCCCCCCCCACCCCCCGCCACCGCCGCTGAGAATTTCAAGAGGGCTACAGCAGAGAGCCTTGATACCATCACTGTGCAAAGGCAGAAGGAATCCACAATTGAAAAACATAAGCAGACATTTTTTTTCTTTCAAACAAACATGTGAAGGATGGATATTAGGTACCGATCTCAGTCTTCTCTCCTCCCAGTTCTCCAGACGCCACTTTAAAAAGCAAAAGGTTTTAGCCACCGAACCACCAGAGAATAAACAGCCATCACATTCCTACCCTTCCACGCTGATATTTACTCTCTGATAAATGGCAATTGTAAATAAATCTCATTTAATCTCTAAAAGCCACAATAAAAATCTTTAACCTCCAAGGTAGTTTACAAATGAGCACGCACACCCTGCCAGCGCCAGAAAACACAAGGTCTTGAATAAAGGGTTTTAACAAGAGGCACGTTTTCCCTCTGAGAATCTTATACTGACCTTTTAAAATATAGATGTGTGTGTATCTACGGAGGAGGAGGAGAGGGGAAACCCAGCCCCTCCCACGCTATTCTCTGTACAAATCGGCCAATAAATCTAAGGAAGACACAGAGCAAGGAGGGAAGCCAACAGGTGGAAAGGGGTTTTTGTTCCATTAGAAATGGTCAGACACTTGATCTGTGCTCGCGGGTCTGTTCGTCTCAGGGTGTCTTTAACGACGGTTTTATCATCACGACGCTGATAATCAGGAATAATGGTCACACTTCCACTTTGTGATTCCACAGCATGGCCAGCCTGAAGAATTCGCCACACAGTTACATGGAGTGGGCGGCTCTGTTTGGCTTCACCCCAGGGAGGCGTGCAGCATCCCCAACCAGCTCTCCCGCTTTCACAGATGGGGTAAACTGAGGCCCGAGGCACCCAACAACTCCTTTACAGCGTCTCGGAGCAGAGAATTCCCCGAAACTAGAAAAGTTTGTGGATGTCTCGGGGCAGTCCTCTCGCTCACCCTTCTGGCCGGCCATGCCGTTCTCCTTCCTCCGAGTCTGGGCTGGGTGATAAGGACTGGGGTACCTCCCCTTCGCTACAAGGCACTCCAGGGCAGTGTGTGGGAGGTCCACACACACACCCAGACCCACAGGCATACTCGCACACACAAAGCGCCATGCAATCTCTGCAGTCACTCAGCACAGCTCCAGCCAGCCTCGCTCAGCCCGTGAATGCACAGCGCAGAGCTTGCAAGGCCGGCCTCCTTGGGCTCAGGGCTGGGGCTTCTCTGAAACAGGGCTCTGCCCTTCTCTTCTCTCTTCCAGGCTTCTCTCCCTCTCTCTTTTTTCCCTCCCACCCTCCACCCTCCCATCCTCCTCCCACCCCTCTCCTTCCACCCCTTCTCCTCCCCCCCCCAACCAACCCAGAGGCACTGATCGTGTTACTGGGGTTCCCTGGAAAGAGGGGCCATCCCCAGTCCTAAGCGGCTAGCAAAGACTTCAGGGGCACAGAAGCAGCTCCAATCGCAGGACCCAAGCGCTCCTCCTGAGCAGCGCAGGAATGAGACCCCCACTTCCAGGCACAGGCGAGCAAGCTTGCCACAGAAGAAGGAATCCTTAGAGTAGCTTACCTTTTTCATGAGCAGAGATTCTGGAGAATCATTGCAGAAACTGGAGGGAAGTGGATGAAGACAAAAAAGACCCTTTTCCAGCAATCCCTGGCCTCCTGGTATCAAGACACCAGGACAACATCAAAGCAACTTAGGGGGAACACTTTAGGGGCCTATTGTCTGCTCTGGTCTGATCTGTTTTTCTTCTGTCTCCCCCTCTTGCTGCGGTGACACTTGGTACGGCCCAGGCATTCATGCCAAGTAGCTTTCACACATGGAAGCTTGTCTCAAGCAATTGCTGACAAGCCACAAACAAGACATTCTCCCTCCCTTCTCCGCACCCCCCCTCCTCCCCCCTCCACCTTTTCCTCCTTCCCTCTTGTCTCCCTCCTCCTTTCTTCTGAATGCAAACTAAAACTCCTCAGTGCCAGGCAGGCTCGCAGGCTTGGCCTAGCTGAGCATGCAGACACACACACACACACACAGACACACTCACGCACACACACTCGCTCACTCACACGCCAGCAGCTCGGCTAGTTGCTGCTGCACTGGCGGAGTTCAGAGACAGGAAAAAGCCCAGGCTGAGTTGGGGGCAGGGGAAAAAGAGGGGGAGTAAGACCCCACGGAGCAGCCTCCCGTCCCCTAGCAAAATGGCAGTGGGGAGGTGAGCCCCGTGGAAAGCCAGCAGTGGCCACACGTGTGTGCACACACACAGACTCGGAGGCCGTCTGAGCTCAGGAAGAGTGGAATAAACGACCCAGCAAGGGGAAAAACCAAGGCCCGTGGCCTTGGAGTTGGGGGAGTGGGGAGATGCGGTGGGTGGACCCGGGTAGGTGTTTCCTTTTTTTGTTGTTGATTTTTTTGTTTGTTTGTTTTTCTTTCTGCTTCTTCCTTATTATTTCCTGAAGGATCTAGTGGTCTGTCACCATGGAACAGAGCGCAGATCCAAGTCACTGATTAAAATAAAACCATGAAATGTGGAAATGTGGGAGTAAACTTAACTGTAGGTTCAACTTGTGCCCATAATTTTTTTTTTTTTTAAAGCTAAGCCCCTGCCCCCCAACCCAAACCCTCGAGAGCAGCAGCAAGGAGCACAGTCAGTGGTGCAAACTCTGGGAGCGGTGAAGTGGGATGCTGAAGTTAGTGCCAGGCTGCTGGAATTTATGGAAGGTGGGCATGAGCTGGAGGGAGAGGGGGAGTCTGGGTGAGCTGTTTTCTAGGAATGAAGGGGACCCAGGGAGGATAATGAACTAGGCTAGAAGGAAACAGGAATGTGATTGGTGTGGAGGGAGGAGGTGGGAGGGAGGGAAGGAGGGAGGGAGGGAGAGAGAGAGAGAGAGAGAGAGAGAGAGAGAGAGAGAGAGAGAGACTGCGACTGCTTCAAAAATTAAAAGAAGAAAAAGGAAAAAAATAAGTTCATAGGCTGAAACACGGAGTAACTGATATGGCAGAGGAAGTCCAAACTGAGCGGAGAGGACAACAAAGAACATAGAGATCTGCAGCCGGCATGAGCTCAGGAGGGCTGGTGGACAGTGGACGGGACAAGCTGATTACAGGACTTTCATATCTCCAGCAAGCTTCCGTGTCTCACGGAGTGCGGCCTGCATGGCCGTCCTGGTGAGCCAGGACCCGAATGGAGGTTCAGCCCCGACAAATGCTAGGCCTGAGCTCCGTTTTTACATGAAGGTCACTTGTATTCTTTCCCCAGAATCTTCTCCAAAATGGAAGTTGTGTGGACACAAATCACTACTCCCTTGACAGGCATGCAGTAGGAAAATAACCATGACTTTTTACACACTTAAATAACCATGACTTTTTACACACTTAACCCTAGCTAAATGGCGTTGTCACTGCCTGAAGCAGTGACAAAGACATTCATGTCTGTCGCTGCCCCCCTTAGCTTCGTCCTGTTATCACCAGTCCTGGGAACGGTGTATTTGAATTCCAACTTGCAACCACGATGGCGGTAGTAATGATAATTACCCTGATTCTCAACATTTTCCCAAGCATTTAGATCATGAGGTCATCTTTACTAAGACCGTTTCCGCTCACAGATATGCTTGTTTTTGTTTAAGACAGAGTCTTACTGTGTAGCTCTGGCTAGCCTGAAACTTGCTTTATAGACCAGGCAAGGCTCAAACTCACAAAGATCCACCTGTCTCTGACTCCTGTGTGTTGGTACTACTGTGCCAGGCAACATATATGTCCATTTACGCGTGCGCGCACACACACACACACACACACACACACACACACACACACACACAGAGAGAGAGAGAGAGAGAGAGAGAGAGAGAGAGCTGCTCTTCCAGAGGACCAAGGTTCTATTCTCAGCACCCGCATGACAACTCACAACTGTCTGTAACTCCAGTTCCAGGGGATCTGATGCCCTCTTGTGGACTCCTTGGGTACATGCACACATATGCAAATCACTCCCTACATATATTACATTATTTTAAAATAATAAAAATAAATACGTTTTAAAGTGAAACTTAAAGAAGGTGAAGGGTGTCTGAGGCCCCAGAGTAAAGCAGAAACGGAACTCAAACCAAGCTATATGGGACTCTGAAGGCCCAGCATTCCTGCCACACTGTGTCCTCCCACTGGAGGAGCCCACAGTCTCCCGGGTACCTCATATCCAGGCACTCCAAGCCCACTGGCTGTGCACACAAGCATGCTGTTTCTTTGTGGACCATGGGTTTGGAGCCTCTAACTCGAATCCAGGGGAACTTCTGACCTTTCCCCACCAGGCTACTGAGTCACCCTACCCATCAGAGTGGCAATGACTCACTGCTCGCCGCCGCGAGGCCTCCCAGACAACAATTGCACAAAGGGTCACCTTAACCTTCAGCAACTGACCGTTTGCAGACTGCCCTGAGATGGAGAAAGACACCTAAGGCCAGGAAATCTTTCCGTTTTTAAACAAAAAAAAGTGTCTTCAAAATTAAAAACAAAGTAAAAACACCTGCAAAAGTGGGGATAACACGGGGTAACACACTCACATATACATGCACACACACTATAAACCCATGCACACAAACGTGTTCACACACATAATGCATACACATGAACACGATATACACGTATTCACACAATACACATAACACACGCACACATATGCACACATCATACACAGGAGCATGCACATACACACATGCACACATGTACAACCATAGGTGCACATACCCGCAGACACTCATGCACACACATGAAACAACTCCATAAGGTATGGACTCTCATTGCTTGTTTTTGGGATGACGATGCAGAGGCATGGAGGCTCTGTAACTTGCTAAGGTCATTGGGCGAGGAAGCGGTGGCTGAGATGCTGCTTAGGCAATCTTCCGAGTACCTCTGTCTCCCCACTGGACTTCAGCTACGGGGAGTGAAAACCAAAATGCTGAGCAGGAGAGAAGAACCATCATGACCCTAATATTTGGGACCTTTTACGTCTTGCAGCGTTTTTCAGGACCCCTGGAAAACCCTAATTGTCCATTTCTTCCACAGTCCCTCCTGGCAGAGGACAGAGTGTGCTGAGCCTCCAGTCTGAACTGGTTGGTGGAGGCACCAGGTCAAAGTGTCCGTGCCTCCAGCTCGGATGGCTTCCCCTCCCAACTCCAAAGAGAGAAAGAGAACCCGAGAGGGTGCAGGAACAGGTCAACACGCGAATGTTCCTAAGCGTATTTCACAAGATCTCTGAATGCTAAACATTCTACAAAAGCGAAGGCCCTGGACTCTTGGGCAGGAGAACAGGATGCTAGTGCCCTGTGGCTGGTCAGCTGCTCTACCTAGCTCGCTTCATCCACAAACGCATTCTGCCTAATGGGCATTGGCAACTTTGCTGTGTTTCACCAGAGAGGATTCTCACCAATTACAAATTCATTTGCATTGAAAACAGTCTTTTTAAAATGCAAATACCTGTGAAGAAAGTGAAGCCAACCAGCCGTTCATACTTTAGTGTGAATTATTTCAATACTTTCCTACAAATAGCCATTCACATTAGAGGAACAAAACAGGAAGGCAAGCAGAAGTTTGGAAGTTTAGAAGCCTCTGGTGTAAAACTAGGTCTGACGTGGGGCTTGCTCAAAATAATAGAGAGATAAAGAACACTGTGAAATGGAACAAATTTTGAGGAGCTACGGAAAGTAAAGACAATCTTTTATTTGCAACAAACCTAGACTGAAAAGGTGGGGGGGGGCAGGTAGGGGGGATCTCTTGGAACTCGCTCTGTAGAGATGGCACCCTGACCTTGAACTTATGGTCATCCCATCTCCACCCCCCAGTGCTGATAATTGAACCCAGTGCCTGGTGCAGGCTCAGTAAGCTTTGCTCAGCCCTGAGGGCCTTGATTGACAGGAAGCGTGGAGTCCCAGCTTTATCTTCCTCCACATTGGGTTTCCTATTTTTGCATCTGTATAGAGGACGGCTTCCTCCAGGATTACTGTGGGACTGGAGTCCCACTTAAAACACAGGGAAGTCCTCAGATTTCCAAACACCCAGCTTATAAACTAACCTTTAAAAATAAAAAAGCCCCCTCATAATTCGACATCTACCTCCCCGCATATATTTAGCTGTGGAAAGGAATGTGGGTGTCAGACAAATGAGGCGTCCTTCTCCCTCTTGTCGCTGGAAGGAGAACTAGCTCACAAAAAGGAGAGAAACATGCAGAAAACTAACAACAAACAATCTCCAGATTTCCCAGGCTAAGGAAGCAATTTAGAGGCAGACAGGACTAGAGTCCACATAATAAGAAAATAGCCACCTCTCCTAGTAATAAATAGGATATATTATACAGAAACAGCCACCCCCTACACACACATATACACACTGATTGAAAACTGGACATGGTTGCTGCATTCTGCACTAAAAGAGTATTTACAAACTAAATAACCCAAGCTATAGTTTAAAATTATTTATTTATTATTAGCATGTGCCTGTTTGAGTGTATGCGTGTACATGGCGTACTCGTGGGGCCGTGCATGCCACAACGTGTGTGGAAGTTAGAGGACAACTTGGTGGAGGCGGTCCTCTCCTTCAGCGTTTAAGTGGGTGGGTTTGGGGGATAGAACTCAGGTCTCCAGCCTTTTGTTTGTTTGTTTGTTTTTAGAAACACAGAAACTGTGTAGTCCTGGCAGTCCTGGAACTCGCTTCATAGACCAGGCTGGCCCCAAACTCATGTAGATCTGTTTGCCTCTGCCTCCCGAGTGCTAGGACCAAAGGTGTGGGCCACTATGTATTTTTGTGTCATGTGCCTTCATCTACTGAGCCATCTCCCTGGCCTGTGTGTGTGTGTGTGTGTGTGTGTGTGTGTGTGTGTGTTTTCACGTTCCTAAGCCAGTTTCTAATGATTGACTGTACAAATGGTCTTTATAAATGGTAAAGCTCTGTACAAATGCTAGCAGATAGTATGAAATAAGAATGCTATGTAAGTCCTGGCATGGTGGTGCATTCCTCTAATCCCGGAACTGGGAGACAGAGACAGGTGGATTTCTGTGAGTTTGAGGCCAGCCTAGTCTACAGAGCAAGTTCCAAGTCAGCCAGGGTTACATAGTGAGACTCTGTCTTAAACAAACAAAAGTGAACACTACGTAATAGGTATAAGCACTGACAAGTTCTTTTTACGCGATATCTCATTCAATCCCTGCAAATCTCCCTCCCCCTTTTTTTAAAAGATTTATTTATTTATTATGCATACAGTATTCTGCCTGCATGTGTCCCTGCAGGCCAGAAGAGGGCACCAGATCTCACTACAGATGGTTGTGAGCCACCCTGTGGTTGCTAGGAATTGAACTCAGGACCTCTGGAAGAGCTGCCAGTGCTCCTAACCTCTGAGCCATCTCTCCAGTCTGCAACTCTCCCTTCTAAGAGGAGTGCTACCAACAAGGACAGTCTACTGTTTTGTTTCTGAAACTTGGTGTCTGTGATTTTGGAGTAACTGCCCAACCTTTCTGAGCTTTGAGTTCTTCATTTGTGAAATGACGATATGAACAGCACCTTCCTTATGGGATTATTTTAAGGATGAAATGAGATAATGAATGCATCTGACAGATTTAGCTCAGTGCCCAACACATGCAAAGTAATCAGCAAACGTTAGATGTTGTCAGTGCTTAGACCAAGGTCATACAGTTCACAAATACAAGGGACTCACACTTGGCTCTGCGTGACCCCAACCCCTTAAGCTCTACTGCTGTTCCATCTTGTCTATGTTGTCATTGATTTCTGTGACCACAGGTGATTGGAGAGACCTCAGCTCCCGCCTTGAATTCTAGTCTGCCAAGTAAATATTCGAGGAGAACACTTTCTATGTTGAGTGACTTAGAGGAGTGATGCAGTATTCAACAACATTGTGTGCAAAGGCCCAGTAAGGCCCCTCAGACTTCAAGTGTCTGGGAAGTGCATGGTGCCAGACTCGTGCTGTGTTTTGCTTTTTGTTTGTTTGTTTGTCTGGTTTATCGACACAGGGTTTCTCTGTGTAGTTCTGGCTGTCCTAGCACTCTCTCTGTAGAGCAAGCTGGGCTTGAACTCAGAGATCTGCCTGCCTCTGCCTCCTGAGTGCTGGGATTAAAGGCCCTTACTGCCACCGCCAGGCTCAAACTCATGTTCTAGGCCTTGCAAAGTATTACTTCGCCTTCTCTTCCCAGTTAAACTATGCATCAGTGAAGAGCATCCTAAGTGGCAGTGTAGAAGCTAGAAGAACCAGGTGCCTGGGTACCCAAGCTGCAGTGTGCCTCTTCCTGATTGCTAAGAAATAGAGAACCACGGTTAACAGACAGACAAAAAGGAAAATGTTCACCAGCCTAAGAGTTAGACACATCATTTTTCTCTAAGCAGTTACTATCTTACTGTCTTTCTGGGCAACTAGGCTCTGGCTAAGTTCTAATTCCTACTAAAAAGTTGTAGAAGGCTTTCAAAAGCCCTAATAAAGGACAGAGAGATCTGCCGGAGCCACATGAAGTTGACTCATGCTGGCAACGCTATTTGAGCAGGCGAACTAATGGTAATCTGGAGTTTTGCAAATTTCATCACCAGACAGGTGCATGCTTTCATACATACGGTCCTCTGCCGAGGAAGACCAGACTCAGTTGTACAGTCTGAAGTAGTCCAATATGAAGCTCTTAACACTTTATTATGCGCAATAAATAATACCACGGGCTTTTTGGTGGGTCAGAAAAGCCGTTTTGTTCTTTTCTCTCTGCTATAAAAAGAAGTGTGGAAAACCCCGAGGAAGGGTTGTCGCTGTTAGCTGAGGCAAGGCAGGCACAATCTAGAACACACCACATTCACCATGGGCTGGGTTTGTAATGCTCTTTCCCTGAGACTTGCTTCTGTGGGTAGCTCGCAGCTCAGTGGAGCAGGAAGGTGCAGAGCTACCAGAGGGAGCCACTGGTTTTGGTAAACAAAGCGACTTCCCCAAGGGAGCAGAGGAGAGGAGGCACAGGAACTGAAGAGGGAACTCACCAGCAGTTCTGGGAGACTGCCAGAACAGAGAATACCTCTCTTGGTCGATCTGCACCACCGTGAGCATGAATTCACAGTAGCTCCGAACAGTCAATGGAACTGCAGGATGATCTGGGCCCTTCAGGTCTCTCAGGGTTGTTTGGATACAGCTACCCAGACCACTAGCTCCAGCTAAGTGGTCTGCCAAAGTCCTGAGTTCAGCCTAAAATCATTCTGAGATGGGTATGTACAGGAGGATTTCCTCCCAGCCTGGCTCAAGGGTTCATGTCGCTCTGCCCTACAAAACAGCAAGGAAATAAAAGCTCCCAAAGTATTCTGTGTTCCTAGTTCCCCTGGACCTGAGGTTGCTTGACCTCGGGACACCCAAAATGGAAATCATGCAATTATCTCCGTGAAAGACAGTTTAATAAGAATAGAAAGGGGTCTGAAGCCAGGAAAAGGACATTTATCTTTGATATCACATCCTTTGCCCAGCAATGAAATGTGTAGCGTTCATAAAGATGAAAGATACATTAAAAGTTGAACCAAAGGCATTGTTTTGAATTTAATTCATTGAATGCTTGCCATTCCCTCTTATTCGAAATCATTATACCAGGACTGCGGCGGCCAGGGCTACCATGAGTAAGGTAGTGTCTTTGTTCTAAGGGAGTGTCCTGGAGAGTGGGGAAGAGAGAGGAAGGGAGGGAGATGGGGAGGGAGAAGGAAGGGGAGGTAAAGGGCAAGAGAGAGGGGGGGGGAGAGGGAGAGGGAGAGAGAGAGGGAGACGGAGAGGTTCCTTAAGACAGTCCTCCTTCCTCCCCACTCTCTGTCTGATTCTCTTGATCTTTTCTCTCTCACCCAGAGTGAGGGTGAAGTTCGGTGGTTGCCAAGCCAAGTATCATTGTCACCTCCAGATGCATGGCTAAGTATTCCAACATAGAAAGAGCCCCGTGGCCTGGTAGGAATTTAGGAGAACGATTGTTTCTAGCACCAGAAAAGAAAGTGCAGAGAAATGGGGAGAAACTAGCTTTTAATTCTTTAGAGAAGTTTGGGAAACCCTTCACAGAGGTTGCGGTGTTGGATGTAAAAGTTGAGTCAGGGGATTTCAACAGCTCTTGTGGGAGGTGGGGACCCTGCACTCCCCATTGAGGAGGTATAGAGCTTCCTTGCTCTAATCCTCAATCAGGTTCCAGAATGGCAGGTCACTTTGCTGCCTGTGACCCACAAGCCAAATCCACCCTAATGCCTATACACAGTATTGCACAGTACAGCCTAAAAACTAAAGAGATTTTTATGCATTGTTAAGTAGTGGTTGTAAAAGAAAAAAAAAGTCAAAGGAATGATATTTCATGATGTGACAGTTATATGAAATCCAGATTTCAGTCTCCAAAAATAAGGTTTGACGGGAATGCCTCTGCTTTCTTTCATTGGCGTGTGACTCTGGTTGTCTTTCAGCACCAACCACACAGGTATGTAGTTGCAACAGAGACCATGCGGTCTGCAAAGCCTCAGCTATTCCTGACTGGTCTTTTACAGAGAAAAAGCTGCTGATCCATGCTCCACACTTTAGCAGCCTTTAGCTGTCCCCTTTAAATATTTGTGATGTGAAGATGCGGCCATCTCAGGTATGGTAAAGACAAAATGGCATGTCTATATTTCTAGGATTACCTATTTAATTTCCCATACTTGTGGATAGAGTTTAGGTTCTTGCACATTCTAGGTAAATACTGTGCCATAGAACTATACCCTCAGTCCCATGGGATCATTTTGAGAGTAATCCATAATGTTTGGCAAGTGAATACTTGTGTGTGTGTGTGTGTGTGTGTGTGTGTGTGTGTGTGTGTACATATAGTCTAGTCTGTCTTAGGGTTACTATTGCTATGATGAAACACCATAACCAAAGAGACTTAGGGAGGAAAGGGTTTATTCAGCTTATGCTTTCAGGCCACAGTTCATCATCAAAGGAAGTCAAGACAGGAACCCCAACACAGCAGGAACCTGGAGGCAGGAGCTGATGCAGAGGCCATGGAGGAGTGCTGCTTACTGGCTTGCTCACTCATGGCTTACTCAGCGTGCTTTCTTATTGAACCCAAGGACTACCTGCCAAGGGACAGCACCATCCACAATGGGCTGGGCTCTTTCCCATCAATCACTAATTAGGAAAATACCCTACAGCCTTATCTATGGAGGCCATTTTCTCAATGGAGTTTTCCCCCTTTCAGATAACTTTAGCTTGTGTCAAGGTCACATAAAACTAACTAGCACATGGTCTGAAAAAAGTGTGCCATGAGCTTTTACCATTGGTTACTTACTCCTGAGATTCAGGCTATGTAGAACAGTGTGAAATATCAGCAATGATAGCGATAGTTCTATGTTGACTCCTGACCATGTGCAAAGTGCCATTCCCAAGAATTTATGTAGCTCATCTTACTTAAAATTTCCGAGAACTGTTATTCCCATTGCAGAGAACCCAAGTTCATTTCCTAAGTTGGGTGGCTCACAACTGTCTGTAACTCCAGCTCCAGGGGATCTGACTCCCTCTTCTAGAGTCCTCAGGAACCTGCACTCAAGGGCACATAGACCCTAAGTACAGACATACACTCATGCATGTAACTTGAAAATAAAAATAAGTCTTTAAAAAGAAAAAAGCCAGTATTGTCTTCATTTAGCAACAGGGAAACAGAGGAATGGGAACCCTGTGTGTCTAAGATCACACAATTACGGTCAGGAGAGCCAGAATGCCAACCACTTCTGAATAGTGTTTTCCCTCCTTCCGCCACATCACATTTGGCTTAGGTTAGGAATGTGCTCAGGGATTTCTTTCTGTATGCTGTGAATATGTGTGGCTCCCATTGGATAATAAATAAAGCTGTTTTGGCCTACGGCAAGAAAGCTTACAGCCAGGTAGGAAATCCAAGCAGAGATACAGAGAGAAGAAGGGTGAAGTCGAGAGAGAGCCAGCTGCCACCAAAGGAGCAACAAGATGCCAGTAGACTGGTAGGTAATGCTATGGCCACATGGGGACATATAGATGAACAGGAATGGGTTAATTTAAGATGAAAGAGCTAGGTAGCAAGAAGCTGAAGCTATAGCCATACAGCTTGTAATTAATATAAGCCTCTGGGTGATTATTTTATAAGCGACTGAGGGATCTCAGGTGAGAGATTTGTCCAGACCTCGGGGCGGGCGGGATCTGAGAAACTTCCCACTACAGAAAGGTGCTTCTTATTAGAGTTTTTTTCCTTTTGAATACTGACCATCTGTTACTTTTAGAGTCAGGACAACCATATAAAAGTTAAAATTAAATATCCATTAGACAGAATGGTCCCTGGCACCCAATAAAGACAATGATAGTGAGGGGAAGTGGAGGAAGAGGAGGGTATACACTTGTGATCCGGGTTCTCATGCCCTCCTCCCAGCACTCTGCATGCCCGTTCAGGTAAGAAGGCATCTGGCAAATTGTTAAGGCTCTTATTATCCTTGTCACTTTCCGGTACCCCCAGAGACAGGCTGGACTGTGTGTGGATGGGGTGGGCCACGGCACTCCAAGTTCGCATTCCGAGGGTTAGGAAAGAGCTCTTCTCAATCCTGCCTTCCACCTGTTCCTTGCAACTTCAGGTGGTCAGAGAGTGTGAATGGATGGGCCAGATGGATGAGTTTGAGGGTTAAGCTGAGCAAGACTCTAAATCTGGCCCCAGCACTTATTAGCTCCGTGACCCTGCTCTGGTCCTTCCGCTGTCACAGCAGGCTGTATTTATCCTTCCTTTCCCATCTCTACTGTGTGCCACTGGGAAGTCCTTGCCGTTCTACCGGCAGGCATCTTCCAGCCTGAGAGATTCTCACGGAAGATTCATTTCTTGGGGCTCAGAGCGCTGCCAAGCAGAGGTGACATATTAAGCCAGTGACACCATGGCAATTTAATTCCGTGGACTTAGAGCTGGGAGTCACCTAAAGTCTATAGCCTCATTATTCCTGCATCTAAGCCCATCTTTTTCTTTCTACACCTGCAGTGGGACATGTGCCTCTGCCCTGGCAGCTCCCCACCCCCCCTCTACTCTGGATCCCACTTTCCCTCGCCTCAGGGGCCTCAGTCTCTCTTTCCCACATTAGCATCCTTCCTGGCTTCTCTCCATGGATATTTAAATGAGCTCAAATCTTTCTCTTCTTAATTCAATACAATGCTAGGCCTTCTGGGGCCTTCCAACCTTCTGCAGGGACTGATTACCCTGCCTCTCTCCTCTGCCAAACTTCTTATAAGAATTACTTACAAACGTTGATAGACAGATGGGGGAAGTCTTAGGATTTGAGGAAGGCATATGTTCATTGAAAAGGAAAGACTGGACAGCCCAGAAGTTGGTTGAGGTCTGGAGGACAGAACAGAAGGTGGAATGTTCCTGAAGACAGACTGCCTTGCGCCATAAACGGCGCCTAAAAATCAATATGAACCTGTCGTGCGATTTGACACACCCAGTGGGATTTGGGCACCCGGTCTGAATAAGCTAGGTACTGTGGAGGACACAGTCTAGGACCCATCATTTCTTCAAACTGCTCACAGTTTCACATACACACTCAGCTACAGTCTCAACATAGGCCAGAGCATGACTAAGGCTGAGCGGACAGTAAATGCTAGCGTCTTCAGATCATGAGCATCACCTGGGTATCTACCAGCGGTGTAAATTCTCTGAGGACTTCCCAGCTGTCTTTTAAGATGCCCTCCGCTGGGCTGTGGGCATAACTCAGTTGGTAGAGTGCGTGCCTAACGGGCAGGACGCCTTGGGCTTCATCCCCAACACTGCATAAACTGGACTTGGTGGTACAGGCCTGTAATTCCAGCACTGGGGAAGTGGAGACAGGAGGACATCCTTGGTTACAAAGTGAGTTTGAAGCTAGCCTGGGCTACAGGAGATCCTATCTCTAAACAAACAAACAAGCAAGCATTGTGTCCTACCAGCGATTCTGGTGCATGGTAGAGTTTGAGGTCTACCTTTGTAGGCAGTAAGGATGCCGGGGTGGGGGGGTGGTGGTGGTGGTGCTGGAGGTCAGGGCTGCTGGGGCATTTGGCACTTGCGTTTGATTGCCATCGATCTGTGAGGTGGAACAAAGGCGGGAAGGTAACCCAGAGACTAAACCAGCAGAGGCTGGAAGGCATTTGCTACCTGAAGGGTAAAAGGCAGGGGTGCTGCAGGGCTGGGGATGGGGGAGATGAGGGGCTAGAGGAGCAGCCCCACAGACATGGAGCTCCCTGAAGAGGATGATGGGGGGCCAGGAAGCCTGGACTCCCAGCTATCCCCCTGGGGGATCTGAAACGCTTCTCCTCCCCACACACTTCTCTAATTCCTTTCTCTCCTCTCCCCTCACAGGCTTCCACCCCACCCCACCCTTCCACCTCCACCCCTCCACCCCCAGCCTACCATCTCCAGAAGTGATGCTCACCCCTATCCTTTGATCTCCCCAGATCTGATCCAGGATGGCATCTTTCCCCCTGCCTCCTCCATCAGTATTTCCTCCTCAGAATCCACCCCCTCACCACTGCTACAGAGGAGAAATTATACGCTACTCCTTTGAGAAACTGTTCCTAGAGAGCCTACATGATTTGAACAAGTACCTACTCAGAACATCAGGGGAGCTACACCTGCCTTTTACGTTCTGACAGTGTATGCCAGGAATTCATTCAGCATGAATCAGAGGATGGTTTTTTTTGTTTTTTTTTTTTTGTTTTTTTTGTTTTTTTTTTTTTGGAGCAGGCTCTATGTGGCGCCCGACAGTGAAGTTACACAGGGACCCGGTGGAAGGAAGGCTCAGTGTGGTGTGCCTGGAAACAGCTCTCGGTGGGAAGTCCCTTCCAAAGCCAAGAGGAATCCTTTCAGATGGTGCAGCCCCGTCTCCGTGTGGAATCTCCTCTGAAGACAGAGCCTTCCCTGCACCTGTGGGCTCTGATGTTGCTAGCACCTTATTCCCTGAGCGGCATCTCCCTCTGTGGGTTGGGGGAGGGTGTGAACGCACTCACCGAAGGCGTTCTTTTCTCTCTTAGAAGCTTTGGGGTGCAAAGACCCAAGTTTTCAGTGTGATCTCTTATGTTAGTGTTTGCTAACTTCTCTGGGCTGTCAAACCTGTAAAATGGGCACGATAGAACCATGCCACAGAGTCCTGTGAGGACCAAAGGAGCAGTGCATTGTGGGTTCTACCATCGTGTACACTGTGCTACCAACTACAGAAGTGTCTGGATGGGTATCCCTGCTCCACTGTCCTCTTGGCAGGTCACCAGACCTTATTAAACACTGTTAAGCAGTGTTCTCCAAATATGATCTTTATTAATGGCAGGGTGGTGTTTGGCGGGATGTTAACTCCTATCCCCCACCCCTGCTCACTTTCTCAGGCTTCTTTCATCCTCTGCCATCATTCTCCAAGTGGCATGCTGTCCTAGATTGCTCCCCTCAGCTGTGAGAAACAGTAACTAAAGCAACCCGGGAAGGGAGTTTATCCCACACAATAAAAACTCAAGTTTATTTTATCTTACGGTTAGGAGTCCACCATGAAGGGAAGTCAGGACAGTTACCCAAGCAGGAACTGAGGCAGAGACCAAGGAGGAATGCTGCTCACTGGCTTGTTTCCCGTGGCTTACTCAGCACCACCAGCCCAGGAGTAACATCACCCACAGTGGGCTGAGTGCTCTCCCTTCAGCCATTAGTTAAGAAAATGCAAGCTGGGCATAGTGGTACTTGCCTTTATTCCCAACTCTCAGAAGCTGAGGCAGGAGGATGCTGTGAGTCCAACGCAGCCTGGTCTACATGGTGAGTTCCAGGCCAGCTGGGGATACATAGTGAGATGCTCCTCAGACAGGTCACTCTCCGAATGTGAACACCAAACAGGCCTCTGGCCTCACAAGAGCATGATCACGTGCTGCTCCACGGTGTAGCTGTTCTCACATGGAATGACCCACCGAATGTCAGGGAGACACAGGTTCCTAAAGGGCAGGAATGCAGCACTCTACGCCTCAGGCCTGCCCCACTGCTTAGCTCAAGTAATTAAATGAGGATTTTTTTTTTTTTTTAATTCAGGTGTGGTGTGCAGAACTGCGATCTTTGCAATTGGGAGGTGGAGGCAGGAGGATTGTGAATTCAAAGCCACTCGGAGATATACGGCAAATCCAAGGCTGGCCTTCACAAAATGAAACCTCATCTCAAAAAAAAAAGGAAAGAGTGGGTATCCTGGCTGGTTTTTTTTTTTTTTTTGGTTTTTCGAGACAGGGGTTCTCTGTGTAGCTTTGCGCCTTTCCTGGGACTCACTTGTTAGCCCAGGCTGGCCTCGAACTCACAGAGATCAGCCTGGCTCTGCCTCCCGAGTGCTGGGATTAAAGGCGTGCGCCACCACCGCCCGGCGTCTGGCTGGTTTTGTGTGTCAGCTTGACACAAGCTAGAGTCATCAGAGAGGAAGGAGCCTCAGCTGATGCCTCCATGAGATCTAGCTGTAAAGCATTTTCTCAGTTAGTGATCAATGGGGGAGGGCCCAGCATGCTGTGGGTGGTGCCATCCCTGGGCTGGTGGTTCTGGGTTCTGTGAGAAAGCAGGCTGAGCAAGCCAGTAAGCAGCACCCCTCCCTGGCCTCTGCGTCAGCTCCTGCCTCCAGGTTCCTGCCCTGTTTGAGTTCCGGTCCTGACTTCCTTCAGTGATGAACAGTGATATGGAAGTGTAAGCCGAATAAACCCTTTCCTCCCCAACTTGCTTTTTGGTTACGGTGTTTCATTGAAGCAATAGAAATCCTAACTAGGACAGTGTGGTTATAGCATAGTGGTGCAAGGCTCTGGGTTTGCTCTGTAGTAACACCACACACACACACACACACACACCACACAGGGACACACGCAGACACACACACACATATGGACACACGCAGGCATGCACACATACATGTGCACACACGTCTGTAAATGAATGTATATAAGGATGAACAAATGAAGTGATGTCTCCTTTGCCTTAAGTGATCGCTGGCTGCAGTTAGCTGTTTGGGGGTATCATCATAAACAGTCTTGCCTTAGTATCTAATGCATTCTCTCAGCAAGAGGCCATGAGCCCAAGAACAAGAGCAGCCTCCTGCTCTCCCTTTTCCCACACCCCTCACCCTAGTGCTGAAAAGAAAAAAAAAAACAACAACAACAACAAAAAAAAACCAGAAGCGTAAATCTTCTTGAAGAATGGCACCTGCCCCTCTGACCAGGAGCGGAAGTGACTGTCTAGAAGAAATTGGTCTGGTGTATCAACAGCCAGTTCTAGCCAGTGTGTGCTGCCTCCCAGTACTGCTTTTTTCCTGTTTGCTCTTACTCAAGTCTGTTTCTATAGCCTGCGGCTAAGCTGAACATGACAGTCAGCTCAGCTCCCTCTCGGCTCATTCAGTTCACGCCAGCAGCAGTTTTCCCGGGGATCCTTCCTTCCTTCCTTCCCTCCGCCCCCATTGCCTGCTCCTGCGCCGAGCTGAGCTGAGCTGGACGGATGGCAAACCTCTGGCTTTGCCATCATCCAGCAGGGCTGCTAAGGTCACAATGACTTCACACGTAATGGTGATGGCCTGCATTTAGTGTGCGCTGGCATGTAGCAGGTCATGAGGTGGCTGCTAAAAAGTATTCTCTCTATTGGAAACGAATAATCCTCAGTTACAGTTTACCAGAGTAGGAGAAACTGTAATAGGTGAGAACATTGGGATTAAACATGAGATGGTGAGCAGTTCTTTGGGGTTTTGTCCCTTCTTATTACAGCAACAGTAGCTACAATACATAGCCAGGTACATATTTTTATGTATGTAAGTATTTTGCCTGCATGTATGCCTGTGTATCATGTATGCCTTGTTCCCACAAGGGCCAGAAGAGGGCATTGGACCTCCTGGGACTGAGGGTTATGATCCACCAGGAGATGCTGGGAATTGAAGTCAGACCCTCTACAAAAGCTACAGGTGCTCCTAACTTCTGAGCCATCTCTCTGCCCCAGATTTTTTTAAAATTTTTTTATTCTTTGTTCTTGCTGTTGTTTTGAGACAGGGTCTTAACTGTGTAACCCTGACTGGCCTGGAACTCTCTGCGCAGACCAGGCTGGCCTTGAACTCACAGAGATCTGCCTGCCTCTGCTTCCCAGGACGGGCCACCACCGTCAGCCCAGCTACGGTTTTATGCATTTTATTTACAGTAAAGTGTCTTAAGCCTCAACACAGCACTCTTGGTGAGTTGCCATGGTCCTCATTTTACCAAGGAGGAATCAGATTATCTAACCTGTAAAAGAGACAAGAAGTGACTGAATCCTGGCTTTTAAATTTTTTAATTTAACACGCTATGTCTGTGTGTGTGTGAGTATGGGCTCCCTTGTGCCAGGGCACTTGTGGAGGTAGGGGAGCAGTTTGGGGGTCCGAGCCTCCTCTTCCACTGCAGGTGACAGGGATTGAACTCATGTGTTACGCAGATACAAGCAAGTGCTTTCAACCTCTGAGCCATCTCACAGTCCCTCAATCCCACTTCAACGCAGGGAGTCAGGTTCCAGGGTCCACGCTCTTCAGCACTGTAACTCTTTGCCTTTGGAGTAGTGAGAGTGCTATTCTGATTTTATACATGTATTGATTTATCCACAGATAGACGAAGCCTTTTCCTTCATGGTGTTCAGTTCTAGTTCTGAGGAAACTGAGGGTGGACAGAAGGGAAGTGCTTGTCCAACAGGAATTGGCCAGCCTATAAACAGTGGCTCGGGGCCCCTTGGTTCTGATATTCCAAAGCCAATGTTCTGAATCTCAAATCTCTGCTGTCTGTGAAGATAGGCCCTGAGGGGAGGTGTGAGAACACTGGAGGCAGGAATTGGGAATTGTGCTGATGTGGGGGTCTGCCTAGCATTACTGATGGCCTTTATCACCTCATCTTTCTCACATCCTCTATCCTTTCTCTTTTCCAGTGTTTCCTCTGCACTTTAAGAAGGACATTCAGGACCAGAAAATTGCCAAGAGGAACAAGCCTACCACCATCGACCCAGGGGATTGCTTAACCAAGTTTTGAATGACTGAGCACTTTACATTTTTTTATTTTATTTATCCATCATCTATTTATCTATTCATCCATCATCTATCTATCTATCTATCTATCTATCTATCTATCTATCTATCTATCTATCTATCTATCTATCTGTGTTTTTTTGAAACAAGGTCTCTCTGTGTAGCCTTGGCTGTTCTGTAACTTACTCAGTAGACCAGGCTGGCCTTGAACTCACAGATCTGCCTGCCTCTACCACCCAGGTGCTAGGATTAAAGATGTGTACTGTCACTGCCAGGCTAACTGCGCACTTAAAAAAAATTATGTGCATTTTTTTATGTGGTGTTTTGTCTACATTCATGTCTTCGAGAGGTTGTCAAATCCTCTGGAACTGGAGTTACAGACAGTTGTGAACTGCCAAGTGGGTGCTGGGAACTGAACCTGGGTCCTCTGGAAGAGCAGACAATGCTCCCAGACACTGAGCCATCTCTCCAGCCCAACTGAGCACTTTTTAAAACCTCCCCGAACTGCCGAGTTGCCACTTCCTCTCCCTCCTCTTCCTTCTCTTCTTCTCCTTATTCAAGGCCTTTCTTTTCTCCACAAGGAAAATTCTGTCTTACCTTCATCTCTCATGCACGGCTCCCGTCAGTGGTCTGAGGTATGTCTTGTACCACCTCTTTTTTCTCTAAGTTCAGTGGCCTGGCTCCCTTCGGCATTCAGCACACAGTTTTCCTCAAACTCATAGCCCTATGGTTGCCGTAGAAACCCCCAAGGTTCTTGTGAGCACATCTCACTTGTGTGGCATGAAACTCAACCAGGTCTGTGTTCAGAAATAGTCCTGTGGGCAGGATCAAGCCGGGTGGCTGCTTGCCCTTCTTAGCGGTGCATTTGTGGAAGACAGGACGGGGCTGAGTGGTCTGTCTAGCTTGGCTGTCAGCAGTGAATCCCTCAACAAATACTAGGATTGGGACTTGAAAAGGCAGTTGTGGACAAGAGGCCCATGAAGTGTGAAAGGCAGTGTAACATGAATTGCTAAAATGGTCTTATAATAAAAAACCCTAAGCCAGATATTGGGGTAAATGCTGAGAGATCAGAGAGACAAAGGAACAAGCCACTGACTGCCACATCTTACCTCTAGGACTCCTCTGCCTGAAAAGCCTTCAGTTCCTGTCTCCTCACACCTTATATACCTTTTTCTGCCAGACCTCACTTCCTTCCTAGTACTGGGATTAATGGCATGTGTGCTTCCCAAATACTGGGGTTAAAGGTGTGAGATCTCAAATGCTGGGATTAAAGGCATGTGATTCCCAAGTACTGGGATTAAAGGCATGTGTCACCACTGCCTGGCTGTTTCTCTCCTAGACTGAGCCAATCTCATGTAGTCCAGGGTAGCTTTGAACTCACAGAGATCCAGATGGATCTCTGCCTCCCGAGTGCTAGGATTAAAGGCATGTGCTACCACTGCCTGGCCTCTATATTTAATCTAGTGGCTTGTTCTGTTCTCTGATCTTTAGGCAAATTTTATTAGGGTACACAATATATCACCACAAGGCAGGTAAAGATGCCCTGCCCATCTCTGTCTGTATCTCTCTGGTCTCTCCCCTTCCCTCTCCCTCTCTTCTCCCTCTCCTCTCCCTCTCTCCCTCCCTCCCCTTCCTCCCACCTCTCTCTCTCTCCATACCACCCTTTCCAGTCCTAGGCCTAGGACTTGTCAGATGTCTGAGGAGATTAGAAGTTTTGTCCTCAGTGGATTGTCCCAATACCACACAGATGTGAGCTTTCCCGTGACTCCCAGGAGATCCCTGGGAGCTCTACTGAGGTAAAACCTGCACCTTCTCCCATGACTATCACTTGACTTTCTCTTGTCTCTGGAGCAGCTACTCTTCACGGATCTCGGAAAAAAGCCAGAGGTTATTTCTTGGTATTCTTCCACCTTCCTTCAGAGCAAAGGCATGCACGTGAGCGGTCAATTCCGGAAGTGACATCATATGTAGGAATGGGCCTTGCATCTGTGAGGACAAAGAAGGAAGAGGGCCAGTCAGTCTACGATGACTTTATGTATCTTGATCATCCCTGGGAATGCCCAGAACTCAGTCTGTCTTCCGGTCTCTGAAAAGGCCCTGTAGAACGTGTATTAGACCCAACAGCGCACAGCATGGAAGAATAAAGCGTGAGTCTATAGAGTTCTGCTGCCCGATGATCCTCTGTTGTCTTTGGGTGTTAATTTCCAAACCCTTCCAGGCTTGCACGTATAGCAGAGTGGCTGAGCAGATTCCCGTAGGCCCCAGAGGCAGAGCTGCTCCGGAGAGAAAGTGGGTGATGCCCAGGGCTCCCGTGGTGATGCTGTTCTCACTTGTGGATGTCAGCTGTGGCAGTGGCTGAAGGTGAACCCTGGGAAGTAAGCAGCCTGAAGGAAGAGGAACCTCCCTCCACTCTCTCTGCCTTCAAATGCAAAGCCTATGGTGGTTCAAAGCTCACTTCAGTCCTTTCCTACAAATCTTCCTCAAAGGACTCTTCATCACCATCCAGTCACCCTGACACGCACCAACTAGCTCCCATGTTTTGCTTGGTTCTGTGGTGTATTATAATGGTTTCATTCTGTACACCCGAGGAAGGACTTCATGAACGGCACCCAGTGCCATTTAGATGAGAGGATGCAGAGCAGGTGTGTCAGTCAGCCCTCACAGAGTTGAGTGGTATAAACATTCTTTTTTTTTTTTTTTTTTTTTTTTTTGGTTTTTCGAGACAGGGTTTCTCTGTGTAGCTTTGCGCCTTTCCTGGGACTCACTTGTTAGCCCAGGCTGGCCTCGAACTCACAGAGATCCGCCTGGCTCTGCCTCCCGAGTGCTGGGATTAAAGGCGTGCGCCACCACCGCCCGGCTGGTATAAACATTCTTAGTGACGAGAAGAGCTCTTTGGTCTTCAAGTGTCTACATCTGCATCAGGACCACAGGCCAAAGGAGATGAGAACTCAGTTGAGCGTTTGGTTTGGGGTCCAGAAGAGAGCCTCAGTTCTTCAGGAGCTGGAGTCACAGGCAGTTGTGAGCAGCCTAAGCTGGGACTCTGGTCCTCTGGAGGAACAGAACGTGCTCTTAACCAATCCCAGGGGCTCAACAGTTGACTGAGTCGGGTTGATCTGGATTTTCCCCAGAAAGACAACATCACTGGAGAATAAGCTGAGGGTGTAGCTAAATTGGCAGATTGCTTGTCTAGCAGGCAGGAAGACCTGAGATCAAATGCTGGCACTACATAAGCGAGGTAGGTGATGCACAACTGTAACCCTAACACTCCAGAGGTAAGATCTGGAGTTCAAGGTCATTCTCTGCTACATAGGAAGCTTGACTTCAGCCTGAGATACCCGAAGCTCTGTCTCAGAAAACAAAAGTTAGAAACAAGGAAGCAGAGAGCACAAGCTCACTGGAGGAGAGATCCTTTTTGTGAAATCCTTTCTTTCACTCCACGTGGCTCCATAGAGCTTCCCAGTAAAGACTCTGAGCAACGGCCCCCAACCCTTCTAGGCAAGCATTTCACAAAAGAAAGTGTATTCAGTGCTTGCATAGTACAAGTTAATTGCTACTTTTCTTACTGTTGCAACAAGACACCCCACAAATGCACCTTTAAAAAAAGAAAGGTTTATTTTGGCTCACGTCTGTGATGGAGAGGAAGTTGCGTGAGAGGCCGCTGGTCACATAGCACCTGCAGTTGGGAGGCAGATAGATGGGTGCTGCTGCTCAGCTCGCTTTCTCCAGTCCATGGAAGGGTGCCACTCGCGTTTGGGGTGGGTCTTCCCCCTGGCATTGATTCAACCTAGTAATGCCCTCACAGGTGTGCTTAGAAGTTTGTCCTCTAGGAGATTCTACATCCTCTTAACAGTCCATGTGAACCAGCACAGGAAGTTGCTTCTGGAACTCCCTTCAAACGCCAACGTCTTTGAAGGCCCTTCCATAAGAGCATAGTATTTGTGTATGAAGTATGCACACCCTGTTATGTTTGTTGATTCCTCTCTAGATTATTTGTAACACCCAATACGAAGTAGATGCGACGCAAGTTGATGCTCTGCTACATTATTTACAGAATACTGATGGAAGTCTGTACATGTTTGGCACTGAGAGTTATTTTTCTGAATACATTTGAATCCCGAGTAGTTGAATCCATGAATAAGGACGTCTGGATTTCAAATTAACGAAGAATTGAAAGATATCTTAGTGTGGACCCAAGTGTATGGAGATTTTGGTGGAGGAAATCTGTTCTAGTCAAATGGTTTGAAAGATTAAACTGGGACCAGGGAGATAGCTTAGTGTGTAAAGAGACTTGGTACTGTGTCTGACAACCTGAGTTTAAGGCCCAGAATCCACATGGTGGAAGGAGAGAAGTGAATCTCACAAGTTGTCCCCAGACCTCCTCACTCAAACTGTGACACACATGCTCCCACATCCACACACAAAATAATAATAATAATAATAATAATAATAATAATAATAATAATAAACAAATTGGCCCCCAGCAATCTCACTCTCTCTGAGAAGCTGCAAATGTTCTGACTTGGGACCAGTCAGATCTTTAACTGAATTGAACCTGGGGCTGGAGAGACGGCTCAGCAGTCAAGAGTATTTACTGCTCTTCCAAAGGACCAAAGTTCAATTGTTGGGTGGCTCACAATCACTTGTAACTCCAGCTCCAGAAGATCTAATACCCCTTTGCAAACTCCAAGGGCATACATTCATGCACACACAGATTCACACACATGCAAATACAAAATAGTAATAATCATTAAAAAAATGAATTAAGTTGTAGAAACACTAATAACCATGGTCATGTTAATCTAGTTCTTTTTGGGGGGTGGGGGTGGGGTTGAGACGGGTTTTCTCTCTGTAGCCCTGGCTGTCCTGGAACTTGCTTTGTAGAACAGGCTGGCCTTGAACTCAGATCCACCTGCGTCTGTCTCCAAAATACTGGGATTAAAGGCATGCATCGCCACCACCCAGCTTTGTCTAGTTCTCAGCAAAACACAAGAGATAAGAAGCTAGAGTCACCTTGATCGGAAACCCTCAAAAGTGTTTAAAGTTTAGGGAAGGTTGAAGAAAATGAAGAGGCCCCCCAAAAAGTCAAGATTGGGAAAATGAGGGAATTTGATCGACTAGAGAAATCATTAAGCTGGACATAAAGGAGAGCTGGAGTGCAGATGAAGAATGCATGCTCTTTGTACCTTTGGCATCTATTGAGGCAAAAAGCATTCTGGCTGCCGATGTGTAGATCATTCCCATTACCTGGTGGCACCCATTCTGCCTGCTAAGGACACTAAGCTGCTCCCTGTTGTTGGTTGTTTTTGCTCTTTTTGGGGGCCTGCCACCCCAACTCCCAAATAAATCACACACGGAAGCTTATTCTTAATTATAAATGCCTGGCCTTAGCTTGGCTTGTTTTTTTTTTTTTTTTTTTTTTTTTTTTCTGCCAGCTTTTCTTTTTTTTTTTTTTTTTTTTTTTTTTTTTTTTTTGGTTTTTCGAGACAGGGTTTCTCTGTGTAGCTTTGCGCCTTTCCTGGAACTCGCTTTGGAGACCAGGCTGGCCTCGAACTCACAGAGATCCGCCTGGCTCTGCCTCCCGAGTGCTGGGATTAAAGGCGTGCGCCACCACCGCCCGGCATGCCAGCTTTTCTTATCTTACATTATCCTGTTTACCTTTTGCCTCTGGGATTTTCCCATTCTCTTACTTCTGTAAATCTTACTATTACTCTGTGGCTTGCTGTGTAGTCCTCTTCCTTCTCTGACTCCTTCTTTCCTTGATCTCCTAAATTTCTCCTTCTATATATACATATTCTCTCTACCTGTCAGCCCTGCCTATCCTTTCTTCTTCCTTGCTCTTGGCTGTTCAGTTCTTTATTAGACCATCAGGTGTTTTAGACAGGTACACAGTTTCACAGAGTTAAACAAATGTAACATAAACAAAAGTAACACAGCTTAAAATAATATTCTACAACAGCTCCCTTTCATAGAAGCTTGCTGAAGATAAGAACTCTTCAGTCACCACTGAAGTGACACTTGTGTTCCCTCTCTTGACACAAACACTCTGTCAAGTCACCCTGCAGCCAGGCCAGTGACCGATGGTTGGAACTGGAGGAAACAAAACCTCATTCCTCTGACTTCAGCTAGGTCACATTTAGGATGATTTGAGCTTGAGAGCCCCTCCTGGGATGAGGATGGGGCTGGACCCTTGCCCACTCCTATACCCCTTACTTCTACTCGCTCTGTCTGTGAGTGTCCCCCTAATAAATCACTGTTGAGTGTCCCCAAGGCATTGCTGAATCAATCAGGCAGCCTCCTCCCTGAGGCTTTTCTGGAATAGATACAGACAAGCCCACAGGGATTTACAGTGTCCAGCAATAGTGGCTCAGACTGAAGGAAGGCACACTGTGCTCTGGGATGAGAGCACTGTGTGCTCTTTGGAGGTGAGAACTGAAGTGTGACTAGGGACTGGCTAGGGGAAGAGGTGAGGGGAAGGATTCACCGGGCAGAGCGAAAAGGACAAATCGAAGTCTAGATGGATGCTACTAAGGTACTGCCCTCAAATTGCATAATGAAGCTAAGGCTGGCACTGGCAAGAAAAGAGAGGCTTAATGCTGTGACGGTTACGAAAGGCTGAGGGACCCAGTCACAAGCTTGCACTAGATCACCAAGCAAAGGAAACATAATGAAGAGTTTTAAGTGGACATTACACAATAAGACTTTAAAAAAAAAATCCCGGCTGTCATATGCAGAAAGGAGTCAAAAGTAAAGGCTGATGGAAGGACGCAGTCCTGGTTAATGTCCCCAGGGTGATGTCACATTAAGAGCTACCTTATTGTCAGTAGAGAGATACAGGCTAAATGTCAGCTCCGAGGCTGGCCAGCCTGGACCAGCTCTCTCTAAACTTCAGCTCCCCTAACTGTGAATGGGGTAACTAATAGAATCGCTAGGTCAGAACTAGAGTAGGTGTGAACACCAGAGGAGCCAGTGGGCCAAGAGGGCTTTGCTGTTTTCTGCAGCACTTGGCATGCCAGGGGCACCATCGGAATGATGTTATCCATGTGATCTGAAGTTGAGCAACAGTTACGGAAATGGAAAACCGTAGACGGAGTCAGGGATTATCAGAGGCAGAATTAAAAGGATGTGATGACTGGGTGAAGTGGAAATAGGGGGAAGAGAAGCATCAGGGATTTCTGTCTTAGTAGCAGATAAATTGAGACTTTGCAAGGAAGAAGTGAGGATGACTGACTTCGGTTTCTGACCTGTTGATGTTGAAGAGCCTGTGAGGTACCAAGAGTAGCACTGTCTGGCAAGTGACTGTGTGTGTGAGCCTGAAGTTCCAGAGGTCTGAGTAGGACAGAGTGGGGAAGGATGGAGGAGAGAATCCATGCAGAGTGAACCGAGCTCAGAAAGGACCAGCAGAGCTGCATTAGACCCAGAGAGCAAAGGCCATGATGGGATGAAACTCTGTCTCAGGGAATTCAGCCTTGTTAGAAAACAGATAATTAGATTATTAGAATACGGTGGATATATTTGCACTGAAGCTATCCTGTGAATCACAGAAATTGAGGGAACCCAGGGTAGACAAGGACTCTGAAGATCAGAGATGAATAGAGATAGCCTGCAGGGCGGGGGGAGGCAAGGGAGAAAAAGATGGACCAGCTGGGGGAGGGGAAAGGATGTCTTGCTTGCTTTTTTTGGTTTTTGAATTTACGAGCCAGGATCTTATTGTATAGCCCAGGTTTACCTTGAGCACGAAATCCCCCTGCCTCAGTGCAACTGGAAAGTACTTTTCTTTTTAAAGACTCTTAACCCAGAAACAAAATAATTGACTGTAACATCATAACATCAAGAGGAGGCCTGACTGTAACATCATAACGTCAGGAGGAGGCCGTAGTGCTGTGGGTTCTATGCCTCTCAGGCTGTGCCACATAAAATCATCAGAATTCCAAGGGGTCCTTATAATTGGAGACCACCTTAGTGGGGAGGGTGGAAACTAAGCAGATGCCTCACTAGACCAGAGTGGCTGACTTCTTTTACAAATTGGGACTGTGGGCATGCTTTCTTTTAAAAGAGAGAGAGAAAGAAAGCTATTGACTTAAGGTAAATGTAAAGGAAAAGAATCTGAGCCCAGAGATGCCAAGTGACTTGGTAAAGATGGTCCTGATAATTAGGGATCAAGCTGGGTCCACACTTAAGGTTCTGATCCTCAGGCCAGTACTCTTTCTTGCTATGGCTGAGAATGTGTACTTTTAATTTATGTGGTTGATGTTTCTATCTTCAGATTTTTCTGAACCGTAGTAAAAGAGAGATATGTACTCGCCGGTGTCATAGAAGCAAAGATCTGTCATGGAACAGGAATTCAAATCATTATCCAATGACATCCTTCCCTCCTTTTGATTCTTTAACAAGCAGCAGCAGAAAGTTGACCCAGAGAGAAGCCCTTTAGGCTTGCTAACACCTAGGCTTGCCTTTATGTGGAGGGCCCTGTTTCATTACACTTGACCTAAGTCTGAACAGACACTACCACCTAATGCTGGAATGCTCCACCACCATCTACGTTAAAAGGGAATTAAAAAAAAAAAAAAAAAAAAAAAACAACTCAACTCATACAGGTTTAAATGAACATGTCTGAAAATTGATTTAACTCAATCAATGAGGGAACTAGGCAGATACTATAACTAATTCAAGGAAGAGCCAAAGAACAGATTCATTGACTGTCAGAAATGCTGAAGTGAATGTACACAAAAGGACAAAACTGGCGTCTTCTACAGGGGCAGCCGACTGCAACTGTGCTACAAGGGGCAGGATCTGCATGTCTGCAGACAAGAATTATTCTGCAAAGTTATCAGTGATCTACAATTTACGGAGTTGTAAAATAGCTCGTGTGGAAGCTAAATCAGATACTGTGGATAAAGCACACCCCAGCCAGAGTACAGTTTCCCAAAGATGCACACATTTCTACCTGCATTGGCTAGGAAAGCAGAGATATACTTGACAAACGGAACAGGAGGCTCTCAGGCCCCCTTCCTGCAACATATACCAAGATATACTAAGTATGCTCATGCAGATGTTACAAACACTGTTCCAAATGAAGGTTTAATAAAACAGGACTCACTTTACTACATGCTCTACTTTCTATTTCGTCCTTTCGTTAATGCTTAATTTGTTTGTTTGTTTGTTTTCTAGACAGGGTTTCTCTGTGTAGCCCTGGCTGTCCTGGAACTCACTCTGTAGACTAGCCTGGCCTCAAACTCACTGTAATCCACCTGCCTCCGCCTCTTGAGTGTTGGGATTAAAGGTGTGCACCACCAAGCCCAGCTTTTACTGCTCAAATTTTGTATCTACTAAAATTAATTTCATAAGTCATTGTAAATTTAAAAATATTTATCACGGGGGTGGGGGCATTCATGTGAGTGCCAAAGCTGGTGTGTGGAGGTCAGAAGACAACATTTGGGAATTGGTTCTCTCCTTCCACCATGTGTTCTAGGGACTGAACTCGAGTCAGCTTGCTTAACAGGCAGCGTTACCCACTGGGCCATCTTGCCTGACCTAATTTTGCAACTCACTGATGCATTGCTACCCACTAATGATCAAGGATTCTTGTTTGAAAGCAAGGGACTAGATCAATGTTCCTCAATCTGTCTGCTGGGAAGCACCAGCTTTGAAATATTTTATCACTTCGAGTTTTTCATATACTGATTGATACTTTCTAAAACATAAAAATAAATTACTACAAAAATGAAGGGGAAAAGCTCCAACAGACTTAACAAAATTTGAGTTCAATTTTTTTTTCTTATTAGATCAACTAGACATAAAACTGGATGTAGAGGCGATGTCGTATTTCCTTTTTTTAAGAGAAAGATTGATTTTATTTTAAATTGCAGGTGTGCATGCATGAGTGCAGGCACCCAAGGACGCCAGAGGCATCAGATCCCCTGGAGTTGCAGGTGTTTGTGAACTGCCCGATGACGGTGTTAGGGACCAAACTTTAGTTCTCTGGAAGAGCAGTATGCGCCTTTAACAGCTGAGCTGCCACTCCCGCCCCCGCCCCGCCGCGGCCGCCATATCTCATTTCTATTTGAATGTTTCCAAATGCCTATTCTCAGAGTCCGTATTTAGTTCCTGCCACACTGAGACGGTAGCAGATCCACTGCTCCTTGGACCACACTTTCAAGTATCCCTGGCTAGATGACCCCTAGGCCCCAACCAATGCTGACAGTACAGGGACGTTTTGTTTCCCAGTGAAGACGCTTGCTCAGGCCACCTCAGTCACTGAGGGCTTATTGTGGCATAACTGGGGCGTTTGGAGACACATCACTAGAGATCCCTGGTCGCGGTGGCATCCCAGTAAATGAAATGCCATGTGGGCACAGGGTGTGTCTGACCCTGGGAATCATCTTTCAGCCCTGTGCTGTTTGCCTAAAGCATGATCAGGCTGTTCTCTCGGGCTGCTCTTCTTTTGTAGGTATGTCTGTGGGGGGACGGGCAGGGCAGAGGTTGACATCAGGCATCTTCCCTTGATCCATCCCTCCCTGAACCTAGAACTCTTCCAATTAACTAGACTGGCTAGCCAGCAAGCCCCAGGAGCCCTCCTGCTCCCATCCCCCAGTACTAAGGGCACAGGGGCCAGCAGCCATGCCTGGCTTGTGTGCATGTGCGTCTAGGCAGCAGGGCCAAACTCAGCTGTTCGTGCGGCAAGCACTGTGCGAGCCGAGTCATCTCACCAGCCCCTCAAGCCGTCCTCCTGTGCTGATCTCCATGTGCCCAAGAGTATTGTTTCATCTGTCTGTTTCTCTCCCCTCTTCCCGTCTGTGAGAGGACGCCACTGCTTGCCTTAACCATCCCTTCCGATGTGCAGGTTGTGGTGTACAAGGGTTACCTGCTACAATTCAGATGGGATGCTTGCAGCCCAGGGGTTGACTGTGTGCCCAGCCAGAGGCTAGAGAACAGGCTTGTGTGGGAGAGAAAGGGCCTCCTTCCTGCCCGGAACAACTGTGAGATTGTGCTGTCAGCCCAGCAGACAATGGAAGGAAGCAGCCAGTGTGGGTCTGCCTTTGAAGAGAGCTTTTGGGGGAAAATGGGTCCAGAATACCGTTTGCAAGTCTCTATTTGCAAACTTTGACTACTCCCTGGAGATCACTCTCTGGGAGACCGAAGCTGTAAGGCTGGCTGCCACAGCACATGGGAAATGGAACCATGGGGACAAGCCCTCCCGACTCTAATTCTGTCTTAGAATAAGACTAAAGGGAGATGTTGGAAAACCTGCCCAGAGCAGCTGGGTGCCTTCGTCATTCTCTGAAGTCAGGGGACCCTTGATCTTTGTGAAGCTTCCTTCTGAAGATATTTGCAAGCCTTCAAACTCTGTCAAACAGGAGGGCTTTTTGTTTTGTTTTATGTATGTATGTGGTGTGTACGTTTGCATGTGTGGGAGTGCGTGTGCACGCATGTGGAGGCCCGAGGTTGATGGTGGGACTCATCCTCTACCATTCTTCCACTTTATTTATTGAGGGTCCCTCAGGCAAACTCGGTGCTCGAGGGTATGAGTAGTCTTGTTGGCAGCTTGCTTGGGAGGTCCTTTGCCTCCACCTCCTGAGGATAGAATCGCAGCCAGATGGCTACAAACAACTGGCATTTCTGTGGGTCCTGGGGATCTGAACTCTGGTCCTCGTGCTTGTAAAACAACCACTTAACAACCGAGCCATCCCACAGCCCAGGAGTTTTCCCTGGGGCATGGTAGCTTGGGCTCATAATCTAAGTGTGTGAGAACAGGCAGGCCATCACCAGGTCAAGGCCAGCTGGGGCTACACAGGAAGTTCTAGGGTAGCCTGAGCTACAGTGAGTGTCCTCATTATCCACCGGGGAATGAGATAAAGCAGGATTTCAGAGGACTGACTACACACTCAATGGGTAATAAAGGCGGATTGAGAGTCAACAACGGGCAACAAATAATTTTCTCCTAAGACTGAGAGAGAGTCATTGCCCGCCGTAAGTCAGTCTCGAGTCTGGGAAAATGAACCATGTCCTACCCTGTAAGGGGTGCTAGTCACAAACTAAGTTATGACAAATTCCAGACTGCTGGATTCTGTTGTTAATGCCTCTACTTCATCTTCGTTCATTTATTTCATTCCATACCAAAATGAACTGCTGTATTACTTTATGTTTAGACTTTCTAGGCTCATCCACATTTCCCATATATAAGATGTAATGCATATAAAGTACTTCATACAAGGCCTGCTGCATGGTGAGCACTCAGGAAGTGTTAACTCTGACATTCGTATATGTATGTATATTAAACCTATGCTATCCGGATTGCATAAGTCGGCTTTCGTGCTTAGGGCTGTATTGATGCCTGTGTGGGTACCAGGTGTTCTCATTATCCAATATGCTTCTGCTTTCCTAGTCAGCTCACCGAGGTGTTGTTTGCAGTGGTCTCCACTAGTCTTCAAGCTCGCCGCGGAAGGTCTTTCATAGCCTCCCTACTGCCCTTACAGCTATTAGCAGCAATAACGTTTCCGCATACGCCGGGCACCAGGCAGATGTTGCCGCCTGGCTGACACGTTGGCTGACGATCACCTCCCCTCCATTCTAGTCTAAGCTTTCATCATGGCAAACATGAGAAGCTCCTTTTCTACCTCTCCTGTTACCCAAAACAGTCTTCCTTGATCTCCCTGCCTCACTGACTCGACATCCCATTTCACCCTTTCTTGCTCTCTCTACACCTTTTCATTTCATTTTCCTCCCCAGACTATCATTTTGTTTTTTAAACTCAGCACACAGACATTTGTCAGTTTTAGGAAATATTTCCCCCTTGCTTCTGTATCTTAATTTAGCTGTGCCCATTTCCTGTGCTACCTACCGGTATAAATGAGACGATAGTTCAAAGTGTGACATGTTAAAGATGAAAAGCCCCATTCAGGGTAATTGAACACACTCTCGAAGCCAGGCACTGACTCTGTGGAGAGAAACTTGCTTGGTGCCTCTTGTCTGTGACGCTGTGTTGAGGTAGAGGTTGTTCAAGGCACTCAGCAAGTGGAGTGAGTGGGTTGGGTGGGATGAAGCCATGGCTGTCTAGAAGAGAATGGTTCAGCTGCTGACACAAACCTCTGGAGTTAATGAATTTCACAGTCCTGTGCCCTTCCTATGCCTTAGTCTCCGTTGTGGAACAGACGCCTGGAGTGAGCTTTTCAAGTGACAGGCATCATCAGGGAAGTGCAGAGGAGATGAAGCTGATGTCACGCCAGCTCTCCGAGAGAAACAGGTACCTCCAGCAGCCTCAGGGGTCATTTCCACTCTTGCACCGGTAAACCAAGTCTGCCCTAATTAGAATATTTTGTTGTATTTTCATACATATAATAATCTAGTTTATCTGTAAGTGATTCATTTACAATTCAATGAAACAACCAAGGAGAATAAAACGTTAAAATAAACATGTGTTCAAATAAGATACACTGTGTATAATTAGACACAACACATAGGCCTGTCTTAGCGTTTGACTTGCATGATAATACAAATAGGTCATTTGAGGATATGCCAAATATCAGAGATTAGCTGACCTCTGTGCTCCTGCCAAGCTGGAGAGGACGATTTTGTGATCTGAATGAAAAATGAAAAAAAAATTCAGTGTGCTATCCAAATGTTTACAAGAATCCAGCTGTTTGATGTCAGGCAGACAGAACACCCGGATAACTGACAGAGACATTTCACTTTCATCCAGATGTTTCTGCATTGTGTTGATTTAGCCCGACACATAGCAAAGTTAAGTCACTTTCTCAGGATTCCTGATGAAATCTTAGTATCCTGGCACTAAAACAGCTTAGAGGTTTGCTATCTTGGTGTCGCCAGCACAAATGCTTTGCTACTGCCCCAGACATGAAAATAGCCCATTCATTTCTCTTCATTGTCCAGCTCTCTGCCTACCTCACTGCCCACCACCCAGGGTCTGTGTTAACCTGAGCTGTGACCCATGACAAAGTGGACTCCTCCATCACAGGACTGTGCACCGTGGCCTTTGTCTTCGAAGCTGCTTCTGTTCACAGCACTCACTGCCTCTCTGAACATCGCTATCTGGGCCAAGGGCTGGTCGGATCAGGATTCCTAGCCATCTTAAAGGTTGATTGCAGTATAGGCAATCACGGCCACCATTCATCCTCCCATTATCATGGTCAATAATACAACTCATCTAGATTTGGCTGTGATTCACAGGCCTGGCTCAAGTGATGGATGCTGACCCCTAAGTCCTATCTGCACACCCATAAATCTCAACGCTGTCCTTGGCTTTGCAGCTGGAGCTACTATATGCAGAGCCTGTGATGTTTGCAAATCAGCCTCTTTGACTCAGCTTCTTCCGGTTGCCTTGACTCCCGGTGAATCTACCAGTGCCTGATTGCTGCCTGTCTCCAGCCCCTCTGGTACTTCTCACCGCCCAGATGTCTTAAGCTTGACCAGTCAGCTTGAAATTATACCTTCCTCTGTCCCTGGCTTCCTCCCTGCACCCCACCCAAAACCTCATTCCCTTTTGCATTGCCTCCCTCCGGTTCCTGCTCAGGTTCTGTTGTTGACACTCAGGCCCCTGCATCTACCCAGAGGCAACAGATGCAAGGGACTCAGGTTCTAGAGCAAGCTCCCTAGCTGACACTGAGCACATTACAACACCTCTCGGGGCTGCACTGTCCTAATCCTGATGTGATAGTATTGGACTAAATCAGGTCTGAGGTCCCCTCTAGTTCTAAAATCACATTATCTTCCTAATACCATGAGGCTGGCTGCCTTCCAAGGCACCAGTGCTTATCATTTTATCTAGTTATTATTCAGAGATAGTTTGAGGGTGGGGTGAGGATGAAAAACCAAGGCACCAGGATCCGTGTCTTGAGAACTTAGAAAACTCGTCTGTAGCTAGAGTTTTCCTGCCTGGCCCACAGTCAGGACAAATCTCTCTCACCTGCCAGTCCCACAGCCGCTCAGACCCGACCAAGTAAACACAGAGACTTATATTGGTTACAAACTGTATGGCCGTGGCAGGCTTCTTGCTAACTGTTCTTACAGCTTAAATTAATCCATTTCCATTAATCTATACCTTGCCACATGGCTCGTGGCTTACCGGCATCTTCACATGCTGTTTGTCATGGTGGCGGCTGGCAGTGTCTCTCTGACTCAGTCTTCCACTTCCCAGCTTTATTCTCCTCCTTGTCCCGCCTATACTTCCTGCCTGGCCAATGGCCAATCAGTGTTTTATTTATTGACCAATCAGCAACACATTTGCCATACAGAACATCCCACAGCACTCCGTCTGCTAACTTTCTCATCTTTCTGTGTCCCCTTTCTGTGTCGAATCTAAAACTCAGCTTAACTGTGTGCATTGTCACCAGGCTGTCATTTCCTCAAGTGCACAGTAAAGAGAGACACACAAGAAAAACCCTGCATGCTGTACAAGCAAGGTGCTTTGAACCCAAGATGCAGTGAAAGTAAAAGACTTCCTGAACCCAGGAGCCAGAGAGCGAGAGTGGATGGGCAAAACAGACCTGACTAGGGGAGGTGCCTGTGTTTAGGTGACTGCCAGGGAAGAGTCTTCCCATGTAGCACACAGTCAACACTTCCTCTGGAATTTAAATGTGCTAATTACACATGGACTAAGGAAGGAAGGGAGGAAAAAAAGCAAGCAAGCCAGCTCCAGCTTAGTATGCAAACTGTAGAAGCTTCCAGAGTTGAGGTCTGCAGAAAAATAATCTCGTGTGGTACTGAGCACTTGTCCCTTCCTGGCTGGTCCAGCACAGATGATTTTAACTGCTTTCTCCTGACACCTTAAGACAGGTTACATCAGGGTAATGAATAGTTAGTGAAGTTCTCCAGAATTCACAAAGGATATTAGTCTAGAAAATAAAGAGAAGGGCATTTATATGCTCTCCTTATGTGAATAAATTAATGGTCCTTTTCTGTTTTGATTGTGGTTGTTATTATAATTTTAAACCACAGGCTGATTCAGTGGATTTACTCCTGGTAGTGATAAAAAAAATATATCACTAGAGCTGATCCCTGGTTTTGGCTTCTAAGCTCAGAAACAGTTCTGAATAAGCAACCCAGTTTCCAAGCTGAGTCATAAGATAGCAAATGAGTGTTGTGTGGGATTATACTGGATAGGAAAGGAGCATCCATTGCAATTTAGAGTGGGCTGGAGTTGTCCTGCTTTGGCAAGATGGGCTGTCACTGAAGGAAGAGAGTGTGTCCAAGGAGGGTTGATTTATTCTCTTTTTTTACCTAGTAACTCTTAGTTCTTTTTAAGGAATATTTGTTACTCATTCTTTGACAACTTCACACTTTTATACAGTGTGTCTTATATTCATCCCTAACTACTCCCCCAGTCCCCCCGAGAGCCTCTCAAAGCACTCCCTCCCACTTTCATGTCCTTTCTTTTCTTTATAATCTACTACTGAGTCCAATTAAGTGCGGCCTATAGGCACATGACTGGGGGCCACTCCACCAGAGCATGGAAAAATCTACCAGTAGCCTCCTTCTCTCATAAAGAAGATGGCTCCCTGTCCCCCAGTGGTTCCTCAGCCAGGGGTGCTGCCTCACAAGCCCTTCCTCTGTCTGTGCTCGAGTGTTGATTGACTTGGTCCCGTGCATTAACTGTTAGGCACTACTAAAGAAGTTTCTCTGATTAAGGTTGAGGATAGCACTAATGTACACGTATAAACATAAATATTTAGAAGGAAGTTTTACAACAAGTTCATTTATCAAAACAGCAGTAGTAGGCTCCCCGCTAGGGCCTATGTCCTCCCCAGTCATGTTGTGTTGACCAGGTTTACAGCACCAGGTATGAATTCCTTACTATGGAGCAGGCCTCAAATCCAATCAGAAAGTAGTTGGTTATCCCAATAACAGCCATGCCACTATTGGAGCAGTGAGCACACTCTGCCTTTCATCTAGTAATCCTTCACCCTCAAATGGACTCCTGGGTTTTCTATCTCCCTTTTTCATACCCAATTCAACTTTCCTCACCCAGTAGTCCATTGATAGAAAGTTTGCATTTAAAGACTGTCAATGCTCTATTATTCTCCTAATCAGCTTTTCCATGGCCGGGAGGGTCTTATACCAACATATTCTGTTATCTAAAGTTTTTGTAATGAGTTAAAAAGCAAGAGGGACAATTAAGGTAGATAGAATGTGGGCCTTACCCTTAGTGCAAAGACAGGCCCTAAGAGTTCTGTTGAACTTGTAGGTAGAACAGGTGGGAAGAACTGACCTTTAGGCCCAGGTTGGATTAGACAATTGGAGAAGCTTAAGTATAGAAGGTTGTGTGTAGAATGAGTGTAGTGTTTTGAAAGCAGTTGCTTATTGAGCCCCCCAGGGAATGGAACTAACAGAGATTATGGAAGATGACGGTCTAAATCATCCCTGGATCAGAAAAGAACCTCAGAGTGAGAGAACACGGCACAAATCTCAGTGGGAGCCACATCCTGGGGCTTCATTTGAACCCAGCAAGGAACAGAATATGTCCAGGAGGGTGATTAGGCAGACCACTTCCCACCAAGGGGAGAGCATTGAGTGGAAAATCAATAAGTATGCCAAATACCATTCAAGTGTCCACACAAGGGTCTGTAAATGAAACAAGCATATGGAGAATATCTGCTTCCAAGGATAAGGTATACCCATGTGGAAGACTTAAGTGTGAAATGGTTGTTAAAGGCAACAGTTGAAGACCTGCCTCAAAGCACTGTTTAACATCATCAGGTGGATTATGACATATAGTGAATGGGCAAATTCTTTAGACCTTGCCAAAGGCTCACCTACTTTCATTTGAATGAATGAGCCCCATTAACCGGGGGAGGCACTGTGGTGCCTAGGAGGAAAGTAGAGGGAAAGTTGCCTAGATGGATGGAGCGGGGGCCTAGAACTGGGTTTTGAGAGCAAAGTGTTGCTTGCTTTCTCATGCTCTCTGTCTCTGTCTCTTTGTAGTGGTTGGTCTGTCTCTCTATGCTCCCCCCCCCCCGCACCCCTCCCCCTCCGTGAGTATGTGTGTGCAGAAAGACTATCCAATGCACAGCCATTCACTGGATGAGTGAACAGCCAGTCCGAGGAGACTTCAGATAAGTGTATGAGTGAGGCTAAACCACACATGGGAAAATTTTAAATTAGATCCAGCTAGGCTCTTTTTGCCTGCATATATCCAGGCAGGGTGACTTAACTTCTCTGAGATTCCTTTGGTTTTAGGCAGGAATAGCAATCCTACTTTAGCAGGCTGCTGTGAAGCCACAAAGGGGATAAGAGACATACAAAAACCCACCAGGAAGTCTTATTTAAAATCAATACTCCATAGATGCCAGTTGTCAATGACAGTTCGAGGTGCTTATAGCCTGTCGCCTTTTGCTGAAGAAGTGCTACAAATATTAGAATGTGAAACTTCACGAGACACTGAAAGTGTGAAAAACATCATCTCTCTTTTAAGCATGGGATATCTTTGCAGCACGAACCAGGGTTTCGCCAGAGGAATAAGCAATGCTGGGAGGATGCAGGGAGGATGAGGATGAGAATGAGGATGAGGAGGAGGATGAGGAGGAGGAGGCGGCAAAGCCTTCAGAAGACTTCCCCTACCTCGCCTGTCTTCCGCACACACACACATTCAGCCAGATCTCCAGCTAGCAGGCAGCTTAGTTCTGCTCGCCTCTGCCTGAACAGTCCAGACTTGGGTCGGCTTGGCTGGTGAGTTAGGATGCAGTGTAACCTGGGGCGTTCATTTCTCAAAGCGTCAGGCGGTGTTAAAGAGAACGAGCTCTGATCAAACCCAGCACTGGTTCCTTCTGAGACTAGCCCGTGGATATGGCTCCCATTGGCAGTCTTTTCCCACCTTGTCTGTGGCAGTTTGGTAACAGTCTGGTGGTGGAATTTTCTCTCCCACGGCATCTCTGCAACTGAGTTCCACGGCTCTTTCAGAACCCAGGCAGAGTCCAGAACTTCCAACGGCGTGCCCGTCTCAGTGGTACTGCTGTAGTTCCCGTGCGTGCATGCCATCTCCTGTGAAAGTGGCCCGTCTGGGGGAGTCTTCTCTTTCATTTACCACAACTTTCAGCACCCGAGAAGTAGAGGGGAACTATCGCTGTCACGAGATGTGCACCCATGTACAAAACTATGCCCCATACAGTGCCACGGCTCTTTGAACGAGAATGGGCTCCCAGTTGGTAGAATTGTTTGGGAAGGATTTAGAGGGGTGGCTTCATTGAAGGAGGTGTGTCACTGAGAGTGGGCTTTGAGGTTTCAAAAGCCGAAGCCATTCCAGTCAGTGATCTTTGCCTCATGCCTGTGAATCAAGATGTCAGCTCTCAGCTGTTACTCCAGCACCATGTCTGCCTGCCTGCTGTCATGGTCTCAGCGGCTGTGACGGTCATGGAGTCAAACATTCTTGAACTGTGAGCCCCAAATTAAATGATTTCTTCTGTAAGTTACCTTGGTCATGGGGTTTTGTCACAGCAATTGAAAAGTTTTGAAGACGGGGTTAGAAGGGTGCTAGCACACAGTAGGTGCTCAGCAAGTGTGGGCACGTGTGAAAAAATAGGAGCCGACAAGCACAAGGATGTTGTAAGTGCTAGGCTCCTGGCCCTCATGAGTCACTGGAACTTACTCTTCACCTTTTGTCAAGTCCCCACTGCAGTAAGGTTAGAAGCTGTTTGTATTACATAGCTCCACAAAGTAGGAGGCAGCTGTCCTTTCCTTTGCAAATCTGCTAGGCACTTGTCAGGAAACTTCTCCCTCCTACATGGAAGCAAGCCTGTTTTTTCCAATGGTGCAGTATGTTGGGTTTCTTAAAGATCTCCTTCCTATATGCACAAGTCCCAGGTATGCTTGCCTCAACCCTCTCCATACTGCCTCATTTCAGTTCCTTTAGTGCTTCTTGAGGCTCTTAAAACCCTCCATTTACATAATCCATTTGCTGCTGTCACGATTCCTGGCCTCAAATAATAATAGATACAGTGAGGAGATGCCAGTATTGGTGCAACCAATGTTTCCTATTGGTCTGGTTCACATGCACCAACTCAGAAGTAGTCACAACAGGTCACTGATACCACTCTTCCTACATGCAGGTCACATGTGTTTTATTTCAGCTTGCCCTTCAGCAATCTTACGAAGAAGTTACTAATGTTTCCCCTAATCGTAGTCAATGAAATGAGGCCTGGAGAGACTGAGTGACCTGCTCAAGGTCACACTGAAAAGCGGCTGAGTCTGGATCTGAACTTGAAGTTGTCTGATGGCAGAACTATATATTCCCAGCAACCCCCAAAGGAAGCTCAGATCTGCACGTGGCACTTTCTCAGCAATCCCCTGGAGATGCATCCCTAATGACAGGTTTGAGTGTGATGATGATGATGATGATGATGATGACGATGTGTATGTAGCATTTATGGCATTCCATGACACACATGTAGCAGTCATAGGCCAACCTTAAAAATATTCATTTACTATTTCTATTAAGTCTTTGAGAATTTCATGTGTGCGTATGATGTAGTTTGATCATATTCGTATCTCATTTCTCCCCTAACTCTTCCTAGATCTACTCTTCACCATCAACTCCTGTTGTTGGTTGTTTTATTACTCTTTACTCTTTGGGTGCCCCCACCCAGCTCCCAAATAAATCACATGGAGTCTTATTCTTTCTTATGAATGTTTGGCCTTAGCTTGGCTTGTTTCTAGCCAGCTTTTCTTAATGTAATTATCCTGTCCACCTTTTGCCTTTGGGCTTTTACCTTTCTCTATTTCTGTATATTTTTTCTTTCTTTCTTATTCTGTGTCTGGCTGTGTGACTGGGTGGCTGGCCCCTTCTTTTGTCACTCCTTCATCTCTCTTGTTTTTCCTTCTATATATTCTCTCTGCCTGCCAGCCCTGCCTATCCTTTCTCCTCCCTAGCTATTGGCCGTTCAGCACTTTACTAGACCAATCAGGTGTTTTAGACAGGCAAAGTGACACAGCTTCACAGAGTTAAACAAATGCAACATAGAAGAATGTAACACATCTTTGCATCATTAAACAAATGTTCCACAGTGTAAGCAAATGTAACACCTCTTAAAATAATGTTCTATAACAGACTCCTCCCAGCTTCACGTCTAGAGGTCAACTTAACTTCTTGTTGAGTGAGGTAAGGTCTCTCTTATCTCTGCTGGGCCTAGTCCTCCAGGCTAGCAGGCCTATGAACTGATTTGTAAGCTTTATCACTAAATCCAGGATTTGAGACTGGGTCTGTATATGTAGCCCTGGCTATCCTAGAATTTCATATATAGAGAAGGCTGGCCTGGAGCTCAAGGACACTCACCTGCTTCTGGCTCCAGAATGCTGTAATTAAAGGCCACTATGCCCAGTCCTCCCCCCCACCCCCATGAAAACGTCTGTGGGATCAAACCCAGGACTTCATTCTTCCACAGCCAAGTACTTTTCCCCACTGAGCCGCCTTGTACACCCATGAGCTACAGATTTACACTGTTTTCTGCTGTGCAGCAATCGTTTTCCATATGGAAATAACTATTTTGTTTTTCTTCTGTTATTTTTTTCCTTCGAACATCCATTTTGCCCAGCTCCTATTTCCTGGTTGCCTCCTGGGCTCTGGTTCTGTGCTAACGCTGTGGGAGTTTGTTCACATGGCATCTTCTAGAGCCCTGGGTCTTCAGTCTGCACTCTCTCTTCTCATCTCTCGCCCTTCTTGACCTGGTTCCCAAAGAAAACCAGATCAAGAAGTATTATCAGCATTTGGAATTTAAAATGTCTTAGAAGCTATGGACCAAGCTATTTCCTTTACCCACCAAGGCCCAGATCTACAGGGCTAACTGTCACCTTGTTCTAATTAAAACCCTCTCTTCACTGCAGGCCACTTACCCGAGTCAGGTAACTCGTGGGTAATAAGTGATATTTGGTCCTTTATGCCCATCAGTGAGTCTGTAAAATACTTACCTCTTCAGGGTCTAATGAAGAGGAAACAAATGACTACACATGAAGTTTCACGCTAGGATTAACAAATGGTGGATTGTTGTGGTTTGAGATTTTACTTCAGCATGCTTTTCTCTAGTTATAAGCCACAATTGCTAAAAACTTGCTATTTAGTTATATTTGGTTTGGTCCTAAACATGACTTTTAAAAATGAACTTCTTCCCTGGGTGATGGTGGCACACATCTTTAATCCCAGCACTTGGGAGGCAGAGGCAGGCGGATCTCTGAGTTCAAGGCCAGCCTGGTCTACAGAGTGAGTTTCAGGACAGTTGGGACTACACAGAGAAATCCTGTCTCCAAAAACCAAACCAAACCGAAACAAACAAACAAACAAAAACAACAACAAAGAAGAGAACTTCTTCTGTTGATTGCAGGATGCCATTATGGAAGAAATTCTGTATAGCAATAAAAGCAAGCACTCCGGAGTCTTCCACGCTTTCCCCCACAGGGAAAGGTCGGCCAGGTTATGCTGTATATCTTCTCTCCCACCCCAGCCACTCTAAATGTTGAGTCATAACTGCCCTCCGCTCCTACTGCTCTACACTGTGGGCAGTTGCAGGCATGGCCTGGTCCTGCTCATCTTCAGCTCTATGCCCTTGATCACTAATACACTATATGTATTCCATACATATTTGTTACTACGTGAATGGACGGGTCACAGACTTTCATTCTTCCCTCTCTTGACTGTCCTTTATTATTATTATCACTACCAATTTACTTCTATTATTATCTATGTATGGATTCTGGACTAATTCATTCTTACCTTGGATCAGCCATTGAATCCAAAGCAAGCGTGGAAAGCATCAAATGCAGCCAAGACTGACGGCTTCCATGGAGACCATAAGAAGGACCACATAAGCAAACATTAGCCAGAGCGTTCAGAACAACAGAGGCAGAAGGTAGTGTGAGGTGGACAGAGGATGGCTGAGGCTTAAGGAGCTCTCAAGCTAGAGAGACAGGTAAAGGGGATGCCTCGGGCAGGTCGGCTCTGCAGGTACACACACCACACCTGAGTGGGATGCTGACTTCAATGAGTCTCTGCTTTACCACCAGCAGAATGAGGATGATAAACTTTTCTCACAGGCTCTTGCAAGGACTGGGTGAGATCATTCCTGTCCAGTGCCTGGTGCAGAGGAGGGATGTGGAAAGGCAGCATACACAATCATGTCGCCCGTTAATGACAGTTTTACCTTTTCTTTTTCAATTGTGGTGGTTTTATTTTCTTTTTCATATCCTATGGTTCTATAGAATACAACGATGAACAGAAGTGGTAAGATTTGGTCTTTCCACTTCTTATCTTGCTCTGTGTGTGTGACATCTATTTTCAGAAGAGGGATATTCTTTGTATCTTCAGTTCTTAGCATAGGAACGGGTAGTGTTTGTTATCTCCATGTTGTGTTTGGACTAGAATAATCATATTTTTTTGCTCTAGGTGGGTGCAATGTTTCTCTGAGAATATCCTGAAATGTTTCTCTGTGATGGCAAGACATCTGATCTCTGAGGGCACTTGACAGCTGGGAGGAAGGGCACCATGCCTTAATGCAATCTTGTAAAGACTGAACTGTCTCTCTTTGTCTGTGGGAATGTGTTTAAATTCTGGTTTATCAGTCATCTCTAAAAGCCATGTATCTCTTGAGGTTTGAACCTGAAGAAGTTTAGGAGCAGATGGTGGACTTGTGGTGACTTTTCCTCTCTTCTCCCTAAACATACACACACACACACACACACACACACACACACACACACACACACACACACACACGATGCTACCACCTGGAGAGAATGCCAGGCATATAAAGAGCAATGGCAGTCACTGCGTTATGACCATCATCCTCATGATAAAAGGTTAATAGTACTTGTGCTTTAAGGACAAATATGGCCCGTGAATATAAAATAATTTAAAGGAAATAAGATCATTCATTGAAACTCTACCTTCCACTCTCCCGAGCTTCGCTGAAATTACACCGCCAACCAAGCGGCAGACAGAACCCCCCCAGTTGAATACTGTTCCCAGAAAAACTCCGCGCCTCTCTACTTTGCCCTGTGATTGGCTGCTTGTCTCCTGAGGGCCGAGAGCTTTGTAAGCAGCTGGTGCAAACGGATGCTTTTCTGAAATTAACCAGTTGATGAATGTCACAGGCATCAGGCTCCATTCCAGGGTTAGGCCGGGCTGTGCTCAGACTGCATGTTTCCCTGCACGGCCTTCAGGGTGTGTGACTAATGAGGAGATGGATGGTCCAGTGTGGGTGAGGGGAAAGGAGGGTGGGAAGCAGTTAGAAGAACTGCTGGGTGTCTGCCCTGGGGGGCTGGCATTTCTCTGTTCATCTCTGTGCGTGCAGTCGCTGCCAGGCCTATCATTCCTGCAGGTTTGTTAAGAAAAGCCCCGCCGGGCGGTGGTGGCACACGCCTTTAATCCCAGCACTCGGGAGGCAGAGCCAGGCGGATCTCTGTGAGTTCGAGGCCAGCCTGGGCTACCAAGTGAGTCCCAGGAAAGGCGCAAAGCTACACAGAGAAACCCTGTCTTGAAAAACCAAAAAAAAAAAAAAAAAAAAAAGAAAAGAAAAGCCCCAGTCAAGGGGATGGCATCTGTGGTTGGGGTATGAGGCCGAGAATCTTCTGAACAGAAACTTGACCCTGTCTCGGGTGCTTATTAACCATGTGAACTTGGGCCAATTATTACCCATTGAGTTTCCATTTCTTCACCTGTACCAGGAGACAGCAAAACTTGTGTCACGTGGCACTGGACACACGTACACGGAAAGCACTTTTTACATCACATGAAACACGCTGAGTGCTTAGTAAGTGTAGGTAGACTTCATTATTACTCTCCATGGTGTTTGAAGGAGCCAAGAGGGCCAGAAGACTCATCTATCACAGAATAACCATCAAACAATCCCTAAACATCCTATTATTAGAGACTTACTCTTTGGATTCTTCTTTTGGCAAGTCTGCTTTGAAAAAAAATGGATATGGATTTGGTAAATATCAAAGTATTAATAATGGACATTAGTAAGCATTCTAAGATTTTTTTTTTTGGTCTTGGTTTGAAAGAGGCATATAGGGTTATAAGACAGTATCTTTGCTTTCACTGTGATTTTGTCCGAGGTTAGACCCAGGCTCAGATGCCAGTAAAACGTGTCTAATGTCTCTGGGCTGCACTGGTTAGTGTTTTGAACACAATCTACACTTGGAAGTGTTCCACAGCCCTGACTGAGTAGGACCTGACAGACCACCCACGTGGGACCCGGAGGCTGGGCTGGTCCTAGCTCTGCTACCTACTGGGTGGCTCTGCTCTTTGGATTTCAGTTTCTTCATTTGCAAAATAAGAGGGTCTGCTCGCTAGTGATGGACAAGTGGCAAACAGATGAACTTCTCTGGCCATCACCTAGAGTGAGGAAGATGAAGGATGAAAGAACAAAGGGCCAAGGCCAAAGCTGCCGAGGGGGAAGGGCAGGGACCAGTGGGTTTGTTTAGGAAGGGTAATTGCTACTTCCCAGAGGACCAGCACTTGGGAAGCTAGACTAAATATCTTGGAGGCTGCTTTGCGAATGTTCCAGGCCACTCCAGGGTAGGCAAAACTGTATCGAAGCCTAAAGCAGCATGGTTCAGATGCTGCTAAACAGCTTCCCAGAGAGGGGATTGGATTTCAAAGTCTGGGTTGCAGCCCTCGGCCTGTGCTGCACCTGTCAGTGCCTTTCCTGTGAACACAGGCTGGCCCTCCAACACCTATTGACCATTAACTAATGTCTGGCAAAGTGGCCACCATGCGAGCACTAACTATTCTGCTAAGAGTGTGCAATAAATTATGTTCTCCTTAGGACTCAGCATATCCTAGGGCCAACTGCTGATCTCCGCACAGCGGTCTCTTAAATATCTACTTACAGTTCTGGCCACAAGGTTGTCTAGAAAATCCTCGAGGCGAACAGTTAAGCGAAAGAGGAACAGATCAACGTGAGCTTGGGGTTAGGAACAGCAATGGGCACTTACTGGTTGGTGGAAAGACCCAGGCGCCCATCTTTTTCCTTTGGCTGTGACCTTGCCTTGGCGCAGTGATACACATCCCCGAGTCTCTTTTCCAATTGGATCCTTAAAGTGCTGCCTAATGGCAGGAACACAAGAGTCATGGAATTTGGAACCCCGGTTCCTCTGCAGCGGCTGCTTGCTTGTTGAGGGTTGTTGGAAAGTCACGCACTTCTGCACCCACCCGGGCTGTGAGATATGCAAACCCCTCTCAGTCTGCGGGTGAAGATGATTTAGAGTCACCTCCCAGAAAATGCAGGCCCCGTGGAAGCCCCTCTGCTGGAGGCCTGTTTTTGCGTTGTTTCTAATATGGAATGGTTCTCACCACATAAGAATCATCCAGCGAACTTTTTAAAAAACACAGAGGACTGGGCTCCACCCCCAGGTAATCTTTTTTAATTGTTTTTTTTTGTTGTTGTTGTTGTTGGAGTTGCGGTGGTGTGGGTCCTTTTTCAAAGTGCCCAGGTGAATCTAGTATGCAGCCAGGGTCTAGATCTACTTGGCTGGTGGCTGGGAGGCTCGGTTCTTTCGGATGAAAGAATGATGCTAATTAGGACTTCCTCTCCTCCTACCCCTTAGAGGAGCCTGCTTTGCATGCATGGAAAGATGTTTCCCGTGTCGGGTTACACTCAGGTGCTGGCTATTTCTAGAACTGCGTCTGAACAGCATCTGGACATTCTTGTACAAAAGATGTGCGCATGCCTGACCTGCTGGTAGGCAGCGCCCCAGAAAGCCGGTGGAGGCGCAGAGCAGCTGCTGCGGGCGCACCGGGCTAGTATCTTTAGGTGGCAGTCTGCCAGCCCGGGGGAGGCAGAGGGAGCTGGGATTCCCTGGTCTCCTTTACTCCTGCCAATTAGGTCAGGTCAGCCTCTGGCTGTGTTAAATGCTTCGGGAAGTTCCTGGAACCTTTCACCTTCTTTACCTCGTGGAGTCACTTTGGTCGGGGTTTTAAAAATAGAACTCAACGTGAAGCTAATTTCTAGAAGTTGCTGTTGGTGAGGTGAACTGCAATTCCGACTTTGGCTTCAGAAACCTTAGTTTTTGACCTTGCTTCCTTTCTGGAAGAGTTGGTTTTTAGAACTCAAACAGCCGAAAAAGGAGAGGTTCTTACCCACCAAATACTCTACGTTTTGATACTTTGGACTCAGTACTGGGGAACCCGTCAGTCCCCACCCACCCCTAGTCTCCTATCCCCACCCACAGGCCAGTGTGAGCGACCTCCGGGATGTCCCCAGGCCCCCAATGGGCATTCTCGGGCTTGCAGCAGCCGTTTAAGCGCTCTGGCGTCTGGGTAGCCTTCCTTCCGGTATTAACATGATACTGCCTGGTCCTGACTTTCATGTGGTGAGAGCCTCAGGCAAAGAAGACCAGCAAGGCTAGCACTCAGGCTAAGCTGGCCTTGAACTCTGAGGTTGCCACTTAGCTTTCTGAAAGGCCTTAGACAGATCTTCTTGAGGCTCTGTTTCCTCATCTCTGAGATGAGGCTAATGATGCTTGACAGAACTGTAGTGAGGGTAGATGAAGAAGATAAAAATGTGACCGGGCAGGGGCCGGTGGTTATTGCTGTGTCCTCCCATCAGACACCACCCTCTTTGTTTCTGACGGCGCTCAATGGACATCCGCCGACTGGTAGTGGGTGAAAAGAAATGGTGGGGATACCAACCTAGACAGAGGCAAGAAAGCCACTTTCTTACCCTCGACTCCTTGTTGGATTAAAGATATATACCCCTCCTGTGATTGATTTGATGGCTTCTTAAAAACAATATGTACTTCCTGTCAGATGTTCTTGAACATGTATCAAAGGGCATGACCAGACAGAACCCTTGGGGTTCATCCTTGCAAATCATTTCATGAAGTTGAGGTATTCCAGAGAGGGAGGGAGAGAGAGAGAGGAAGGGAGAGAGAGAGAGAGAGAGAGAGAGAGAGAGAGAGAGAGAGAGAGAGAGAGAGAGAGAGAGAGAGAGAGAGAGAGAGAGAGAGAGAGAGAGGGATCTGGGGCGGGGGATTGAAGGCCTGAGCGTTTGATGAGTGACCACGAGCTGCTGGGACCCTCAGCTATGCTACTACCAACAGAACACAATACTGGCTCCGTTGAAGTATTCATACCTCATAAGACAGTAAGGTTCAGAGAAATTTGGAAATTTGACCTGGTATATAAGATGAGATACAGCAAACGGGATCCTTGGCTCCCAAGTCCACCTAGTTTCCAAGATACCACATTGGAACCCGAGCGAAAACTCTAGTGCAATTGTGACTTTGCCACGTAGTAGCTAGGTGGCCTGGGGAACACCATGCCACCTCCTGAAACTCCAGTTTCCTCAGCCTAAAGGCCGGGTAGGACCCTAGACAAGGTCTGATCCAGGCTTCAGAGGGCCTCCGACTCCCTTGATTGCGAGTCTCTGCAGCCCTCTAGTGGTCCTTTGTGGGAACAGAGTGGCGCCTCATTTGCTGTGAGGACACCTGAGACATAGTTTTTTATCCGCCAAGACTCCTCTAAGCGTGACTTAGAGGAGCCTTCTGAGCAGAGAGGCGCTCATCAGCTCCCAGAGGCATCACAGGTTTTATAACTTCCAGTCCTGTCTGTTCTGCGTTGCGCTGGAACTCTCACAAGACTTGGAGAATAAAGGGCAAGAACTCCTAAAATGTATGAATGATAAAGGATCAGAACACTAAAATGTATTTAAATTTAAATTAAAAAAATTAACTTAAAGCCAGTTCACAGTATGTGCACAAGCTTGACCTCAGTCCCTGGCTGTGCTGTGGCTGTGTACACGGCATCTCTGGCTCTCTCTCCTCTCTGCACCCCACATTCATCATCCATCAAATCCTGAGATCTGGACTCAGAACCCTCACGAGGCTGAGGTCTTACACATGTGCCTGGGCTGTTCCTTCTCTAGAACAGCGTGTTCTCACCACCCTGATCTGCCCTTCATTTTATAATTCTTGCCAGGGGACCCAAGTCTTTCTGAGAGGCGAACAGGGAGTTTAGGTAACGGTGTCTTGTGTTCTGAAGCAGAGGAAGGCAAATAAATATGGCCTTGGGAGCCATCTACACACTGGCAGTTCTCAGCTCTCCATCTTAGAGCTGTGACTCCAGTATCTCTCTGCCACCTCCATTTGGAAGTGGACAGACTTCAGCCCTAACATGACCAAACAGAGATATTGATTGTCCATTCCTTCTAGGTGTTTCCTTCCACCCTGCCTTTCTTGCTTTGCAAATGATAACACTATCTACCTCATTGCTCGAGGAGTCCTGCGTGACATCTTACTCCACACAGGAATCTCCACAGCTAGCTCTGTAGATGCAATTGTCCTGCATCTACTTACAGACATAGTCTGTCTCAGGGCTGACAGCTCCCTCCATCTCCACTGTCTGATACAACACATCAACCTCACTCCAGCAGAGTTTTCCAGAGGTCTTGGACTTCCACACTTCATGTTGTGGGTCCATCCTCAGAGTGGGTGTTCACAAGACCAGAGGAGACTTTGTTAGCCCCTTGCTTAAAACTTTCTAATGCTTTCCAGCCAGGCTTCTTCATCTTAACTCAGTTTAAATGGCTATTGTCAAAAGGATGGTGACATGCTGGTGAGATGTCGAGAAAAGGGAAGTCTCAGGATGGTGTTGGTGGCATTGCAAATCAGTACTGTCATAACAGAAAGCAACACAGACACTCCTTAAAAAGTAGAAACAGAACTACAATAAAATCAGTCACCCATGGGGCTGGAGAGGGGGCTTTGGGGTTAAGAGCACTGGTTGCTCTTCCAGAAGACCCAGGTTCAATTCCCAGCACCCATATAGCAGCTCACAACTGTCTGTAACTCCAGTCCCAGGGGATCCAACACACACATGGTGTACAGTCATACATATAGGCAGGATATCCATTCACAAAAATTAAAAAAGGGTTAAAAGCAGCCCCACTACTGGGTATATAAACAAAGAGACTGAAATCAGTATGCTGAAGAGGCATATTCCCATGTTGACTGAGGCACTATTCACAACAGCTAAGAAATGCAAAAATCCTATCAGTAGGCAGATAGATTAGGAAAACCCATGACGTATGCACAATGGAATAGTGTTCAGCTGTAAAAAGAGTGAGAGCCTGTCTTTTGTGGCCAAGGACCTGGATGACATTCTGTTATATGAAGTAAGCAGAAAGACAAATACTTAACACCCCAAACTTACAGGTAGAAGCTTTAAAGAAGTTAGTTTTGCAGAAGTACAGACTAAACACAGCAGTTCTCAACTGGTGGGTCACGACCCCTCTGGGGGTGGCAGATCAGATATTTACATTAGGATTCATGACAGTAGCAAAACTGCAGTCATGAAGTATCAGTGAGAATAATTTTATGGTTGGAGGTCACCAGGACATGAGGAACTGTATTGAAGGGTCGCAGCATTAGGAAGGTTGAGAACCACTGGTCTAGAACAACGGTTACCTGATGCTTAGAAGAACAAAGGAGGGCTGGTGGGGGGGGGGGGATGAAGACTAAGGTAGGATGAGGAAGTTTTAGGGCTTCATATTACCATGGGGTAGTCATAGTTAATAATTAATTGTAAACTTCAAAATAATCAGAGAAGTGTGTTTGTATGTTCTCACCACAGAGAGATGGTAAAAGTTAGTGGTGATCACTAACCCTGAGGATAATTACCCTGATCTGATCTTTATACACTGTGTGTTTGCACATCTGTATATACGTATGTTCATGTGTATATGTATATCCTGAAGTATCACATACCATAAATATGTATTATCATGTATCAATTAAAAATAAAAATGGGGCCGGGCGGTGGTGGCGCACGCCTTTAATCCCAGCACTCGGGAGGCAGAGCCAGGCAGATCTCTGTGAGTTCGAGGCCAGCCTGGGCTACAAGTGAGTTCCAGGAGAGGCGCAAAGCTACACAGAGAAACCCTGTCTCGAAAAACCAAAAAAAATAAAAAAAAAAAATGTTTTAAATTACAGTCCTGATAGTGATGACTTGTAATCATAGCTACTCAGGGGTCTGAAGCAGGAGGATTACACATTCGAGGCCTGTTTGGCTACAGAGCAAGTTCAAGGCCAGCCTGGGCAGTCTAGTGAAACCCTGTCTCAAGGGAAAACTACAAGAAGGGCTGAGTGGGGGAGCACTTTACTAGTGTGGGTAGGGCCTTAGGCTCAATCCTTAGGACCCAAACCAGACATCCAAATGAATAAAATCCCTGTGGTGATTTCTTTTGCCTTTGCATAAATGGTTGTATCTCACCTCTCTGATGACGCTTGGACACAGAATCCCCAGGTGCCCAAATTTCTTCTATAACAGGATGTAATATTTGCATATAGTCCACAATATCTGCCTGTACACTTTAAATCAGTTTTAGATTGCTTATAATACCTACCATGATATAAACACTACATGAATATTTGGTTCACTACATTATTTAAGGAATGATAAGGAAAATGTCTGTACATGTCCAGAGTAGACTGAACTTTCCCATAGCTTTTGATCTGAAGTTGGTTAAATCTGAGGATGTAGAACCCACAATGGGGAGGCAAACAGAATCAAATCATAACTGTGATGCACAGGGACCTCCTGGTCCAGCTGAGCACACTCCCTGGCCTCACCTCTACTCAGAGCCCATTCACCTCAGCATTCACCTCACCCTAGCTTTCTGTCTTTGCCTTGTACTGTTTGTTCTCCCTTGCTGAAATGACCTTTCTCTAATTTCAACATGGCTCCATGTCTCGACATCAGTGTGGCCTCCATTAGTGACAGCTAATCTTGGTTGTCAACTTGACTGCGTCTGGAATCAACCAAAACCCAAGCTGCTGGGCACTCCCATGGGGACTTGTAACTCAAATCTTAAAGGGTCTTATTAATAAAAACAAACCCAGGGCCAGGTATTGGGGTGAATGCTGAAAGATCAGAGAAACAGAACAAGTCACAGATTCCTCACCTTGCCAATTCCTCAGACTGGAAGCCTCTATGTCCTCATCTGAATAGATCTCAGCTGAACTGCTGCTAAAAGTCTAAAAGCTTAACCAGGCTTAGTTCCTGGTTTTCACGCCTTATATATCTTTCTGCTTCCTGCCATCACTTCCTGGGATTAAAGGTGTATGTCACCATGCCTGGCTGCTTCCAGTGTGGCTTTGAACTCACAGGGATCTCTGCCTCCAGAATGCTAGGATTAAAGGCGTGTGTGCCACCATTTTCTGGCCTCTATGTCTATCTAGTGGCTGTTCTGTTCTCTGACCCCAGATAAGTTTATTAAAGGGCACAATATACTGGGGAACACAATATCACCACAGGGACTTTCTTGATCAGATTATTTGAAGCAGGAGGATCCACCCTCTGTCTGGGGCACACCTTCTGGTACAAGGACAGAAGGCAACTTGGCTTTTCAACTGCTTGTGCTCAGTCTTGAGGGCAAGTTCGCCTACCTGGCTGCTGAGGCATTCCTTCACAGGCATTAGAACAAACTTCTTTGGGATTCCAGTGTAGACTGATGTCCCCATCTCACCAGGATCCAAGTCTCCATCAGTTGGAACTGCTGAGGCATCCAGCCTCGCGGCCTGAACAACTAAGAGAGTCTCAGTTCCTTCAGTGTGAGACAGCTATTGTTGGATTACCTGGGCTGATTTCTGTGAGCCAATGTAACAACCCCTAATAACACACACACACACACACACACACACACACACACACACACACACACAATTGGAAACCATAATATATAAGCAAAAGACTGGTAAGACAAAAACTACGGTAAGCAATATGAGACAAAAAGTCTACAAGAATACTACTGAGTTCAACATATGAACATCTTTGGGGGAGTGGAGAAAGGGAAGAGGTCCAGTTTTGTGTTGGCCATCTACAGCTGGGTATGGGGGCCAGCCCTTAAGTGGTTAATATACCCAGTGAGACTCCATTGGAGAGAACTAATTTTTCCTTTGCAAGCAGATGTCAGTTGGAGATACTTTCTGCGTTAGGGATGGGGATTTGTGTCTAATTCCCCATCTCAGTACTGGGACCCCATCTGGCGTGGACCTGTGCAGGCCATGTGCATGCTGCCACAGTCTCTCTGAGTTCATCTGTGTGTCAGTCCTGTCCAGTCTGGAAGGTGCTGTCTCCATGGTGTTATCCATCCCCTCAGGCTCTTCCGATTTGTCTACTCCTCTTCTTCAGAGTTACCTGACCCCCAGGGGAGGGGTTTGATGAAGACATTCCATTTAGGACTGAGTGTTCCAAAGTCTCTCACTCTCTGCACATTGTCCAGTTGTGGGTCTCTGTATTAGTTCCCATCTACTGCAGGAATAAGCTTCTCTGAGGATGGCTGAGAGAGACACTGATCTATGGGTGTAGCAGAATGTTGTTAGGAGTCATTTTATTGCTTTGTTCCTTTAGTGTTTGGTTTTCCCCTAGGTCTATGGCCTATTTGGCCTCAGGTTCACCTTGACAATCTTGCTGATATCTTCAGGTTCCATGTATCCTTTATTCTCCTTTCACTGTTGCTCGGTTGCAGAGTTAAGTTTATGATTATGAATAAAAACATACATTATATGCCACATTAACTTAATGTGACCAATTTAAATGGCCTTTGGTTCTATTTGTTGTGGATCTGGTTTTATAGTTGCTCATATGGTCTATAAGCATTAGGAGTGGACTTTAAACCTAGTTAAAGATTGCTCTATTTGTGTAACTTTGTAATAAATGTTATCTAAGTGAATATTTTACATGTCATGTGATAGGTGTGAGAAACACTCTTTAGGATCAGAATTTCCCAGAGATGGTTCTGTGAAATGCTAGTCCCCAGAAATGGATAAGAAGGGATGAAATACATTTATCAACCAGTAGGTTCTGGGAATGTGCTGGAGCTCCTTTGCAGGAATCTATAGTATATTAACGTATATGCATATAAGAACATCATTTAGTTTTACCTACAGCTTCCCACAATCATCTCTATAAAACCACTTTTCATGGACCAATCACTAAGTCTTATGAAGTTCCAGAGAACATGATAAAGACAAGTTGCTGTAGACTAGAGACCAGTTAATTGTGCTTTCTTTGGTGGACTTGAATATGGCTGTAGAAGATGAGAGATAGGAAAACATAGATTTTGTTGTTGTTGTTGTTGTTGTTCTGCATCTCTATAAGGAATGTGGAGAGAAAGGAAGAGTTAGAGAGTGTATTGCAAGGGTGTGGAGCAGTAGCGCAGGATCACATGTGATCTGCAGCCAAATCTGAAGAAGACTATTATAAAAGAGAGACAAGGATTTCTTCAGTGTGGTCCAAATGAGGGGGTTTCACTGAAAATTACCACGGAGCAGATTTCAGGATACAGAAAGCATAAAGATGTCCAAAGATGAAATGGAGAGCCTTGGAATATAGCATTTACCCTGATGCTAGCAGGACCAAACCCAGGTGGGATGGTGATGCTGATGAAATTCAGGCTGTTAGTTAAGGCTTGGACTGAATGATTTTTAAGATCTTGAATTTCTGTGAGCCCATATATATATATATATATATATATGTAGACATAAATATATAATGAATAAGCTGGGTGTGGTGGCGCACACCTTTAATCTCAGCACTCAAGTGGTCTACACAGTGAGTTCAAGGACAAGCCAGAGCTACATAGTGAGACCCTGTCTCAACAAACAACAATGAAAGTGTATAATCGTGTACCCTCCAAGATAAAACCAGTGAAGGATTCCTAAGTGATACCATGTGCCAAGTACATTACACATGCTCAAGTGTTTAATTCTCACATCCCCCGACAGCTCATGAGTGAAGTGCTTATCTCCCCCCATTTTATAAATGTGTATCTGTAGTGAAGACGGTGGTCATGCCCATCATGCCCATCACAGACTAATACACACACACACACACACACACACACACACACACACACACCACTCATGCGCCACAGTGCCATCCAGATATACTTCGTCTCTTCCCACTTACTTCCTTACTCTCCAAGATTGCTTAAAACCTCTCATCACAAATCTCCCCTCCATCCTCATTCCCACCAATACTGGTGATTCCTGCATCACAGAAAACTGAACTCATCAAAAGAACATCCTCGATAGTCCCACCAGCTCTCACATACTCTCGTTACTCTGGTTGACAGGACTGTGCTCCCGACTGACGGAGCTTGTGCCTGTGTGCCTGATCTCACATCATCTGCTTGAGACTACCATTCCAGCATCATCCCATTCTTCCCATTTCCTCACATTATCAGTTTGTGTTGTTTTATCTTCAACACGGTGGCTGTGCCTTAACCTACTGCTATCTCAGTCAGCAATTTCAACTCTGCAGTTACCAGCCAACTTCTCCAGCTGCCCAGGCCACAGCCTGGTGGGAATTCTGTTCCCACAGGCACAGGCTTTGTTGCTGCCACTAAAGACAGCTTTAACTAAATCTCTATCGTTCTATTTATAAGTAAGACTCGAGATTCAAAGGCTGGGGTGAAAATCTGCAAGCTCAGAGAGGCTGAGTAGCAACTATCTAACCTTCTCTCCTTGCTGGCATCTCCTAAAAAGCACATCTTTCTGCTCCACTGAAACAAACAAACAAACAAAACACTGCACCACTTTGTAACAGGCTTTCTTGGATTGCCAGACCCCAAATCATGACATGGAGACTTATTAATTATGAATGCTTGGCCTTATCTTAGGCTTGTTTCTAGCTAGCTTTAAAAAAAAACAAACCTTAAACTAGCCCATTTCTATTAATCTGTGTGCTGCCGTGAGGTTCATTTACCTCATCTATGTACTGTCCATCCTGATTTTCTACTTCCTTTGTGTCTGTCTGTCTGGCCCCTGGCTGGCTGGCTCCCCTTTTCTCTCTGCCCACCAACCCCACCTATCCCCTCCTCTGCCTAGCTATTGGCCATTCAGCTTTTTATTAGACCAATCAGGTGCCTTAGGCAGGCAAGGTGAAACAGCAACACATCTTTACATAGTTAAACAAATGCAGCATAAATAAAAGCAACACATCTTCACATAGTTAAACAATTATTCTTCCACACAAACAAATGCAACAAATCTTTACATAGTTAAACAAATGTTCTATGCCTCAACACCACTCAAAATCCCTCCCTACTACTTCCGGTGCACCTCTCTATCTCTTCCAGATGCCCCCTGATGCTCTATGACTACTTTCTGTCAACCAGTTGCTAACTCAGCCTCCTGACCAAAGTTAATTTTATTTAATGAACTCAAATGCTAATTTGGGGTTCACGGTGTGATTGACTATCCCCCAACAAGTCTGTTTCTGTGGCTAATCATTTTCATCACATAAAAACATGCCATTTCACCTATGTGTGCAACATTGCTTAACCCTGTCCCCCTCCAGGGCATATTCTTCTCTTCTTCCTTTGAGAGCAAAGCTTAACCAGTTTGCTCATTAGCAATGCTTCTAATTCCTCTCTTCCACTCTCTATAAACCGATAAGTCAGGTTTTCACCCCGCACTACTCTACCCAAACTATTCTTGTCAAGATAGCCAGTGGCACTCACATAGTTAGACAGGGTGATACTCACCTCCCTGGACCTCCCTGGAGTGTTTGATATCACTGGTCATTTCATTTTTCTGGAAACGTTCTTTGCTTGTGGCTTCCTGGCCCCACGTTCCTAGTGTTCTCCCCACTCACTGGCTGCTTTTCAATTACTTTGATTCCTGCTTCTCTTCCCCGTCTCAATCCCTCCCCTCCCCCTTTCTCCCCCTCCCCTACCCCTTCCTCCCTCCCCCCTCTTTCTCTTCCTCTCCCTCCTTGTTTGTCCATTACTGGATAGTGAACCCAGGGAATCCCATGCAAAGAGGGCAAGCATTCTACCACGGAGCTTCTCTCTCTCTCTCTCTCTCTCTCTCTCTCTCTCTCTCTCTCTCTCACACACACACACACACACACACACACACACACACACACTTTTAATTTTGAGACAGGATCTCACTAAGTCGCCGGGATGGCCATGAAGTCACTTTGGGTCCCAGGCTGACTTCAAACATTTGATCCTCCTGTCTCAGCCTCCCAAGTAGCTACAACTACAGGCTTGTACCACTAGCCCAGCTTGAGTCTTACTCTTTTTCTTCTTCTTTTTTTTCTTACTAGTTGAAAAGAAACTTTATTGGTTTACCTGGGGAAGACACACATGAGGATTGGTCGCTCATCGTCTTAAGCTTCCTCACACTTGCATAAATGTGCAAGATAACCCCAAGACCCAGTGGGGAATTTTTCAGGAGGAAAACACACACACACACACACACACACACACACACACACACACACACGTTCTACATATATATGTGGAATAACAGAGTTTCCAAAAAGAAAGGTTTGGAAATACACCACCATCTGTTTTTTGTTTTGTTTTGTTTTGTTTTTAATGTGTGGTGATTACTGACTAACTTGCAAGCATTTGGAAAAATGAATATTTTGAGATAATTGATAATTGAGGTAACCTGAATATTTACTACCTCCAAACTTGTTTATTTTGTATACTTTACAAATAAATTAAAAAAAAAATTTTCCCTTTTATAAATTTATTCTTTGTGTCTTTCCCATTCATTTCCCCATCCCTTCATACTCACCCTCTGCCCTTGCAAACTCCCCCCCAATAAAATAAAATAAAATAAAACTTAAAGAGAAAACAGAAAAAAGAGAGAGAAGGAAAAATCAGTCTTGTCATGGAAGCTGTGGAGTGTGACACAGTGAGTCACGCAGTAAACGCTTTTGTCCATTTATCTTCACTTGCAGATGTTCACTGCAAAGAGTCATTGGTCTGGTTGGAGGCTTCTGGTTTCTGCTGCACTATCAATGCTGGGCCCTCACTGGGACGACTCCTCTTGGATATCCTGTCTTGTGTTGTGGAGATCCTGCAGCTTTAGATCTGCAAGACCAGTCCCTTCATGTGCTCCAGCAGATCACAAATGGGGTGGATCTTGGGATGAGCCAACACATAACCCTGGTTCTAGGCCTGGGTAGTTTCAGGGATGGTCATCCTGCCAGCTTTCTCTTGTCTTTACCACCATGGTGAGCTTTCCTGTATTACCTTGGTGAGTTCACCCTTTGCACAGATGAGCAAGGGACGGGGCCAGTTCTCCTGCCTTCACATCCTCAGGGTTGGTTCTCCCACACCTACACCTTCAGGGTCTGCTCTGCTGTGTTGCCCAGGTGTGGTGTAGGGGCCACTCTCCTGAGTGCTGCAGCTGGTGAGGGGGAGGGCCAGCTCTCCTGCTCTTACGGCCTCAGTGCCAGCTCTCCCACCTGTCTCAGGTGTTGATGGGCAGCTTGGGGATGGGGGCTCATTTCTCTGCTGCTCATGCCATATGACAGATGAGTAATGGGAACAGCTCTGCCATGGTCACAATATCAGTGCTGACTCACTCACACCTCTGCCAATGGAGGTGGCTCTGTTGTGCTGCTCACTCGAGGTGCAGGGCCTGCTTTCCTGAGTGTTGCAGCTGGTGGGGTCCTACTCTTCTTAAACTATTTACTTTGAAGTGTTCCAAGGGCCTAGGTTTGGAATCACTTCTTTTTTTTTTTTTTATCTCACTTAGTCTTATAGTTTTAAAATACTACCTGTCTTAGGCATTATATTCATATATACAAATGGCTACTTAACTAGGCTTCAGCTCTCATGCAGTGGATGCTGTGTGCACTGGCCATATCCCCCTTAGCACTGTCTAGGAATTGCCCTTAGCTGAAGAAATGCTACCCTGCTCAAGGTGACCTCCTTCCTTGAGGCAGCTCCTATCCAATGCTTCCTTAAGGTGGGAGGTTCAAGGCCAAGTCCCATTGCCTCATTAATAGACAACTGCTCAGACACATTGCACATAGCACAGGATCAGTAGAAGTTTCTATCACGTAATGTTCATCCAGTCCCAGGAAACACGAGTCTCTGTCTCCAAGTCTGTTTCCTGGGGAACCTGACTGAAAATAAAACACATCACAAATGATCCCAGGAAGCTGGGTCTGGAAAGGATCATGGAGATGGATCACTTGCACATTAGCTGGGACTGAAGCTATGTGCCCAGCTGGTACCTGGAGTGTTTGGAGCACTTTGCAGTAATTTTAAAAACTGTCATCATGGATTGTTCTATGAGTGACTGAGCCGTGTGTTGAATAGACAGCACTGCCTGAACATACAATAATTTATGCATTCATTTTTCTCTATAGATGTACATGTGATATGATTACTTCTCAAAGCAGTCTTTCAAATGTGTACTTATGCTGTCACAGAACAAAGAAAATCACAAGATTGTATTTCTAGGGAAAAAATGCTAAGTGTATAAATTCCCCTCTCTCACCATTTCCACAGGGTATCTCCTGAGTAGTCAGTTATCACTTAATGTTGTCTGAAGGTAACCATTCCCCCTAAAGAGTTAAGGACAAGATGATTTTGGAGGCTGTCTTATAACTCAAGAGATTGTGTAAATATTTTTCTTTTCTGAATGAGCACTGCAAGAAAAATGAAAAATATGTCCGCAGAACACTTGCACACAAATATTTACAGCAGCATATTTTTAATAACTCTAAGCTGGAAATAGTCCAAATTTCTATCAACAAAGTTAATGGATGGACATATTGTAGTGTATTTATACACCAGAATACTAGTCAGCATTAAAAAAATGAACTATTGGTACATAGAAGCCTCAAAACATTTGCTCATATTTGGAAGTTCCATGTTTACATGTCCATCTTCATTAGAGAGTGAAGATTAGGTAACTCGTAAGGGGATCAGGGTGGAGAAGGGGTAGTTACGCCAAAATGACATGCAGCCTCCATGAGCAAGGACCATTTTTATTGTTATTGTTTTAATTTTTCAAAACAGGATTTCTCTGTGTAACAGCCCTGGCTGTCCTGGAACTCGCTCTGTAGATCAGGCTGGCCTCGAACTCACAGAGATCTGCTTGCCTCTGCCTCCTGAGTGCTGGGATTAAAGGCGTGTGCCCCCACACCCAGCTTTGAGGAAAAGGATTTTAGGTTGTGAGCCACAATGTGGGTTGCTGGGAACTGAACCTTGGTCCTTTGCAAGAGCACCAAGTGTTCTAAACTGCTAAGCCATCTCTCTAACCCCTATTTTTATTATCTTAATATTATATGAACAGGAACGTTTTAAAGAATTTCTAAAAAAAAAAGTATGGTCATCTTAACACATAGGATTGGATTTCCTCTTGGAAAATAGAGCATCAGTGAACATGGATGAACAAGTATCTGCATTAGGATGTAGAGTCCTTTGGATATATGGCCGAGAGTGGTACTGTGGATCTTGAGGCAGATCTATCTCCAGGTTCCTGAGGAACTGCCATATTGATTTCCATAGTGGCTGTACAAGTTTGCTCTCTGACCAGCAAAGGATGATGTTCCCCTTGCTCCACATCCTTACCAGCATGAATTGTGTGTTTTGTTTTGTTTTTTAATCTTGGCCATTCTAATTGGTATAAGGTGAAACCTCAAAGTAGTTTTGATTTGTACTTCCATTAAAGATTGTTGAACATTTCTTTAAGTATTCCTCAGCCATTTGAGAGTCTTCTCTTGAGATCTGTACTGCATTTAAAAATTGGATTCTTTGTTTTCTTGATGTCCAGTCTTTGGAGTTCTGTATATATTTTAGATATTATCCCCCTATCAGTTGTATAGTTGGTAAAAATCTTTTCCCGTTCTGTAACCTGCCGCTTTGTCTAAACAATGGTGTCCTCTGACAAGCTTTTCAGTTTTATGTAGTTGTTAGTGCTGTGCTATCAGTGTTCTGCTCAGGAAGTGTTTTCCTCTGCCAGTGAGTTCAGGCCCATTCCCCACTGTCTTTTCTTTCTTTTTTTTTATCATCTATTTTTCATTTTCTTTTTATTTATTCTATGTGTCTTTTATATCGTGTATCTCGATTCCATTCATTTCCCTGTCCCTTTGCATCCACTCTCTGCCCCAGCACACCCCCTAACAAAACAAAATTTAAGAGAAAAAAAGGAAAAATTAAGTATCTCATCATAGAAGCTTCAGTGTGACACAGTGAGTCACACCGTAAACCCTTTGTCCATAGATCTTTACTTGCCAGTGTTCATTGCAAAGAGTCATTGGTCTGGTTCGAGGCCTCTGGTTTCTACTATGCTGTGGATGCTGGGCTCTCACTAGGACTCTTCTTGGACATCCTGCTGTTGCCCTGTGTTGTGGAGATCCTGCAGCTTTGGGTCTGCGGGTCAGGTCCCTTCACATGCTCCAGCAGATCATAGATGGGGTGGGATGTTGGGGCGGGCCAAGTCATTACCCTGGTTCTGAGCCTGGGCAGCTATGGATTGGTCTGTCTGCCAGTTCTCCCCTGTCCTCACCACCAGGGTGAGCTCTCGAGCATTGCCCTGGGTAATTCATCTCTTGCCACAATGAGTGAGGGCTGGGGCTATTTCTCCTGTTTTTACGCCCCCAGGGTCGGCTCTCCCACACCTACACCGTTGGGGCCAGCTCTATTGTGCTGCTCAGGGGAGTTACAGAAGTCAGTCTCTGGAGTGCTGCAGCTGGCGGTGGGGGGTTGGGTAGGGACAGCCCTTGGGCTGTTATGACCCCAGAACCAGCTTCTTCATCTGTCTCAGGCACTGATGGGTGAGAGGTGTGGGGGAGGGCATCTTTCCTCAGCCCATGCTACCACGTGTCATAGGAGTAATGGGGACAGCTCTCCTTTGCTCATAACATTGGGGCTGGTTCACCCTCACCTCCGACCACCGGGCAGCTCTACTATGCTGCCTAGGTGAGAGGCAGGGACCGTTTCCTGAGTGTTGTAGTTGGTAAGGGGGAGGGCTAGTTCTCTGTTTCCAGGCAGTCAGGGGCAAGGGGTAATGGGGGCATCCAGCTCTCCCACACTTACAACTTTGGGGCTGACTTACCCGTACCTGAGCCAACAGGTTTGGCTGCATTGTGTTGCTGAGGCTAGGTGCAGGGCCTGCTTTCCTGAGTGTTGCAGCTGGTGGGAATTGAGGACAGCTCTCCCACTTTTATGACCACAGGGCCAGATCTCTCACCTGCCTCAGATGTTGATTGCGGGGAGGGGGCATCTTTCCCTCACCCACGCCTCCACAAGACAGATGAGAAATGGGGCTAGCTCTCCCCTACTCACAGCTTTGGGGATGGCTCACCCACACCTGTGCTAAAACAGGGTTGGCTCTATTGTGTTGTCCAGGTGAGGTGCAGGACCTGTGAGGTGCAGGACAACAGGGGCAGCTGTCCTGCTCCCATGACAACAGGGGCAGCTGTCCTGCTCCCATGACAACAGGGGCAGCTCTCCCATCTTCCTCAGGTGTCCACTTCCTTTTCTATCACGTTCAGTGTATCTGGTCTTATGTGGAGGTCCTTGGTCCATTTGGACTTGAGTTTTGGGCAGGGTGATAAGTATGGATCTATTTGCATTCTCCTATATGCAGCCGTCCAGCTTGGCCAGCACCGTTTGTTGAAGATACTGCCTTTTTTCTACTGTGTATTTCTGGCTTCTGTTTAAAAGTTGGGTGTCCATATGCGTGTGGACTAACGTCTGGGTCTTCAGTTTGATTCCATTGATCAATGTGTCCGCTTTTGTGTCAATGCGATTTTGTTACTATAGCTCTGTAGTGAGACTAGGGGTGGTGATGGCGCTAGCAGTTCTTTTATCATTCAGGATTGTTTTAGCTATCTTGCTGTTCTGTTTTGTTTGTTTTTGTTCTTTGTTTCCATATGAAGGTGAAAAGTGTACATTCAATTTCTGTAAAGAGTTATATTGGAATTTTGGTGGGGATTGCATTGAATCTGTAGATTGCTTTTGGTAGGGTGGCTATTTTTACTTTGTTAATCCTACTGATCCATGGGCGTGGGAGATCTTTCCATCTTTTGATATCTTCTTCAATTTCCTTCTTCAAAGACTTGAAGTTTTTATCATAGAAGTGTTGTGGGATGGTCTGTATGTCAAATGTGTTGCTCTGATTGGTCAATAAATAAAACACTGATTGGCCAGTAGTCAGGCAGGAGAAAGTATAGGCAGGACAAGGAGGAGAAGAATTCTGGGAAGTGGAAGGCTGAGTCAGAGACACTGCCAGCCGCCGCCATGACAAACAGCATGTGAAGATGCTGGTAAGCCATGGGCCATGTGGCAAGGTATAGATTTATAGAAATGGGTTAATTTAAGATATAAGAACAGTTAGCAAGAAGCCTGCCATGGCCATACAGTTTGTAAGCAATATAAGTCTCTGTGTTTACTTGGTTGGTTCTGAGCAGCTGTGGGACTGGTGGGTGACAGAGATTTGTCCTGACTGTGGGCCAGGCAGGAAAACTCCAGCTACATGGAAGTTTTTCACTTGCTTGGTTAGACTTACCTCAAGGCATTTTATATTAGTTGAGGCTATTGTGAAGGTGTTGTTTCCCTGATTTCTTTCTCATTCCATTTGTCTTTTGTATATAGGAGGGCTGGTGCATTATTTTTTAAATTAATCTTGTATCCAGTCACTTTGCTGAAAGTGTTTATCAGTTGTAGGAATTCCCTGGTGGAATTTTTTGGGTTACATATATACTTATTTATTATATCATCCACAAATAATGATACTTTGACTTCTTCCTTTCCAATTTGTATCCCCTTGATCTCCTTTAGTTGTCTTACTGCTCTAGCTAGAACTTCAAGTACTATATTGAGTAGATACAGAGAGAGTGGACAACTTTGTCTTATTCCTGATTTTAGTGGAAATGCTTTGAGTTTCTCTCCATTTAATTTGATGTTGGCTATAGGCTTGCTGTATATTTCCTGTATTATGTTTAGGTATGTCCCCTGTATCCCTGATCACTCCAGGACTTTTATCACAAAGTGGTGTTGGATTTTGTAAAAGGCCTTTTCTGCATCTGATGAGATGATCATGTGTTTTTTTTTTCTTTCAGTTTGTTTATATGGTGGATTACATTTACTGATTTTCATATATTGAACCATCCCTGCGTCTCTGGGATGAAGCCTACTAGATCATGGTAGATGATCTTTTTGATGTAATTCTTGGATACAATTTACAAATATTTTATTGAGTATTTTTGCATCTTTGCTCTTAAGGAAAATTGGTTTGCAATTTTCTTTCTTTCTTGGGTCTTGTGTGGTTTAGGTATCAGGGTAATGTGGCCCTGTGAAAGAAATTCAACACTCTTTCTTCTGTTTCTATTTTGTAAATAATTTGAGGAGTATTGGCATTAATTCTTTTTTGAAAGTCTGGTAGAATTTTCTGCTAAATCCACCTGGCCCCAGACTTTTTCTCAGTTGGGAGATTTTTAGTGATTATTTCTATTTCACAAGGGGTTATAGGTCTGTTTAAATTGTGTGATGGCTATTATTGGTTGTCAGGTTGACCACATCTGGAATGAACTACAATCCAGATATGGAGGGCACACCTGTGAGAGATTTTCTGCTTGGTTTGAAGTGGGTGAATCCACTTCTAGTCCGGACCTTTGAGGAAGGAGGACACACACCTTTGATCTGGATCTTGAGGTAGGAAGACACACTTCTAATCTGGGCCAGACCTTCTGCTGGAAGTCTATATAAGGATATAGAAGAAGAAAGCTATCCTCTTTGCCTGCTTGCCCCGGCCTTGCTAGCACACCCATTCTCTCACTGGAATTAGAGCCTATTCTTCAGGATCCCAGCACATTCTGAAGACAAGCTGAGACATCCAGCCTCGTGGACTGAGCAACTACTGGATTCTTGGAATTTCTGTTCATAGTCATTGTTGGATTATCTGGCCTATTGTTTATAAGTCATTCCAATAAATCCCCTTTAAATAGAGAGAGACATTCATTCTATAAATTCTGTTACTTTGAGAACCCCGACTAATACAAATTGCTTATCTGATCTTTATTTAACTTTGGTAGGTGACATATATATATATATATATAATTATCTCTTTCTTTTAGGTTTTCCAATTGGGTGGAGTATAGATTTTTAAAGTATGCCCTTATGATTCTCTGGATTTCCTTGGCATTTGTTGTGATGCCCCCCCCACCTTTTAATCTCTAATTTTATTAATCCGGATTTTCTGTCTTTTACTTAATTTGGCTAAGAGTTTATCTATCTTATTGATCTTCTCAAAGAACTAACTCTTCCTTTCACTGATTCTTTGTATTTTTAAAATTTTGTTATTGTTATTTCTATTTCTTAAACTTCAGCCCTGAGTTTGATTATTTCTTGCCATCTACTCCTTTTGTATGTCATTTTTCTCTTTGTTCTAGAGCTTTCAGATGTGCCATTAAGTCACTAATATTAGATATCTCCAATTCTTTTATGTAGGCACTTAGGGCCATGAACTTGCCTCTGAGAACCACCTTCATTTTATCCTATAGGTTTGGGTATGTTCTGTTTTTGTTCAATTCTAAGGAGTTTTTTTTTTTTTTTTAAATTTCTGTCCTGACCCATTTTTCATTCAGTAGTGAGTTGTCCAGTTTCCATGAGTTTGTAAGCTTTCTGTTGTCTCTGTTATTGTTGATATCCTGTAATTCTTGGTCATCAGATAGGATGCAGGGTGTTACCTCAATTTTCTTATATCTGTTGAGACTTGCTTTGTGTCCAAGTATGTGGTCAATTTTGGAGAAAGTTTCATGAGGCGCAGAGAAGAAGATATATTCTTTTATGTTTGGGCGAAATGTTCTATAACTATCCGCTAGGTCCATTGGATTTATAGTGTTTAGCTTGAGCATTTCTCTATTTTTTGTCTGGATGCCCTGTCTATTGGCCGGATTGGGGTATTGAAGTCACCCAGTATCAGTGTGTGTCTTGGTCAGTGTTTCTATTGCTATGATGAAACAACACGACCAAAGCAACTTAGGGAGGAAAGGATTTAATTGACTTACATTACACATCACTGTTCATCATAGAATGAAGTCGGGACAGGAACTCAAACAGGAAAGGAACCTGGAGGCAGGAGCTGATGCAGAGGCCGTGGAGGGGTAGGTGCTACTTACTGGCTTGCTCCTCATGGTTTGCTCAGCCTGCTTTCTTATAGAACCCAGGACCAACCCACAATGGAGAGCCCTGCCCCATCAGCCACTAATTAAGAAAATGCTGTACAGGCTTGCCTACAGCTGAACCTTATGGACACATTTTCTCAATTGAGGCTCCCTTCTCTCAGATGACTTTAGCGTGTGTCAAATTGACATAAGACTGTCCAACACAGTATATGAGGGTCAATGTATGACTTAAGCTGTAGTAGTGTTTCTTTTCTGAACTTGGGTGCCCTTGTGTTTGATACATAAATGCTTAGAATTTCATTATCTTCTGGGGTATTTTTCCCTTGAAGAGTATGTAGTGTCCTTCCCTATCTCTTCTGATTAGTTTTGGTTTGAAGTCTATTTTGTCAGATATTAAAATAGCTACAGCAGCTTGTTTCTCAGGTCCATTTTCTTGAAATATCTTTCCATCCTTTTACCCTGAGATGATACTTATTCTTGATGGTAAGCAGCAGAAGAATGGATCCTGTTTTCAAATCCAGTCTGTCAGTCTTTTTTTTTTTCTTCAGAATTGAGATCATTGGTGTTGAGAGTTATCAATGAGCAGCATTTGCTGATTCCTGTTATTTTGTTGTTATGGTGTGTAGTCCCCCGATCCCCACCCCCCACTTTGATTTGCTGATCCGGGATTAGTTTTTGCTTGTGTTTTCTTAGATATGGTTAACTTCCTCAAAGGGAAATTTTCCTTCTAGTGCCTTCTATAGAGCTGGATTTATAGATAGATACTGCTTAAATTTGGTTTTATTGTGGAATTCTCCCCCCTACATCAATTGTGATTGTTTTGCTGGGTGTAGTAGTCTGGGTTGGCATCCATCCAGGCCTTTATGGGTTTTAGAGTCTCCACTGAGAAATCAGGTGTCCTTTTGCTTCTTCTTCCTCTTCTTGCTCTTCCTCTTCCTGCTCTTCCTCTTCTTCCTCTCCTCCTCCTCCTCCTCCTCCTCCTCCTTCTCCTTCTTCTTTTTGATTTTTTGAGACAGGGTTTCTCTATGTAGCCCTGGCTGTCCTAGAACTCACTCTGTAGGCCAGGCTGGCCTCAAACCCAGAGATCCACCTGCCTCTGCCTCCCGAGTTCTGGGATTAAAAGGCGTGTGCCACCATGCCTGGCTGTCAGATGTTATTCTAATGAGTCTGCTTTTATATGTTACTTGGTCTTTTCCCCTTGTAGCTTTTAATATTCTATCTTGGTTCTGTATGCTTATTGTTTGGATTATTATGTGTTGTGAGGGTTTTCTTTTCTTGTCTTGTCTATTTGGTGTTCTGTATGCTTCTTTTACCTTAATAGGTACCTCCTTTTTTAGGTTAGGGAGATTTCCTTTTATTATTTTGTTGAAAATATTTTCTGTGCCTTTGACCTGGATTTCTTCTCCTTCCTCCATTCCTATTTGTATTAGTCAGGGTTCTTTAGAGGACCAGAACTGATAGAATGATTATTATGGGATTATTACAGTGGTTTACAATCTGTGGTCAAGTAGTCCAACAATGGCTGTCTGCCAATGGGAAATCCAAGAATCCAGTAGTTTTTCAGTCCATGAGGCTGGATGTCTCAGTTGGTCATCACTATATACCCAAATTCCAAAAAAGTAGGCTCTCATGCCAAAGAAGGAATGAACTTGTCAGCAAGAGTAAGAGCAAGCAGGCAAAGAGCAAAAACTTCCTTCTTCCATATCCTTGTACGGGCTGCCACCAGAAGGTGTGGCTCATATTCAAGGTGGATCTTCCCACCTCAAAGGATTTCATTCACAAAATTCCCAAGTGGTGCACCCAGCCACTAGACTTTTAGTTAATTCCAGCTGTAGTCAAATTGACACCAAGAATAGATTTAGTCTTTTCCATAGTGTCCCAGATTTCCTGGATGTTTTGTGCTTGGATATTTTAGATTGAACATTTTCTCTGACTGAGGTAATCATGTCTTCAGTATCTGAGTTTCTCTCTTCCATCTCTTGTACTCTGTTGGTGAGGCTTCACTCTGAGGTTTTGCTTTGACTTCTGAAACTTTTCATTTCCTGTTTTACCTGTTTGGATTTTCATTAGTGGTTCTATTTCTTTGTTCAATTCTACTACATGTTTTGAATTGTTTTTCCTCATTTCATTCCACTGTTTGCATTTTCACAGACTTCATTAATGAGATTCATATCATCTTTGAGGTACTTAAATATATTCATAATCGCTATTTTGAAGTCCTTGTCTTGTGATTCAGCTATATTGCATTTCTTAGGGCTACTGGGTTCTAGTGGAGACATATAGTCTTGTGTGTTAATGTTTGTGTTTTTGTGCTGGTCTCTAGCCATCTGGGTTTGGAACAATTGTGATTCTAGGTGCTGATAACTGGTCTCCTCTTTGTCGGTTGGGTGATCTGTTCCTTGATTTCTATTGTCCTCTTGGGAATATGTGATGTCTGTGGGTTGCTTGGACTCAGTGTTTCTGAGTCCACACCAGGTGTAGCCACTGGGTGTCCCAGGTAGAATGTTTTTCTAGGTACTGGGGGCCAACATAAAGGAATGTAGATGGGCTAGAAGGGGTTAGTTGATGAGAGGGTCCACAGGAAGGAAGAAAGCTATGTCTGCAATGAAGTCTGTCTGAGTCCTCAGGGAGTAGAGTCAGAGAGAGAGAGAACAGGATCCTGCAAGTGGTCTGCTACGGGGCTAGGGATGAGACAGGGGAATTTGAAGTAGTGAACAGGAGGGAGAGTGGAGATGCCTTCTTGATTCCCAGGCCAGCACGGCCAGAGGATTCCCTGGTAGAGAGTCCCTCTGGGTATTGGCAGCTGACACCCTGAAGCTGCATTTTTGCCTATCTGTGGGCATAGGAGCTTCTAAAGCAGAAGAAATCCACAATTTTGTCATTTACAGTGGCATATGCATCTCTAATATAGATATACTATGCATTTTATTTATTGATTTATTTGCATGACGTAGGTAGTAAAATGCATTCATCTTAAGTGTTCAGTTCAATAAATGTTGACAAAGTTAAAGGTGGCTACCCAGGGGAATGCCTGCCAAGGTCAAGGTGAAGATTTCTATGACTCAGAATTTCCCTCCTTGTCCCTTCAGATCAAGTTCAACTGTTCACAACCTCGAGGAAACAGCTTTCTCATTCCAGCCAGTGGAGCCTGGCCTTGACCCAGCCCAGCCCAGATGTACTCTTTTGTATCCGGCCTTATTTTCCTCAACGTGATGAAGCTAACACAGTTTTTCATTGTTTGTTTTTGCTTTTTTTTTTTTTTTTAAAGTTGTAGTTTTTTTTTCTTCAACAAGCAGTGCTGGGTGGACTGTAGTGTAGTCAGGACAGAAAGAAGCCCCAAACTCGACTTTGCACGATGTTGAAGACTCAGTGTAAACTGTGCTGTGTTTATTCAGTTTTCTTTTTAATTTATGAATAACTTATTTATATTGTAATATACTTCTGTATAATAGTGGGTACTTAACAAAAACATTTAACTTATATATGTGCATGTTATATAGACTTTGTTTTTTTTTTTCTAGAGATGAAAAATGCCATAAGGGAAATAAAAATTTCCTTGTAGGATGGTAGCAGCAAACTTAAACTTACAGAATAAAAGATCAATACATTTAAAGCTAGAGCAATAGAAACATCTTCAATTAAAGCCCAGAGACTAGGCAGGGAAGAAACCAAAACTTTAATAATGTGTGGGTCAACACTCAGTGACTAATATCACAGTAACTAGATTTTTAGGGGAGGGGTAGGATAAGAACGGTTGGTTTTTCAAATGCTCTGAAGTTATAAGCCTGTAGCACGGGGCTATGAGGCAGCACATCACATTGCTGGCAGCATCTTTTTTTTAGAAAAATAAAAATGAAATAAAACCCATTTTACAAAAAGCATTAAAGTAACCATAGAAAAAGATATATACAGAGGAACAAGGAGAAGGATTATTGATGGCTTCTTGTGTTCTAACCACAGGAGCCAGTTGACAATGGAGTGAGATTTAAGTCCTGGGGAAGTTGATTACACCATAACCAATGTACTTATTTTTCAAGAGAAAAAGTGCACACATTGTATTGAAATCATTACTTGGGTGTTTTCTGTAGTATATATATCATTAGTTTCTCAAAGACAGATCGTCCCATGTATACATAATTAATAGCTCCTTAAAATTCTTCCTTATTGGGCTGGAGAGAGATCTCAGCAGTTAGTGATTCTGCTACTTTTGCAGAAGACCTGGAGTTCTGTTCCCAGGACCCACATGGTGACTCACAACTGTCTGTAACTCAATTCCAGCGGACCCTATGCCCTCTTCTGGCCTCTGTGAGAACCAGACACGCATCAATGCATGTACATACACGCAGACAAAACACTCCCACACATACATTTTAAAAACACAAATACATATTTTTGTTAGTCTCCTTTTTGCACTCTTCCCCATCTTCTATTTTTAACTCTCTACAATATTGCTGATGATTTTTCTAAAATCTAGGGGTAATCTAGAATACTTTCATACAGATAGAAGCTGATGAATGTATTGATCTTTTAATCTGTGGCTTTTGTATTCTCTCTGTCCCTTCCGTAGTGTTCCCTGAGCCTCGCGGTAGGTAGTATAGATATTCCATTTAAGGCTGAGCACTTCACAGTTCGTTGTTCTCAGCACTTTGGCACATTTAGAAACTACCACCAACTGCAAAAGGAGCTTCTTTGGGCCAAAGCTGACAGCAGCCCTAGTCTGTGTACACAAATGTAAATATCTCGATGTAAATATTTAGAAGGTAGTTTGATGAGTCCACTCAGCAATACAACAGTAACTTTTCCATTAGGATCTATGTCATCTCAGCCATGGGCTTTTGAACAGGTTAGCAGTACCAGGCATTAATTCCCTATTGGGGATCAGGTCTCCACTCAATCAGAAAGTGGTTGGTTGGCTACCCCCTAACATTCATGCCTCTATTGCAGCAGGGAACATATCTTACCTGGCATGTTAGTAGCATGTAGGGTCCACAGCTAAGTAAGACTGTTGATGACAGGTCATCCCCACAGCCTGCACAGTCAGCAGGAGGAGGCTTCCAGCTCAGTTCCAGTTTGTTTTTTTCCGTCCTCCAGCCAGAGCATGTAGTGTCTGTAGCAATGGGGTCTTACAATCTGCTTGTAGTGGGCAAACAACAACAGTGGCAATGACCTGTGTGGTTTTGCACTTTTGTTACTTTTTGAAAGGTATTTAAATTTTTTTTCCCTTGGATTTTCATTTAGTAGCCGTAGATCAATTTAATCCTTTCGAGGGCTGTGGTAACGATGATGTGGAGGAGCCTTTATGTTATGGCTCGTTTAGTTTCCTTTCTAAAGGCATTTATTTTAGACAGGGTTTCACTCTGTCTAGCCTTTAACTCACAGACCCTCCTTCCTCTGCCTCCCGGGTGCTTGGACTAAAGGTGTACACCACACTGCACTCGTCATAAACTCATGGCTTTTCTTGCATCTCCTTTGACTGTTTGGTATATTGACTAATGTCTCTACAATACAGAGGGTGTATATAGGAATGACCCCTGACTCTTGGGCTTGCTTGGTATGTTAGTCAGACTTTCTTATTGCTGTGAACAAATAGCTGGGAGAAACAACTTAATGAGGAAACAATCTGTTTTGTCTCACGGTTTCTGAGATTTTAGTACGTAGTCCTTGGCTCCACAGATTCCAGATCAGAGGTGAGGCAGAGCATCATGACAGCAGGAGAATATGACAGAGGTTATACCCAACACAAGAGACTTCCCAATGACATAACCTCAATGACCCACTTCTTCTAGCTAGCTCAGATCTAAAGTTCCCAGACTCTCCAAAAACAGAGCCATCAGCTGGGGACTAGCCCTTCAATCCACGAGCCTTTTGGGGGCGGCACTTGATATTCAAGCCGTAACATTTGTCTTAGAGTTCTTTGCATCTGTGTGGAAGTTGCTCTTTCCAGAGGTTATTTTTGTCTCATTTCATGGGATTTCATCCTATGCACACATATCTTGGTATTTAGTCAAAGACTCCAGGGAATGCTTACATAAATTTCCGGAACTCTTTCTCTGTGTAGCTTCCTCCTCCCAGTCTTTCGTTTTCTTGACCCCCCTGCACGTTCATGTCTCCTCAGATGAATGAAATTACTGGGCTGTGTTTGGAGTCTATCTCCCCGCGACACACATGGGAAATTACCTCGTAGTAGGGAGGCTTGAATGATAGGTCTTTATTATGGTTTTTCTTTTCTCAGCAATCACAGTTCTGTGCTGTCCAGTGTCGGAAGTGCTATTTCCTGTGTTTTCACAGATTTTAAAAAGCCGTTTATGATTTCAAGCTCTCTTACTCTTCGTGGTTATAAGAAGGATTCCAGGAATGTATATTTTGTTCTAGGAGACAGGAGATGGAGTTGCTATATACAGTGTTTTATTGGGGGAAGGAGGTGGAAGATGGGTGATTTTTTTTAATTGATAGTTTCTTCTTAAACAGTTGCCTACTGTATTTGCAAGTGTGTGTGTGTGTGTGTGTGTGTGTGTGTGTGTGTGTGTGCACAAGTGAATGTGTTTATGCAATTGTGTGCCTCTGTGCAAGTGTAGAGGCAAGAGAAGAGAGTCTTGGTTGCTTGGAGCTTGAATGCAGGATGTCCAGCTTACTATGTGGATGCTGGGGTCTGAACTCTGACCCCATGGTTGCACTACAAGTGTTTTTAACTGCTGAGCCATCTCTCTAATGCACTGTATTTTTTTAAGGTTCATTTATTTTAATTTTTAAAAAGTTTGAATGCTGTGTAGCAATTATACATTTTATGGGGTACAGTGTTAGTAATTCAATCCATATAATATGCACTGCAAATAATATGTACTGACGCAAATTAAGGTAAATAGCATTGTCATTTTCTTACTATTTCTTATATTTATACTCTTCAACCTCCTTCCTTCCAGTTTTTCATAAAATGTGTGATGCGTTGTTGTAAGCTAGTCACCTTTGGGGTGCTGAACACCAGAATTTACTACTTTCCTCTAAATGTGCTTTGGTGGGACCTGGTTTTCAACTTCCCTCCCTTCACAGCTGCTTAGTAACCTATTCTACACTCAGATCAAATGTAACTTTAGTTATGAAAAACCACAAACAATTTGTGTATGAGTTCTTTCACTTAACATGATGTTCTCCAGTTCCATTCATAATTGTACATGAAGATGGGGACCTTAATAATGGCTCAGCCTATGAAAACATAACAGTCAGGGAGTATTCAACCTCTAAACTGCTTCAGTTGTAAACGACATTTGAACAAAAAGTGTAAGAACTACTTATGGGCTGGTGTGAGAGACTGGTATGGGGGCTGATGGGATTGATCTGAATGGTGTGCAAGTGGAGAAACTGAGTAAGGTAACTACTCGTCCTTCCTTGAGACAAAGGCTGTACAACCTGTGGCAATATGAGAGGAATCAGGCCCTGATGTGTTGGGATAATCTTTTTGTACACTGTGTAAAGATGTCTCTGTTCTTCCTCACCTGCCTAAGGCACCTTCTGATTGGTTTGATTTAGAGCTGAATGGCCAATAATTAGGCAGGAGAGGATAGGCGGGACTTCTGGGCAGAGATAAGAACTCTGGGAAAGAATGTGAGGCGGGAGATTCACCAGCCAGAAACAGAGGATAGGATGTATGGTGCTGAGGAGAGGTAATGAGCCATGTGGCAGAGTATAGATTAATATAAATGGGTTGATTTCAGTTTTAAGAGCTAGTTGGAAACAAGCCTAAGCTAAGGCCAAGCTTTCATAATTAGTAAAACGTCTCTGTGTCATTATTCAAGAGCTAGCAATTTAAAGAAAGACCCATTATACTGATGGAACGGCTCATATAAGCCACCAGAGACTGAGTATTGCTGGCAAAGATCCCAAGACAGTAGGAGAGACCATCATTATTGAGGGAAATGGGGATGTGAGAGGCAGTGTTTGACTCCCAGTTTATCAGATCTGATAGGATTATGCTCACAGAGAGTTAAGGAAGAGGTTAACTTAGCAAAGTCTTCCAAGTTGGTCTAAAACTTTAGCAGTGTGTGGAACCCAGTGTGAGATATGGTATTTACGAGACAGGAGAGACATTTACATATCCGAGTGACTTAGCCTGGCATGTAAATCAGGTTTGGAAGTGGTAAAGAAATCTAGATGAGATTTTTTTTTAAGGGCAAAAAAGGGGGGATCGTCTGCTCAGGTGGGATGGCGAATCTTCCCTGTCAACTTGACACATCTGGAAAAAGGGGACCTCAGTTGAGATACTGCCTCCATCAGATGGGCTCTTGGTGGGCATGTCTGTGGGACATTTTCTTGAGGGGTAACTGTTATAGGAGGTCCCAGCCCACTGCAATACCATCCTTAAGCAGGTGGTCCTGAGCTGTATAAGAAAGGTAGCTGAGTGTGTCCCTGGGAGCAAACCAGGAGGCAGTCTTCCTCCACGGTTCTTGCCTGTTTCTGCTTGAGTTCCTCCTGCCCTGACTTCTCACGGTGATGGAAGAGGACCTGGAAGTGTAAGTCATATACCGCTCCCACAAAAGTTGTTTTTGGTCACGGTGTTCACCACAGTAACAGGAAGCAAACTAGGACTCGAGGTCACTCCAAAGTGAGTGTGGCAAGATTTGTGTCAAGTTGTCGTGAAAGCCAGCTGGGGAGCTACCGGAAGGCTTTCAGACCTGAAGAGCAGACCACATAGGCATAAAGGATAAGACATCATAGATGAGCAAGACTAAGCTGCGTGCCAGAGCTTGCCAGACCCAAGGAGCCAACTCAGTGGCAGGCACAAGCACAACCCGCTCCACCTTGGACCTGGTCTGGGCCAAGCAGTTTGAGCTAACTCTACTGAAGCCGGTGAGGTGGAAAGCGGCTCAGTGGGCCCCGTGACAGTGCCCCAGGGCAAGGGTGATGAAGCTCACGGGATTATAGAGAGCTGGATAAAGTGGTGCTTCCCTTACACATAACTGCACTCAACATAGCTCTTCCTTTTCGTGTGCGTGCGTGCGTGTGTGCGTGTATGCGTGCGTGTGTGTGTGTGTGTGTGTGTGTGTGTGTGTGTTTACTCGTGTGGAGGCTTGCGGAGGCCAGAAGAGAACGTTGGACACCCTGGAGCTGGAGTTACAGGCAGTTGTAAACTGCCCTCTGTGGGTACTGGAAACTGAACCCCTGTCCTCTGCAAGAGCACAAAGCACATAAATGCGGAGTCATCGCTTCAAAACCTCCACATTGCTCTTTTGAGGAAATAGTTGATGAAAGACGGAATCTTTTCATGCTATGTTGGACCTTGCTAACAGTTTACTTTAGTGGCCCTTTAGCTGCTGATTCCTGAGAGCAACTGAGTGTAGCGGCCTTTGGAGATCCTGCCCACTCTGTTTTAATACTGACCTCTGAGTGTCTTACCGACTTGTAAAAAAAAAAAAAAAAGCCTCCAGACCAAATAGAGCAGTAAAAACAATAAAAGTGGGGTTTTTGTTTGTTTGTTTGTTTCTTGGCTGTTAACTGAAAATTCCAGTGCCAGGGGTGAGTTACTTCCCTAAGAGTTGCTGACTAGGGAGTCCCAGAGGACCCCAAAATGATACAGGTCATATCTGCTGCTGTTGATGGAATGCCAGAACCAGGTGGCAGCACCTTCTGTTGAATACACTGCATGCTTTGCTTCAGAACATGGAGAAATCAAGCTGGGGTTGATCTGTGAGTGTTCCCTTCCTGCTGGTGAGTTTTCACAGCGCTGGAAGGGGCCATGTGGGCTACTAGGGGAGAACTATCACACAGAGCCTTGCTTGGCTCTGGCCTTTGCATCCTGCGATGCTATCAACATGCCACACTATAGATGTAACCAACCGTCTTATTAAAATAAGAAACACAGAACCGGGCGGGCGGTGGTGGCGCATGCCTTTAATCCCAGCACTCGGGAGGCAGAGCCAGGCGGATCTCTGTGAGTTCGAGGCCAGCCTGGGCTACCAAGTGAGTTCCAGGAAAGGCGCAAAGCTACACAGAGAAACCCTGTCTCGAAAAAACCAAAAAAAAAAAAAAAGAAACACAGAACCAATGCAAAGAAGAAAGCCAAGAGATCAGAGCTAAGAGCCTTACCCGTCTGCTGCAGCTAGCCACTTCAGCCAAGAGACACCTACTTCCTGAGTGTTTGTCTTTATATAGACTTTCTGTTCTGCATTCTCATTGGTTGTAAACCCAACCACATGACCGCCTCGTCACTGCCTGTTTGTACAGACCTCCAGATCTTCTATGGTTAGTATTAAGATTAAAGGCATGTGTCTCCAATGCTGGCTGTATCCTTGACCATACAGAGATCTACCTAGTTCTGCCTGTCATGTGATCTGGATTAAAGGCGTGCACCACGAACGCCCAGCTCTGCTATGGCTTGCTATTAGCTCTGACTTCCAGGTAACTTTATTTATTAACATACAAATAAAATCACATTTCAGTACAAATAAAATATCACCATACCACACAGCTGTACTAGCTGGTGCATGAACTGTTCTGGGTACAACCAGTAACGTTCTGATTAGATTGAAGGCCCGCTCCACGGGAGGGAATTCACATCTGGTCCTGTAAGCGTAGGTAAAACCCTGTGGTGTAGAAAGTCATAGTCCGCAGTGGGGAAGCAACTGCTATTGTTTTGTTAAGTGGACGTGATGCACCTGTCAAATTGCCTTCTAAACCTTATACCCAGTACTGATGCTGGCCTTGGTTGTGGGGGAACACTTAACAGTGGGCTGTGATTGCTGATGGAGAGACTCCTAACTTGCTAACCTGCTGAAAACAAGGGATATATGGCTGCCAGGCTACCCAATACTGGAAGAAGGGCAAGGGAGACATCACCTCTCCCAAGGCTCACGTAGGGAGGAAGCAGAAAGAACGCAAGAGATGGAGGAGAGCGGTGGAGTGTTGTGGGATGTGTTGTTCTTCAGATGTAATATGATGCTGTCTTGGCATGGAGTTTAACTTGGATCAGTATCCATGAAAACCAGAGTAGAGCAATACATCAAATACATCAGTAGCCAGGCCTGCGGTGATGGAACTATTGACACTCCCTAATAGATTGAGGAGGGGAGGGTCATGAGACCCTCCTCTGGGTTCAAGCTATTGATCTCCCACTGCAAGCGATCTTGGGAGATACTAGAGTACATAGCAAGTAGAAGGTTAATTGAAAGAAGGACTCCATAATACAGCTTCCATGAGAGCATTCTTGATGGGATGGGATTTTGCAGTAATGCAGCTGTTTTGGAGTCACCCATGTTCTGTAAGAAAGTCCAATAAACTCATGGGTTAAAGTTGGACTATGGTGAAGTTGTACTTTGGTCTGCAAATGCTGTCTCTTCTGGGATGAACAGACATTTGTTCACACCTTCCTGAGGAAAGTTAATACATCAGCTAAGCTGGGGGCACACCAAGCACTGTTCCTAATGTTCACTCAAAGCAGATGTGCCAGGAAGCCCCAACCAGCAAACTACTCCAAACACGCATGCCCCAAGACAAAAGCGGAAGTAATGTGAGTGTCCAAGGCAATGTGTCTGCTCCAAAAAGTGCTAATCCCATAGTAACAACTCACAGTGAGAATGCCTTAGATTAAATTCTAACAGTTATAGATAGGTTCAAAGAATTCAAGGAGGAAGCCAATAAACTCCTGAGTAAATTCTAATGCACCACAGACAAACAGCTAACTGAAATAACAAAGTCAATTCAGGATATGAAAATTTACATTGATAAAAAGGTAGAAATAATGAAGAAATCCAGACAAATGACATAGGAAATGGAAAGTTCAATAAGCCAAATAAAAATCCAGTGGAGAGACTCACCAGCAGAATGGGCTGTGTGGACACAGAATTTAAGGTAGGAGGAATTGGATCATTTGGTCAAAGTCAACGATGAATTAAAACTAAATTTATTTACTAGTACATGTGTGTTACTGCATTTGTGCCGTGGCATGAATGTGGTGGTCAGAGGACAAATTTCAGGAGTCATTCCTTCATGTGGACCCTGGGGATTAAGCAGATTGTCAGGCTCAGTGGCAACTGCCTTTACACACTAAGCCCTCTTACTAGCCCAAACTCTAATAAAACGTATCAATGGGACAAGTAAGATATTTAAGAAAACAAATTGGAAAGTTATTAGCAAAGAAGGGCATAGAAATATTTTCAGCCAAAGGCATTGAATATTTTCAATAAATTCATAGGAGAAAACTTTCAAACTCTAGGGAAAGAGAGATCTGACCAGGTACAAGATACACACAAAACACCAGAACAACAGCAACAGAAGAGAGATTCCCCACATCATATTGTAGTTAAAACATTAACTACACAGAACAAAAAGTGTATTAAAAGCTGCAAGAGAGAAGGTCCAAGTTACATATAAAGGCAGGTGTTGTATGACAGACTTTTCTTGGGGAATGCAACATACATGTCTACCCACCCCAGATAGGGAGCCCAAAAGAGACCAAAATAGTAATACCACCAAAGTCCAATTTAGTGAACCAAGGAATTTTATTGGGGTTACTTACAAGAGCAGAAATGATTCAAAGACAGCTGCATCACCAGAGCTCACCCCAGAATGAGTGACAACTTGAAAAAGCTGGGGACATGGAGCACAGTGCACAGCCTACAGGCAGCTCAGTAGGCTGGATAGTGTCCCTTGCAAGTGCCTCAGTCGGGCTAAACCTTGCAGACATCTTGGCTGGTTTCTGCTTCTTCCAGGCAGCTGGTCTGGTCTAAGAGTCTTCTTTGCAGCTTGACTTGTCTAAGAGTGACTCTCAGCAGACTTTCTTAATTACTCTTAGGAGGGAGGGGCCTAGTGAATCTTGCCAGTTTCAGGGACTTCCTGAAGCTATTTTGAGTTGTTGATTTTCTGTTTTACCAAGCTTCCTTTGGAGATGGAATGTTTCCATGACAAAGGAGTCTGGAGAAATCCATTATCACTAAGCAAGCTCCACAGAGGATATGGGGAGGGCTACTTCAGACTGAAGAAAAGATTAAACAGGTCGCAGAGACTTACTGAGGAAAAATAGATGCTATAAGCAAATGAGGGTTCAGAAAGCAACAAGCACTATACAATCAACAAAATGATAAGAATTAGTACACACCTTTCTGTAATAACTCTGAATATTAATTGTTTCAATTATCCAATAGAAGTACACAGAATAGCAGATTGGACAAGAAAATAGAATCCCTCTTTGTGCTACCTCCAAGAAACACACCACCTTCAAGATAGACACTATAGAAGGAGGAAAGAATGAATGAGCAAAGACATTCCCAGCAAATGAAACCAGAAAACAAGTGGCGTTCCCATTCCCCCATTTGTTCCAGTATCTACAAAAACAGATGTCAAGCCAAAGTGATGAGTTCACACTGATTGGGGAATTCTAAACATGTACACACTGAACACAGGTACACGCAATTTCATAAAACAAATACTACTAAATAGAAATTTAACCTCAGCACGGTAACAGTGAGTGACTTCAATACCCCACTCTCGCCAATAGACTGGTTGTCCCAACAAAAACTAAACACAAACATCTAAGTTAAGTGACATCATAGATCAAATGGACCTATAAGATATCTACAAAACAGCCCATCCTAACACTGCAGAATACATTCTTCTCAGCAGCCCTTGGGTCTGCACATAAAACAGATCATATACCAGGACACAAAGCAAGTTTAACAAATACAGGAAAGTTGAAATAATCTTTTGCATTCAATCTGACCACATGTGATATAGGTAGAAATTAACAGAAAGAGAAACTGGAGAACATAAATGCTGTGGGATGTTCTGTATGGCAAATGTGTTGCTGATTAGTCAATAAATAAAACACTGATTGGCCATTGGCTAGGCAGGAAGTATAGGCGGGACAAGGAGAATAAAGCTGGGAAGTGGAAGACTGAGTCAGAGAGACACTGCCAGCCGCCATGATGACAAACAGCATGTGAAGATGCCGGTAAGCCACGAGCCATGTGGCAAGGTATAGATTAATGGAAATGGATTAATTTAAGCTGTAAGAACAGTTAGCAAGAAGCCTGCCACGGCCATACAGTTTGTAACCAATATAAGTCTCTGTGTTTACTTCGTCGGGTCTGAGCGGCTGTGGGACAGCCAGGTGACAGAGATTTATCCTGACTGTGGGCCAGGCAGGAAAACTCTAGCTACACATAAACATAAATCTGTAGAAAGCAATGAGATTGAAGCAGTAATAAAATAATCTCCCAATTAAAACAAGCTCAGGGCCAGATGGAAAGAGTGAAAAATTCTACCAGATCTCAAAGTAGAACTCATGCTACTACTTACCAAATTATTATGCAAAATATAAAAGGAAGGAATGTTCCCAAACCAAAAAGAAAAAAAGGGAAAGAAATAAAAGAAAAAGGGAAAGCAGGTAGATATAGAAAAAAAAAAAAAAAAAAAAAAAGAAAATCATGGACCAAACTCTCCCATGAATACAGATGCAAAACTTCTCATTAAAACACTTGAAAACTGAAGCTCAAAAACAAATTAAAAAGATCATACACCATTATCAAGTTGGCTTCATTCCAGAGATGCAGGGATGGCTCAATATACATAAATTTAAAAAAATGTAATTCAACTCATCAATGGACTCAAGGACAGAAACCACAAGATCATTACTATAGATGGAGAAAAAGCCTTTCATAAAGTCCAACATGATAAAAGCCCTGGAGAGACTGAGGACAGAAGGAACGTATCTCAACATAATACAAGCTATACATGATAAACCTGCAGCCTATAGTATACTTAATGGAGAAAATCTCAAAGTATTCTTACTAATATCAGAAACAAGAAGGCTACTGTGGTGGTTTGCAAGAAAATGGCCTTGTTGGAGTAGGTGTGGTTTTGTTGGAGGAAGTGTGTCATTGTGGAGGCAGGCTTTGAGGTCTCATAGATGCTCAAGCCATGCCCAGTGTCTCAGTCCACATCCTCTTGTCTTTGGATCAAGATATAAGGACTCTCAGCTCTAGCACCATGCCTGCCTGCAAGCTGCCTTGCTTCCTGCCATGATGATAATGGACTAAACCCCTGAATTGTAAGCAAGCCACCCCAATTAAATGTTTTCCTTTATACGAGTTACCATGGTCATGTTGTCTCTTCACAGCTATAGGAACCCTAACCAAGACAGCTACCCACTCTCTCCATTCCTATTTGACAGATACCCACTCTCTCCATTCCTATTTGATATGATAGAAGTCTTAGTTAAAACAGAAAGATGAAAGAAATAAAATCATACAAAAAGAAAAGGAATAAGTCAAAATGTTCTTATTTGCAGATGATATGATTCTATATATGAAAGACCCTAAAGCAGTGGTTCTCAACCTTTCTAATGCTGCAACCCTTTAATCCAGCTCCTCATTCTGTGGTGACCTCCAACCATACAATTATTTTTGTTGCTACTTCCTAACTGTAATTTTGCTACTGTTATGAATCATAATGTACTTTTGGAGATAGAGGTTTGCTGAAGGGTCAAGACCCACGAGTTGAGAACTGATGCCCTAAAGACTCAGCTAGAAAACTCCTAGAGGTGGTAAACTCAGCTAAGTGACAGGATATAAAATTAACGTACAAAAATCAGTAACCTTCCAAATGACAAACAAATGAGAAAATCAGGAAAGCAAACACAACAGCCTCAAAAATACTATGGAGTCAACGTAACTAAAGAAAACTTTCAAACACTGAGGAAAGAAGCTGAGAAAGACATTAGAAGCTGGAAAGACCTCCCATGCTCACAGATTGGAAGTTTTATATAATTAAAACGGCCATGGGCCGGGCGGTGGTGGCGCACGCCTTTAATCCCAGCACTCGGGAGGCAGAGGCAGGTGGATCTCTGTGAGTTCGAGGCCAGCCTGGTCTACAGAGCGAGATCCAGGAAAAGCGCAAAGCTACACAGAGAAACCCTGTCTCGAAAAAACAAAAAACAAAAAACAAAAAACAAACAAACAAAAAAAACGGCCATGGGATTTCACTGAATCTATAGATCGCCTTTTGTAGGATGGAAACTTGTTGGGAAGAAAACTGGGTTCAGCGGGATTGGAGAGGGGATAAGAGAGAGTGATGGGTAAATATGATCAAAGTATATTATGAACTTATGTCAAGTTGTCAAAGAACAAGTAAATAAACAAGACTTAGTTTTATTTACTGCTGTTTCATGGTCAGACCTAAAAAAGAAATGGCTGCCTATAAGACGGTCTTGGCATTTTTCCCACTACGTTTTCCTTGAGGATTTTACCATTTTAGTCTTACATTTGTGTTTTTGATCCATTTTTAGCTGCCTGGGTGAGAGAGAGAGAGACATATCTTTGATATAATTTTTGCAAACATCTGGTGATTTCTATGAGATAATGTTCAGGTTCCATGTTCTTAACAGATTTCTTAAGAATTATTTTTTAAGAAACATTTTTTCCAAATATTTTTATGGCCTTTGACTTTCTAAATAAAACAATTTTTTTTTAGAGTATGTAAGCTTTAGAAATTTTAGTCAACCAACTATTTTAGGCCAACTTCTCTTGATACATTCTTCATTGACATAGCTCATTAATACCTTATGTGTCTTGAGGAAGTGAAGTCATCAAGATGATTGCAAACGTTCCTTTTCATTCAGAACCAATGCTGGGCTGTTTCAGTGGGCTGCAGGGGAGGAGTGGGCTTTGGTCCTGGGTGGATCTGAACCTGTTTATCAATCTAAGATCCTGGACAAATGCCCTGTTCTCAACCTCAGTTAATCTACACAGATGATAAAGACCACCTCATGTTAGATCTTATTAGTCGGTGTAAGAACCTCTTGAAACACAATGCTCTCATTAAATGTGTCATCACCAGCTCCACTGTTAGCTCCCCAGACCAGTCACTTCTCACATGGACTGTGGACCATCAACTGTCCCCTTACTGTTGACTCAGTGCATTCTCACCACAAACAGACGGCAACAGCCTGCTGTTCCGATTATTCACTCTTGTTCCTTTGCCATGCCTCTCCACACAAAGCTACAACTCCTACACTTCTTTCAGTGCCTTTCCACAATAAGCCCTGTCCAGGAAAACCCAAAGCTCCCAGCGACTTTACCTATGGCTGCTGGCCTCACCTTGAACGGTTCTATCCCCTGCTCACTCTACTGCAATCGCATCAACAGACTTATTGCTCTCAAACATGTCACACCTAGTGAGCCCAACCACTTATCCAATCAGCTAATTAACTTTTATCCAAGTGAGCTGCATATTTAAATAAGCGGAGGGAGGACTGTAGTCACCTGGGAGAAGCATCGTGTTGCCAGTGAGGCCGCACACAGAACAAGCTTTAATTATGGCGGAGGGGAAGATGCTGAAATGCTGTCATCCTCTACCCAAAAGAAAACCTCCATCGAAGGGGTCAGTGCTGGTTTTGTGAGGCTGGGAAAGCAAGACATGAGTAAACTGCTTGCTGGTGGCAACTGGTGAGCCCAGAAAACCCGGGGGTTAACATAATGAGTCTATTTTGATAGGCATATCAGGAAGTCTGTCTTCCCCTCCTTAAATTAAGATGAGGTTAAAGATATCCTTGACATCTTTACTCGTGAACATGATTCTACAGAAAGGGTCTTGAGGGCCAATGCTCAGGGAAGCTCTTTGTGGGGGGTCAAAGGATGATTGTACCATGGCCAAGGATTCCAGTAGAGATTTGAGTCATTTTTTTCTTTATTGAGTGATTTTTTTTTCTTTATAAAGAACAGCACATATGTGTGTTAAAACTGACATCTTTCTTATTCATTTTTATTTCATTTTTAAAATTAATTAAATTTTTTCTTTGACAGTTGCACACATGAATATAATACATTTTAATTACTCTTATCACCCACTCCCTTATCTCCCTTCTACCCTATTGATCCCCTGATTTCCCTACAACTCCCTTTCTCATATTCATGTCCTTTTGTTTTGTTTAGTGACCCTTTGAGCTTAACCAGACCTGTTTGTGTGACCATAGGTTTGAACCATCCATTGGAGCCTGGTGGGCTCACTGATGGATATACAACTAAAGACCCTGAATATCTCTCTCCCAGAATTCATCAGTAGTCAATAGTTCAGCAGGGAGGGATAGGGTCACATAAGTCCCTTCCCTATCCAGGACTGACTGTTAACATGTCCAGTCTTGTGTAACCCAGGCACAGGTAACCACAGCTATTGTGAGTTCATGATTACATTGACTGTGTCATGCCTAGAATATGGTATTTTGTAGGCCATCTTCTGATCCTCTGGCTCTTACTTTCTCTCTGCCCCTTATTCTGTGATGTTGAATGAACCATAAAGGAAATGATATAAATGTCTTGTTTAGGGCAGAACCCTTAAACATAACTTATTCATGGTACCTTGGGCATCCATGAGTCACTGCATTCACTGGCATTCATGGGTAAGAGATATTTTTCTGATTAAGGCTGAGAGTAATATTTCTCTATGGGTATACACATAATTATTTAGAAGGCAGTTTGGCAGTATGTCAATTTAGCTAAACAACAGCAGTAAGTTCCCTACTTAGGGCCTATGACTTCCTAAGACATGGATTTGTGCCCAGGGTTGTGGTACTGGGGAGCAGGAATCAAAGCTAATCGTAGGATTATTGGTTACCTCTCTAACAGCTGCGCCACTATCATAGAGGTGACCCCATCCTGCCTGGCACATTGATATTATACTTCATAGGGTTCACAGCTCAGTAGAGCTATTGATGCCTTTTCTCCTCTGGGAGCCTGCTTAGTACCTTCCAGAACGGTCCTAGCCAAAAACAGCTTGTGGAGAAAAGGGTTTACTTCAGCTTAAATTTCCTGATCACAGTCCATCATGAAGGAAAGTCAGGGAAGGAACTCAAGGCAGGAACCTGAAGGCAGGAGCTGAAGCAGATGCCATGGAGGATAGTTGCTTATGGGCTTGCACCCCATGGCTTTCTCAGCCTGCTTTCTTATATTTTTAAGAACCACTAGCCCAAGGGCGGCACCACCCACAGTGAGCTGGGCCCTCCCACATTAATCATCAGTCAAGAAAATGCCGCAAAGCCTTGCCCATAGGCCAGTCTGGTTGGGATATTTCTCAATCGAGGTTTTCTCTTCCCAAATGACTCTAGCTTGTGTCAAGTTAATGTAAGATTAGCCAGCACAATCACCATGGAAGCTAAACTACAGAGAGAAAACTGACATATCTTTCAATAGTTTGAAGCAGTGAACCTGTTTGTTGGGCCACTGGCCCATAGAGCACAGGTAGACTGCAAAACCATGTTCCCACAAATATATATATATTTGTGCAAGTATTTCTAATTGTGCGTTTGTAGTGGTGATGTGTGTGTGTGTCTGTCTGTCTGTCTGTCTGTCTGTGTGTGTGTGTGTGTGTGTGTATGTGTGTGTATGTGTGTGTTTTGGAGTGTTCTTTCGCTACTGTGTCTGAGAATATGTCTGCTTAGGTAACAGATAAAATCTGAGGTTAAATGATGTATAAAAATACTTCAGGTTACGGTCCAGTTGTGAATCAACAGTACAAAGTAAAATACTGACATGTTCATAAATACTTAGAATGATGGTAGCATAAACTCTCTGTGACATTTGGATGTCCCCAAGGGATGTATGGCTGCTGAGGGGGAAGGTGCTTAGGTCCTGAGCTGACTAAGAGACTCACCACCAGTCACTTTTTCTTTGTCTCTGAAGGTTCCTACAAGGCCATAGGCTGTTGTGTGACAGCTACAGAAGTCTGTGGGAGGCTTGCCCAGCTCATTTCTGAGACATGAGATGTGGTGGTAGGGAGTCAACTGTCTTCAGGAGCTGTGGGAACTGAGCTGCGCCCTTCTGTTTTGGACTAGGTCTTTAGAAGCAAGTAACTAAATTCTGTAACGAGAACCTTGGAGAATATTTTCCTGCCTTTTTCATATCAGCAGGGGTACTTGGGATCTTCATATAAGCCAGGACTGGATATGGGAATCGGTAGAACAGACTGTGGAACACCTTCAAAGGAACCAAGGACTAAGTCCCGAGTGATGGGATACTTACTAGGCAAGGATGCCCAGGAGAAAATACTCTGAGGCTGATCAGACATCAGGGTCACAGTCTGCTTTAATGATCTGATGAAATATAAGAGCTATTAAAATAACCTGCTTACACGCACAACATTTATATGTAATTTCAAGAATTAACGCCATGATTATAAAGCCCGTCAACTTTTATAGCAGTCAGTGGGTCTTAAGTTTAAAAATTCCTTTTTTTAAACCTAGAGTGTGGGTAGACTTATTACTATAATTGAAAGGAGCGATCTACTGTGTGGAGATAGAGGTTTTGGACCTTAGAGAATCCTTGCAGAAAAATTTCACAGTATGGGATTCATTTTTAGAGTAACCTGGGGTCCGCATGTGAGTCACAATTTGTTGAGACAATTTGAACAGTCTATTAATAAGGAGATGTCATTAAATGATGCATAAAATTATTGAGAAGGAACAGGCATTAGAATAAAGATAATGAATTACTTTGGGAAACTGCAGACACTGTGAGTAATCCATGAGGAAGTACCCAGTCAGTACTAAAAATACAGTGCTGTGCTATGGTTCAACTGTGATGTCTTTGCCACAAGCTCGTTCATGTGTTACAGACTTGGTCCTCTCTGGGGTGCTGTTCGGGCAGGAACTGGAAGCTTGGTGGACCTGGCTGGAGAAAGTAGGTCATTTAGAGGCATGCCTTTAAGCATGTCTTGTCCCTGGCCTCTTTCCTTCGCACCCTGCTTCCTAACCACCATGAAATGAACAACTTAATTCCACCATGCCTTTCTGCCATGATGCTCTGCTTCACCGTGGCCCAGAAACAAAGAATCCAGATGACCATGGACTGTAAACCCTCACACTATGTGTCAAAATGAATCTCCTCATTTTGAATTGTTTTTCTTAGGTGTTTGTCACAGTATTGACAAGTCGGAGTAACAAGGATTGACTCTTAGAAGAAAGAATGGAGACAAGAGTTTAATCATCCTTGGCCTGAGGGTGGGAGCTGAAGCCATGGCTGTGTATCAGTTACCAGAGAGAGCAGGAGGAAGGAGAAGGAAGCTGACAATGATCCCCCTCTCCACCTCGACTGTAGGCATATTGAACCTTGGACTTCGTGCACACCAGAGGAATACTCAACCACTGAACTACATCTCTATCACTACATTTAATTTCTATTTTGAGATAGGGTCTCACTGAATTGCTTAGGCTGGACTTGAACCTGTAGCCCAGGTATGCCCCGAATTTGTGATCTTCCTGCCGTAGCCTCCTGAGTGGTTAGCCAGAACCAGCAGGCCCTGCTTTCTCACAGTTTCAAAAGACAGAAAAACTTGGATGAGGATCACTGCGCAGAGGATCATTTCAGTCTTTAGAGGAAGCGATAAGCTTTGAAATTCCCAAGGCTTAGATACTGATTTTCAGTTAGTCTACATTCAAAATCAGTTAGGAATCTGTGTGCCCTAGGGGATCTGTATGTGCAACCAGAAGCTGATTTTTGTAGACTTTATTATCTCTGTTGGATGAATCTAATTCCTCCTATTTCAGAAGCTCGAGTATCACTTTATTTCACAATATAGAACTTGTATATCCTAATTTGATCTGGGTGAACTTATATAAAGAAATGAAGAAGTGACTTATATAAGGATGCCTTCCACAGGGTTCTGAAACATTGCCTAGTTCTTGAATAACAAATTATAACATGGTCACAGATACCAAGGTGTCAAAGTTGATTGTCTTCTGGAACTCACCACACTGTCCATTTGAAATGCCTTGATATGGAACCTGTATTTGTTTAAAGATATAGGCTACAAATAATGGCAGATTCATTGATAATGGTAATAAAGCTTTATGTAGCCTTTACAAGCCTAAATATATTAATTAATCAATCTTTACAACTTCAGGAGACAGATACTATTATGACCCCCATTTTATGTATGAGAAACACGAGACAGAGACATTGAATAAGGGACCCAAGTTCACACATTTATGAAGTGCCAGAGTTGAGATATAGGTCTAGATCTTCCAGCTCCACAGAGTTCCCTACAGAGCAGCAAATCCACAAAGAAAATCTAAATGGTTCATTTAAAAACATGCATCCTGGAGTCAATCAGGATTTCCCAAGTTCTGCTGAGTGTGATCACTTATTGAGTGATAAAAATAACACTTACCTAGCACTGGCTTTATCCTAATTGCTTCCTATTTATTAGCTATTTGATCGTTGCAATGACTGCTGGGTAAAGGCATGTGCTACCAAGTGTGATGACCTAGGTTTAATTCCTAGGATTCCTGAAAAGGTGGAAGGAGAGAAAGAAAGAGCTCCTACAGATTTTTCTCTGACTTCCACATGTATACCTACACACATGCACATAGGATGAATTTATAAATAAATAAATGTAATACAACTTAACCCTTTATTGATTCTGAGGTGTCATGTTATTATTGTCTTCATTTTAGAGATGAGGAATAGATGGTTTAGAGGAGTTTATAATATCTGACTATAAAATGTCTTTAAAACACTTTAAAATAATGAGAGAAAATATGCAAAGGAAGCTACACATCTTACTTTTTATTCTAAACATTAAAAATACATGATTATTAATAATAGGCAAACATAGCTTTCCATTAAGAATTCCAAATCTTAGAGCCCCAAGACTCTTGAAGTACTTGCTATTCAACTGAAACTTGATACTAAAATTAAAATTAGGTGACTATTAAAGCTGAATTTATTTACCTAATACTAATTTATTAGTGTTTTAAGTTAATATACAAAGTAGTGGGTTTCACTGTGGTATTTCCACACAGACTTTGTGTTGATTTCTCCCTGGCTCTCAGGCCCTGTACTACATCCTTCCCAGGCCCCTTCTCCCACCAACAGTCCCCCTCCTCATGTGTCATATATTCCATTGCCCCCACCTCTTTCCCTTCCTTCCATCCCCATACCTTAGGATTTCTTTTTCTCTTCCTGAGGTCACCTTTCTAGTTCCATGACATTATATATAAGCACACACACACATAGAGATTAAAATCGAGGATCTGCATAAGAGGGAAGGATGCAGTATTTGTATTTCCAAGTCTGGCTCATTCCCTTAACACAATGGTCCAGCTCTATCCATTCTGCTACAAACGTCACAGCATAAATTTTCTTTATGGCTGAGTAAAATTCCATTGTATATGTGGACTTCATCTTTTGATGGATGGCTGAGATGGTTCCATTTCTTAGTTATTGGAAACACTGCAGCAATAAGCCTGGATGTGCAAGTATTTTCGTGGCACGCTGATTTAGAGTCCTTTGAGTAGTTAAAAGTGCATCACATGGTAGATCTATTCATAGTTTTGCTTTTTTTTTTTTTTTTTTTTTTTGAGAAACCTCCATACTGATTCCATAGCAGCTGTGCCAGTTTATACTCTAAGTAGCGGTAAACAAGGGTCCCTTCTTCTCTCCACCCTTTCTAGGATCTGTTATTAGTTTTTGTTTGCTTTTTGATGACTGACATTCTGACTGACCCATTCTAAGGTGGAGTCTCAAAATGGTGTCAATGGGTGTTTTGCTTATGGCTAGGAATACTAAGCATCTCAAATATTTATCACTCTCTTTTGAAAATTTTCTGCTTGGGGCTGGAAAGAAGGCTCAGCAGTTATGAGCACACACTGCCCTTACAGAGGACCTGAATTCAGTTTCCAGCATCCATGTCTGACTTCTCACAATCTCCTGTAACTCCAGCTGCAGGGGGATCTGACACCTCTGGCCTCCATGGGCCCCCTGCATTCACATGCATCAAACTCCACATATACATTTAATTAACAATAAAATTTATTTTAAAATAACTTTCTGCTCAGTTACCTAGAATATTTGTTGGGTGAAATGTAGTGTGTGTGTGTGTGTGTGTGTGTGTGTGTGTGTGTGTGTGTGTTTAATTTTTGGAGCAGGAAGCAGAAATGTGATGGCAGCCTCTGTGTACGCTGGGGCTGGAGAGGCATGCAAGTTGTGGAGACAGAGGCAGAAACGTGCTAAGAGGGTCTGAGGCTGGACTTCTTCATGCATGCATGGGAATAGATAGCCCAGAAGGAATCGCTGCCTACCCTACCAACCTCACAGGAACGCAAAAATGAGCTGCTGACCTTGGCTAGAGTCCTTACCTATGGGTGGAGCTGGGAAGACATTTCATCTTGTTCTTACTTCATATACACATGTGGGTGAAAGGACCGAGCAGAAGCCATAACAGGCTGCTCAGTCTTCTCTCAGAGATCAGGCCTCAATTTCAGTTTCCTGAGACTTGAGCAAGCAGTTTCTGGGAGGGTCATGAACAAAAGATATAATCCTTGCAGTAGCTCCCTTTCTGCACATACTCTGACTGCTCAAGGTTCAGCCAGTTGTTTAGTGTCTGGGACCCTTCACCAACTTAGAGCTACGTGCATGAGTCCAGGACAGAGCCTGAGCCACTGAGTCAGCCCCCACAGTCAGTACATGCTAGGCCAGCCAGTCTCCATGGCAGCTCAAGGACAAAGCCTGGGACTTGTCCAGGCCTGCTGAAAAATGGTAACTGTAATCCCCAACTAACCCTAGCCAAGTAAAAGTTACTAATATGATTGCCACTCGAATAAACCAATCCTGAGTCTATTCTTATTAGTTTGTAGACCTCAAGCCCCCCTTAAAACCCCTGCCCCATTGCTACTCAGGGTCTCTCCTGCTCTGCTGTTGCGTCAAACAGACAGAGTCCTGAGTTAACTCACAACAATAACAAGACTCTTTAGTTTTGCATCTGATTTGGTCTCTTGGTGGTCTTTGGGGGACTCTGGGTACAACAGTGGTGTATGCCCTACCACAATACCTCCAAACTGTCTGTCCTTCAGCCTGAAGGAAAGTAAAGGACAGTCTTGACTCTCAAAGACACAAAGAGACTCTGAAAGGACAGATGTTGGGGTAAATTGGAGAGTCACCTCTTAGCTGACTACCAAATCAGGTCTTCTTTCAACTTTGTTGAAAGCTAAATCTGTTTGAATTATTTTTACATCCCAAAGAATTTATGTCAGTAGTTGAGTGGTTTCTTTAACCTTAAGTATAATTGCTCTTTTTATTGGGACCTAAAGAGGCTTTGATGCCTTCAGGGAAACACTAGATAGTCAGAGAGGGTGAGAGTAGGGCTTCGGACCTACGGAGGGGTCATTCACTGAGGAAGCTGTATTTCAAGTTGAGAACCATGTGGCACAGAGAATTCACTTTGGCAATTTGGGGAATGCTGCAGGAGCACAGTGGGAGCAAGCTGGCATTTTCCTAGTGACCAGGGAACATAAGAAGCTTCATCCTTGCTGGACCGACCTCAATGGTCTGTGTTTGCAGTTGATGCCACTGCAGGGGCCTGTGCCAGGCTGAAGCCAGCTGAACATAGTTTTACCTTCTTTCTGATGTTGGTCTTGTCATTTGTGATTCCGAAGGCTGGACCCAACCAAGAACTCTTGCTGCTCGGATGTGCAGTTTCCAGATCCTCAACATTTACTGTCCCCAACCCACTGAGTGGCGTCCGTTGGTTCCACCTGTGTAGAAGTCATGGGTAAGCAAAGAGAAGCTCTTTAAGTGTTGGTGGTTGGCAGCTTATTTCAGCTTTGGATAACAGCCGGCAGATCAGCAGCAGGTGGTGCCCCCTAGTGTTGAAGTACTTGTGTGCAGGCCTCTGATACGAAGATGCTTAGCTTTTTGGAAGTCAAGGTCACATTGGTAGTTCCCGAGTCTCTGCTACTATGACTGTCAAGGCCACCAAGTTCCTGGGGTTTGGTGTATCTAAGACTAGGTCTCCATGATTCTTCTCCAGCTGTTAAAGTAGGCAGCTGCTTTACCACTCTGGCGGCCTCTCAGCCACTCCCCCATCTCTCTGCTGCTGCTGTTTCTTTGTCGTGTTATCTGCACAGCCCACTCTACTAACGATCAGCAAGAAGCAACCACTTTAGAGAAGCCTTTTGTTAAAACCTAATGTTGAAACACCAAGGAAACAGCGGAGGAGGGTGTCTTTAGGTCAGCTCACCAAGTGAGCCAAAAGGCCTGCAAGTATACACGGATAGAAAAAAAAAAGTGTTTGTAGTCACCACAGCAAGTCTTCTGTGAAAACAAAGGTTTGTGTTAAAAACAATCCTGACATCGGCCCCTTTGCCCCAGCAATAGCAGACCCTCTGCTAGGCCACCAGGGGAATTTTCCCCTTCGGTTTGAATGAAAGTGTTTTCAGGGTAAGTCAGCACAAGGAATCATGGCTGAGTCATCACTCTTGGGGGTCCAGAGTAAACAGTTGAGATCATCACACAACACCCCAAGACTTACAGGAAGTGTTCTGAGTGGCTGGTGCTAACTGGAGGCTGGTTCAGCTGACCTTGACTGACAGCCATTTTGCTCATTGTTGTAGAATATCATTTTCAGGTGTGTTACTTTTGTTTATGTTGCATTTGTTTAACTCTGTGAAGCTGTGTTACTGTGCCTGTCTAAAATACCTAATGGTCTAATAAAGAACTAAACAGACAATAGCAAGTCAGGAGAAAGGATAGGTGGGGCTGGCAGGCAGAGAGAATATATAGAAGGAGAAATCTGAGAGAAAAAAACAAAAGAAGTAGCCAGAGAAGGAGGAGGACATCAGGGGCCAGCCACCCAGCTACACAACCAGCAAAAGACTAGGAAAGAAAGATATATGGAAATAGAAAAAAGTAAAAGCCCATAGGCAAAAGGTAGACGGAATAATTTAAAGTTAAGAAAAGCTGGCAAGAAACAAGCCAAGCTAAGGCCAGGCATTTACAATTAAAAATAAGCCTCCATTTGTGATTTATTTGGGAGCTGGATGGTGGGCCCCCAAAAAGAGCAAAAACAAACAACAACAGCTCAAGGCAGCAAGACAGAGCCCAGCAGCTGCTAATGAAAGAGTCAGGCTGTCCCATGAGCTTAATGTCTTTGCTTATGAAAATGAACATGAATGCCAGAAGAATCCAAATTATTCATATGACAAGCTTGAAGAACTTATCGTCTGTGCTGATGGAGCTTCTCATAGCAAATGTTGTTTTAACTAAGCATCTTTTTATTTTACCAATACAGACTCAGGAGCCAGATGTTCAGGTGGAAACCTGCTAGCTCAGAGAGGCAGAGGAAGCCTCTGCAGTCACTTCAGAGAGAGAGTTTTCTCCTAACTCCTCTGGAATAAAAACTCCTCCAACTGATGTCCCTCCCTTCTACTTCTTGTACCTCTCTCTCCTCGACCTCCCAACTTACCTTCACTCTCTATGGTCACTTCCAGTCAACTGGTTGCTTGACCTATGGTTGATTTTACTTAAGTAATGAAATCTTGGGATTTACAATGTGATTAAATATCCCACAATACTTCTCAACAAGCCGTGGAGAATTGGGTCCTTTCCATCTGCCTCTTTATACTTCAGTAGGGCACAAAGTGGTGAGGAGGGTGCTAAATACCAACTCAATATGATCGGTAGGATTTACTCCTTTGATTAATCAGCAACCACACAAGTCCTTAAGCTCCAACTTAAACTCATACTCAACAGTAACACAGTATTCCTGACTAACACTCAACTGTCCCCCACCCAAAACACACCCTTTTTTCCAAAATACTTCTCTTGAATCACAATTCCATCTAGATCCTCTGTAACTGAAGACTTAACACAACTCACTGTTCACTGACACTCTTTATAAAGAATAGTGAGAAAAAGAGGAGAGGAGCTATCTACTGACTTCATGCACACAGAGGGCAAACAAGGAGGCCATTGCATATGGCGGCTGTAGTCCTCACAACCATCTGATGCAATGCCCTCTTCTGGCTTTCTCAGGCGCCAGGCACACACAAGGTACGCAGACATACAAACAGACAACACCCATAACCAGAAAATGAAAATAAATAAATCTTAAAATTTGAAAGTTTTGCCAGCTACTCTCTACTCAATTATGCACTCTGGAAGTGGGAAATGACCACAGAAGAGTTCAAAGACCTACTGGGAATACCATGAAATGGGCTAGGGATGGGCTTCCCTGGTCACCTCTCTTCCATGACTCTTACTCTGTGCTGAGTAGGGATGTTTTGGTTCACCTAGAGTTCACATCCTTTCAGAGTCAACACCTAACAGTTCTCCCTTCACCCCAATCTGATTATTGTCTCCTCTCCAGATGTAGCTTTTCAAGAATGCCTGGGCTCCTCTCTCATACATTTAATTTCCACAGTCATATCTTCTGGCTCTTCACCCAGTAGGTGGGTAGATATTAAATCGTACATCCCTTGTAACATTCAGTCTCCCCAAGCCTTTAAATCCTTCCTGTATGTGGAGCAGAGGTAGGTCCGGAGCTTCTAATTCACTCACTGTGGGAGACTTCCTGTCCATGTTTCTGCCAACTAGGGAAGCAAATTGTCAGAGTCTGCTCAGTTCTTGGAGATTATCAGTTATTTTTCTGTCACTGTGACATAAAACCATGACTAGAGAAACCTACAGAAGAAAGTTTATTTGAGCTTCTAGTTCAGAGGCAACGATCTCTCACCATCACGGCTGGGAGGCACGGTGACGTGAACAAAATGGTGAGCGCTCACACCTTGAACCACAAGCATGAAGCAGACAGAGCACTAGGAGTGATGTAAAGCTGTGAAAACTCAAAGCTCCACCCCCTCTCCAGTGACATACTTTCTCAAGCAAGGCCACACCTCATGTAATCCCAGCGCTCGAGGGGGAGGCACGTGGTCTTGATAGGTCAAAGGACACACAATTCGCATGAACAGCTCCAATATCAGTGCACCTAAGGGATATTTCTCCAAAGGCAAGGAGTTAATCTGAAGAGAGCATGACTCTGTTCCAAATTCTAGAGGACCGGAACAATGATTATCTGACAGGGGACTCAGAAGCTTCTTATGGCTCTAGACGCTTTCGCTTTAGTCATTGTTGGACTGGTGAGTTCAGGATAGGACTAGCTGAGGGTGCCACTCGGTTGTAATGATTTCTAGTCAACAAAATTAGGAGTTCTTCATATCATACATAACTGGTGATACTTTAGTTGCATTGGGATTTTAGATCTACAGATGCCATAATATTTAGCCCCTACTAAATGTCTCTGCAGATTAAATTATTTAGATTCCTGCTCAGCCATGTGACCTCTTTCACTTTTAAATTCCATCATCCCCAGTTGTCCAGTGCACAATTCTCCTAGTCAAACCTGCACCATCTCAATCAGGTCAGCTGTGCCTGCTTGTAAAACATCATCACAACTGGGCTCGCTGCCTTCCGACATTCCCCCAGAGAAGGAGGGGTAGGTAGGGAGAGTCACTGAACCCTCACCGTGAATTCAGCCACTTCTCCTGAGCAGCTGTTTGCAATTCCGCCCTGATGGCATATACTTTGGTGTCTTGGGCTCAAGTATAGAGACTTCGGGAGTCTGGGGGAGGGAGTTCCATCTATGTGGCTATGGGAAGGACATCGTTCATATCGAGGGAGGACTCTCCAGTGTGGTTGCTTTGGGGTAGCCCACACTTCTGTAAGCAACTCCTCATCTGGCTTCTGTAAGTAAGTTCAATCAACTCATTGGTTCCCCCTGGGGAATTGAACTTCGATTTGTTGTTGAGACCTTAAAGGGACAGAGTAGATGTTTCATAGTCCTCAGACCAGGAAGAAAAATTTTCCAACATCATCTCCTAGGCCGTGGAGGACAGACAGAACAAACTGTACAGTGATGCCGGTACTCCCTTTATCAATGAATTTTGTAGAAGGTTTGGCCAAGGGAATGTTCTCTGGCCCTTCCTTCACTGTTTTTGTGGAGCTAGGGTAAGAAAATTAAATAAAATGTATACCTATCACGATGAGCTGTACCCTTAAATTATAAACCAATAAAACCGCTTCTCCTTTAAGTGGCCCTTACCATGTGTTTTATAAAGTAACTAAGACCATTTCACATCCTAACATGTTTTTCTAGTTATTCCTTTTATGTGTGGTTTGCTTGCATGTGTGCACATGTACCACATGAGTGCCTTGTGCTGGAGGAGGTCAGAAGAGGGTATTGGATCCTCTGGAAGTGGAGCTACAGATGCTGTGAACCACCATATGTGTACTGGGAATTGAACCCAGGTCCCTCTGTAAGAGCAATAAGTGCTCTTAACTGCTGAAACGTCTCTCCACCCCCACATTCCAACATCTTTATTTCCCTAAACCTGAGGATTCCATCGTTTATATAATATCAGAGATAATTTGGCATCTCACCCTTGTGAAAGTTATGCCATTACAGAGTCAATCAAAGAAACTCTTCAGGCCCTCCCTCCAAGCTGCTGGGGACACGTCTTGGGCTCTAGCATTTCCACTGAGTGCATCCACGTAAATGGATTGACAAGCAGTGCCTCTGATCTCTTTGGTCCAGCATCTGAAAAATCTGTTAGCATGCATACTATCAATGTTTCTATCCCAAATATTGAAGTCTTGACATTTTATTTTGAAATGAATCTGACAACCCTTCAGAATATACTTTGTGTTACTACCCATAATTTTATTTGTCTATATTATTTGTACAAAATAAACAGGTTTCACTCTGACATTTTCAAACACGTATGCAATGTATTTTGATCATGATTACCCCAACAACCTTTCTTGTTCTCTTTCCTTCTTCTACTGGTCTCCTCTTTGCCAAAGAGTCCCTCTTCTACTTTAATGTCATTAAAGAAAATGTCTACATTCCACATACAAGAGAAAACTGGCATTTGTCTTTCTGAGTCTGGCTTATTTCTTAAATATGATAATCTCTGATTCCATCTTTTTATAGCCTTTTCAGGCTTTATGTGGAAATTCTTGCCCCGTGTTGGGATGCCATATGAAGCATGAATCTAATTAGTTTTAATCACTAAAAACCGGGAGTCAAATATTGAGCTGATAACTTGAAAGATCAGAGAAGCAGAGGAGCAGCCACCAGTGACTTCTTATCTCTCTGGATCCTCTGGCCGAATGGGGCCTGAGATCCTGACTCCATCCGCCTTATATTCCTGTCTCCACCTCCCAATTGTGCTGGGATTAAAGGTGTGAGCCTCCCAAGTGCTGGGATCAAAGGCATGAGCCACCACCGCCTGGCTCCTATGGTTAACTAGTAGCTATCTCCGCCCTCCAGGCAAGCTTTATTTTGTCAGAACACAAACAAGATATCATACAACAGATATAGGAGGAATTCATGGTTCAGCTATTCATCAGTCTATTAATACTTCTTTTTCCTCAGCCCAACAGGTGGAACTGGCTTACAGTTAATTCGTAAACCCTTAAATATCATTTCAGATTCTACTTATGTTGTAGGGTTATTTCCATCAATAGACTCATACTTATGTGCATTCTAACCTCCCTGGTTTTATTTCAGTAGGAAATGAGCAAGCTATACATTAACCTGCTTTATTTTTTCTATTCCAGAAGAAAATAGGGAAGGGGTATGCATCTGTCATTGCGGATGGAGCCACTGAAATATGAATTCCTTTCTGGCTCCTCTGGCCCCAGGTCATCAAGGACAATGGCAGAGGGCAAGTAGACACTGGAAGTTATCAAAAGATAGAAGACCTCCAGCTAAAGGGCAAAAGGAGATGTCAATCACATCATTAGAAGTCAAATCTGCCCACCCGGGGCCAAGGTAAGGCCCTCTGCACCGAGGAAGAAATTATTCTGTGAAACACACAGAACCACCTGCGAGTGTTTTTCTGGCTGTTTATGTTTGGACCTGTATCTTCAGTGAGTGCTTCTGAACCAATGTATTGATCTCGTGTTCCTCAAGCTCCTTGGCTTCAGCTTGTAGATTGGACGGATCCAGCACCTGCTACCTTTACTAATGACTCTGCTTATGACTGCACCTTGGGACCATAATAGACTCATTCATTGCATCTGGAGAAGGGACTGCATTTAATTTTTCCTTGGGATTTAAATCATTTCCTATTTGCAAAGGGCATAATAACATTTGCATTCCTATTAAAGACAAATATGGGCTTGCGGTCTACAAGATAGCAGAACTACTAATGATATTGCTCTCTTTTCAAGCTGTTCTCTAGATTTTTTTTCGGATCCATATAATAATGTAACCAATAGTACTGAATCCCTGTTCTTTGTGGCAGAGTATTACACACAATGTTTTCACTGTTCTAATGCTATTCATTATGTTTATAATTTGCTTGCTTATAGGATACTCATGCATCAAATGACAATTAGATTCATCTACAACATCTCAAATCAAAACCACTCTGGATATCCTACATTTAGAAAATAGAAAAGGAGATGGTCCAAGAATGGAGTCATGTGAGAAGAATTCTGAGTGCTTGTGAGAAAACTCCAGTCTTGTGATCTCAGTTCCTTCAGAACACAGAATTGTTCTGGGAATGTGTTTTTGTGCTCCTCCCAGGTGTAGTGGATAGGAGTGAGTTGACTTCAGATTATTCATTACAACTGGCTATTATTATTTGTTTGTTTGCCGCTATGGAAAAACATGTTTTTGACATGTGCAGCTTGTTTTTGTGAGTATACATTTTACTCATGTGATTCTTCTTAACACTCAGAATATAAATTGTCTGATGCTCTGAATAAAGGCTACTGCATCAGACTTTAGTCTGCCTCATTTATTGGCCCCATTCTCCCAGGTCCCACCACCTCTAGAACTGTGACACCCCTGAAGAATTTTCTTCAGGTGATTGTATGCCCCGGTTTGGAGACCACTGGTATGTCTGACACCTGGCCCATGGGGCATATGCATCCTAGGGTAGCTATGAATGAATGCAGCCAAACACAAAATCATAAACTCACTTAAATGTTCTGAGTTTTCTGTGATTTTCTTTTTGTAACTTGATTTGTGGCTCTGGATCATGAACTTTGTAAATGGCAATGTTGCATTACAGTAACAGAATGCTGGATTACTCTAGGCATTGCTATTGCCAGGGAATGCACACACTCCAGCCAGCTTCCTCAAGGCACTCTTGACCTCCTTGTTTCTCAGGCTGTAGATGATGGGGTTCAACATGGGGGTCACAACACAGAAGAGCACAGACACCAGGATATCCATGTCCAAAGAGTAGCCTTCCCTGGGTCTGTCATAGTTGAAGTTGGCTGTTCCGTAAAAGACTACCACCACAGTGAGGTGGGAAGCACAGGTGGAGAAGGCCTTTCTCCTGCCCTGAGCAGAGGGAATCCTAAGGATGGCAGAGATGATGAGCATGTAGGAGCCTGCAGTGAATAGGCAGGGGCTCAGGCCGATGGTGGCACTGGCCACATGGAGCACAGACTCATTGACAGAGGTGTCTGAGCATGAGAGCTTGAGGAGCAGTGGGATGTCACAGAGAAAGTGGCTGATGTGATTGGGTCCACACAGGATGAGTGTAGCTGCCAGTGCTGTGTGAGTCACAGAATTCACCAAGCCACAGAGCCAGGACCCAGCCACCAAGCAGACACAGACCTTCACACTCATGAGAACCGGGTACTGAAGGGGGCGGCAAATGGCCACATAGCGGTCATAAGCCATAGCGGCCAACAAGACACATTCAGTGCCAGCACATGTCACAAAGAAGAAGATCTGAGAGAGGCAGCCTTCATAGGAGATGGTCTTCTTCTCCCTGAAGAAGTTCACCAGCATGACCGGAATGGTGGTGGATGTGTAGCAGATGTCCAAGAAGCTCAGGTTGCTGAGGAAATAGTACATTGGAGTGTGGAGAGCAGGGCTGACCCTGGTGGCCAACATTATGAGTGTGTTCCCCAAGAGAGTTGTCAGGTAAATGGCCAGGAAGATCAGGAAGAAGATGCCTTGTAGACTGGAGTGGTTGGAAAATCCTAGGAAGATGAATTCTGTGACGTGTGTTTGATTGCTCATTTCAGATGGAGTCATAGCTACAAGGAGAACAAAGGACCCAGAGTAAATGTGATGAAGGCACTGTTAGACGTGTTTCTGAACTACTGGAGCCATGTCCAGTAACATCAGGTATACAACAGTCTGGGCTATGGAGAGAGATTTCTAAGAGAGTATCCCCTGATTTCCCAGGGGTTTTGCGTGGCTGCCGATTGGTAAGAACAAATGTAGACTTGGGCAAAATCTACAACAGATTGCTAACCTCTGTCTTTCCCTGGTCTGCCGTATCTCCTCCCAAACTGGAACATTGCTCTTAAATTCTTCTTTGCAGGTGTCTTATTTAAGTAATAAATTCTTAGTGTGAAAAATTAAGAATAACAATGTTGTAATGATAAGCATACCCATTCATGGAGTCCATGCTGCCTTTTAATGTATTCCTTTATAGTCTTTGCTCCTCTGTGTTAATCTTTTAATCCAACTATGTGCTTAAAGTATCAGGAGCACAAAACCACAACGTTGCATTGTACTTCATAACACAAGAGAAATTTCATCTTCGCGCTGACTAAACACTTAGATGACTCCCTTCCTTTCGTTATAAATCTTGGGAGGAGATTGTGCATACAGAACATCTGGGAACATTTCTCACTGCTTCTCCAGAATGGAATTTTAACTCAGGCTTTTAAATGAGCCGATGTCATTTTTCAATAGGAACTTTGATCTTTTCAGCATTTATAAGAAAATTTAACCAATTAAATTACTAATTTTCTCTGAGTTCTCTCGCACTCATCTCTGAGTCATTGTTGGAACTGCTGATTTCTGCCAGTCTTGGAGGTAAAGGGCGTGAGGAATTGTGGATTTCTGGTCTTGACGTGGCTTGAACTCCCCCCCCCCCCCTGTTGGTGACAGTGGAGCAGCTCCTGCTCCGTCCCTCAGGCTGTCCACTGCATTGTGAAAGGTGTCTGTTACGTAATTGTTGGGAAAAGAAACAGGACCTTATGTTAATAATCTGTGCTCTTGACATAACACTTGCTCAGTATTCTTCATCAGGTTAGAAAGCCCCTCTTATGTGGACTTTTTAAATAGTTTTGTGTGTTTGTGTGTTTTGGTGCTGGGGAATGAACTCGGAGTTTTGTTTTGTCCTCTACTCCTGAGACCATGTGTAGCCCCATATATTAATATGTTTTTTTAATCATGAGTCCATATTTCATTTTCTAAAAACATTATCTGGATGTGCTGGGATGGTTTTGTATTTTTTCGTAGTGCATTATGTGGATTGAATTTTGAATGTTGAACCAGCCTTGCATTCCAAGGCTTGACCTCAATGACTGTGATGCCATCCTTCCTAGATGCGTCTAGATTAGATTTGCTAATGACTTGGAGAAGTACTTGTAGTCATGAGAAATGGTACTGGTGCATGGTTTTCTTTTCTGTAATGTATTTGTTTAATTTTGTTATGAGGAAAATCTGCCCATATAAAATGTCTTAGAGAGCTTCTTTTGATTTTTTTTTAAAGCAGAGATTACTTTTGTTATATGCCTATTTAAATTCAGCAATGAAGCTATATATGCTTGGCAGGCATTGTTTTGGAAGGTTTTAAGCTTCAAATTCAGATTTTCAGACAGTCATAGAACTACATAGGCTATTTATTTCTTCTTGAGTGAGTCTGTGAGTGTTTCCTATGTTGAAGGGTGATGAGCACAGCATCGCTACCTACCTCTCCTCTTTTGTTCCTGATGTTTATAATTTGTGTCTCAATCTTTTTAAATAATTTGGATAAATTACTCACTAATATTATTGATATTTTGAAGGAACTAGTTTATCTTTGATGATTTTTTTGCTATTTAATTTTGTTGTTACTTCTTTAATAATTGTCATTTCTTTGCTTTGATTTGTCTAAGTTTGTCTCTTTCTCTATGGCTTTCTGATTTTAGATACAGGTTTTTCTTTGTCTTTTTCAGTGCTGAGAATCAAACCCAGAGTCTTGCATATTCTAGTCAAGTGCTGTACCACTGGGCTACCTCACTCACCCTTAAAAATTTTAAAGACAAGTTCTCACAGTATATCCTCAATGTGCAATGTAGCCCAGGCTGGCCTGGAACTCTCAATCTTCTTGCCTCAGCCAATTCTGGGATTGTAAGTATGGAATTACATCATGTTTGGCTAAAGATAAGCTTTCCTAACATCAATATTAAAGATATAAATTTAAAACCCGACTTTTTGACATATTGGATTATTTTGATTCTGTCCAAAATACTTAAAAGTTTTCTCTGAAGTGTTCTTGTTGCCTCACAAGTTATTATAAAACATATTGTTTACTGTCTAAATACTCAGGAATTTCCAGCTATCTTTCTTTTGTTGTGACCCTATGGCAGTTGAGGAGCTTCCTTTAACATTTCTTTTAGACTCTGCTAGAGGTACCCGCTCTCAGTTTTGCCTGCATTAGAGAATCCTGCCTCTTCCCGCTGGAGGCTATCTTCGGAGTCTACAGGGCTATGGCAGCAGGTGCTCTGGGATGGCCATGGCGTTGTCTTCTTGCTTACGTACGCTTTTGATGAAGAGTTTGCTGTAATTCTTATGAACGGTTCTCTGTCGGGTTTTTTTTTCTTCAGTTACCTTTAAGATGTTCCTCTCCCTGCCCCGACTTTGAACGTAGTGTACTTAGCCTTTTGCTTTTGCAGTGATTTTGTCCTTCATCTTGGAAAGTCCTCAGCCACTATTTCTTCAGATACTTCTTGTGCCGTGTCCATCCTTCTTCTCCTTCTGGAATTATAATTCTGCGTGGTTCATTCTGACAGCTTATTATCAGGCTGTGCCTTTTGTACATTCTGGTCTCAGTTTTTAACCTTTCCCTTGCACTTTGGTTTGGGTCACTTCCGTTGACCTGTCTCCAAGTCTGCCCTGCTTTCTCCCACTCTGCCAGACTTGCCAGGCATCTGCTACTCTTGCTCCTGTGTTGCTGCTCTCTGTTAGATGTTTTTGAAGTAGTTTTTTATCTCTTTTGAAATTACCCATTTCATCTTAGATGCTCTTTAGCATTTCCATTAAAGTGATTAGCCTATGAACTATTGGTTGAAATTCTTTGTCAGACAGTTGGCAAATCTCTCATAGTTGAGTCTCGTTCTGATACATGTCTTGTCTCTTTGGACTATTTTCCTTACTTTTAAGAAATATGCCACAACTTTTGGGCTAAAGCTAGTCATACTGTAAAAGACAGATCCCAAGGTTACTGTTTTTGCTTGAAGATGCTCTTCCTTTTCAAGACATTTTTGATGAAGTTTAATCTAAACAGTAGCTGGGTTCATTTGAAGTTTGTTATTCCTGTAGTCACTCTGAATATGTCACAAGCCTCAGCTGTAGTGACACTTCCCTCTTAGGGAATAGACTAGTGTATCCACTCTTCTGCTTGGCTTTGGATATTCTGGCTTTACAGTTCTCTAGAGATAATCTGTTTGGTAGACTGTTTCCCAAGGAAAGAAAGGAGGGTCCTGTTTTAGGTGAGTCTTAGCCTTGGATGCTTCATGGATACATAACCTTTTCAAGTGATCCTGTCCCTTCTCCAGCTCTGGCACTGTGCCCAGTGTGTACCCCTCTCCTCCCGTAGGATTAGGCTTTGTCACCCACTCTGTGTCCTTCCCCACATGCAGTGTTTTTCGCAGCATCTTAATGGGTCAATCTCTGTTACCATTATCCTAAAGATTTCGTGTTTGGAAATATGAATCTGAGGTAAGGCTGGTAGGAGTCTGGCCTACAGCTGCTCTTCGCCCCTCAGCCTCTACAAGAAGCAGCACCTTGAAAGACATTCCCAGAATATCTCCCCATCCTCCCTGTGAGCACTTGGTAGAATTCATAGAGAAAAATTAAAAAGTACACATAAACCATCTCAGATGGCTCTCAAGGACTCCATGTTCCGACATTAATCTATATTTAGCCTAGCAATTCACCAATTATTCTCATTTGAGTCTTATTAGCTTTTGTGACATCTAGTTCTTCTGTTCTAGGTAAAACATACATGGATGATTTTGGTTGCTGTTGTCTCCCCAGATTTCATTTTAGTTATTTGCTTTGCAATCTCAATTCTCCAATTACAAGAAAAGATATTGATATGCATTTTCATCAGACTTTTTTGAGGTTGTTGTGATGATGGGAACACCATTGTTTCTGGTTTTCCAAATCTCCACAGTAGAAGCAAATATGTAATAATTTTTGGAAGTAACTTGGCAATTTCCAATAAATTATGAATATTGTTATTCTATGATGATTTCAGCCTTAGAGTAGTCTCAATAAAATGAATAGGTCACAAAAAATTTTGTATGACAGCTTACAATAGTCCAAGAAAATGGTATGTCTATCAACAGAATAGACAACAAATTGTGGCATATCATAAAATAGAATAATGAATGCAACTAAAAAAAACCACAAAATACGAAAACATTAGTAGCATTGTAAGTCTAAACAGTTTTGTTGTATGAAAGAAGTCAGGCACAAAAGAATAGCTACTATATTTTTTCCTTTAAATGAAGCTCAAAAGTAGCTAGATTTAAGTTATGATGATCAAGTAAGAACAGTGATTATTTCTAGAATTTAAAATGGTGTTATTTGGAAAAGAAAATGAAGGTGTTTTCTAGATTAAAGAAAATGTTCTGTATCTTAATTTTGGTGGTTTATATGTATAAAAATTTATCAATGTATGCTCTTATGGTTTTACTAAATAGAAAGTATAATTTGAATTTTCAAAATAAAATAAAGAATGAAATAAAAACAGAGGGCAATTTTTTTTTTTTTTTTTTTCGAGACAGGGTTTCTCTGTGTAGCTTTGCGCCTTTCCTGGAACTCGCTTTGGAGACCAGGCTGGCCTCGAACTCACAGAGATCCGCCTGGCTCTGCCTCCCAAGTACTGGGATTAAAGGTGTGCGCCACCACCGCCCGGCAAGAGGGCAATTTTTAATGCAGTTTTCCTCTCAAGATTTGTTGGACCAGGCTTAGTTTTTTTTTAAGGTTATTAACACTTCCTTTTCCCTTTTTTGGCATTATTGATTTCTTTTCTACCATAATTCAGTATGTAACATATTTTACAAATGACATCTACTTCTTTCTTGACAATGACCCATTTGGGAGATTGAATGTGATTGGTGGGCAAATGGGACTTGGGTAACAAATGCAATTATATATGTTTGTGTGTGTGTGTGTGTGTGTGTGTGTGTATCTGTGCACATGCATATTGTGTGTATTTCATTGGTTGAGCAAGTCATGTCTGACAACATTGGTCCATAGCTAAAGGGAGGTAAGCTGGCCTCCCAAGCGATGTTAAGGTGGAAATCTCAAGGAAAACACTATGGATCTAGTCATCTAAGGTCAAGCAAATTCAAAGGACTTCTGTTGGCTTGACTGCTCCAGAAGTGAGGCCCTTGAGGTCTCTGAGTCATCAGTGAACTTCTATGAGAGCTGCATTGACTGTAGATTCTGGGTCTTGGAAGCCCCTGCCACTGTATGCCTCATACACTGAGAGTCCTGCTAGTTTTCCAGGAGCTGGTAAGACAATCTAGCCAGTTGCCATTAACGTTTATATTCATTCTGAGTTATACGTAAGCAGAACCTCATTGGTGACCACCCGAGAGCAGGTGGCAGGAAACCAGCCTTGTGAGCATAGAAACAAAATGTGGGAAGCTCTGTCAGGTCTGCCTTTTTACACAAAGTCGACGGGGAAAAAACCAGCTCAGTGCTTCTGCTCTAGGGACTCAGAGAGTAGCGTCCCTCTTGTATGGGCAGCTGAGCGGTGTCTTTTTGGAAGCCAGGCTTCAGGGTGAGAATAGGCAGGAATGCAGAGTATCAACAATAGGGAACCCCAGACAAGTCTTTAGATGAGGGGAGACTGAGAGTGGGGGACATCTGCAGGGAAACATCTTGAGTTTTAGAAAATCATCAGCTTTGAGAACATGAAAACAAACAGACCATCCTGCATGTCTAGAAAATGCATGAACATCCATTCATTAAATCTTGCATGAAATTGTGAAACCCAATGACCAGAGTCCCTCATGGTTCCAGTGCCTCAGATATGAACTGCTTTATTTAGTCCAAGAGAGTCTTCTGAATGCTAAAACAAGAGCAAAATGAAATGGTCCATAACTAAAAGTATAGCATCTGGGAGCTTAGGGAAAAAATAAAAACAAACTCAGAAGCACCGTAGAGTCCACGAGGACATGGGGAAGACACCAGTCAGCTTGGGATCACGCGTTAAAACGGGCATCATGTGAGATGTAGTAGGTTTAGGAGGATAGGGTAGATTAGATTTGAGTGACGCTGAATGCTAGTCGGTATGGGATAGTCACAAAAATGACTTCCAGACAGGCTAGAACTGCAGATGTAGGTTTGAGATTGATCATCTCAAAGACAACTGCAATAGCAGTGCGTGCTGTGAGAAGGGAGAGCTGATGGAACAGTGGGAGAGAAAGGCAAAGATGAGGGCTGAGAGCTCAACATGGATAAGATGTCCTGAGCACGTGCTGAGGAAGGACTAAAAATGCCAGCTCGTCTAGATTAGCTGTTTGCATTGCGGTCTCTGAGTGGTGCCCCTAACTAAGGAGCATGTCCCTCGTTAGCATTGACTTACAGTCAGTCACCATGGAAACCGCACTGGACCTGCACTGGGACCTGCCTTGGGACCTGCACGTACTCTTATCCCCATGCCACATGTGTGCTTTCTACTGTCAGCTGCACAGACCAACTTCAGGTTACTGTAAAACCAGTGGCAGGCATTTATTTTGTTCACACATTCCATACGAAAAAACACAGATATGATACCTTCCATTGCAGGAAGATGTCCCGATGTACACACTGAAAGAAATGTTAAGTCCTTATCACATAGTCTCCCTCTGCATCTTACTAAGGGGAAATCGGAAATCTAAACTGAGAAAGTGGAAATAAACATTCAGGGTTCAAAAATTACATGTTTCTTTCTTTTGTTTGAGTTGAGGTAAGTTCTCACTATGTAGAGAGGACTGGCCCAGGACTTAGAGCCTTCTGCATCTGCTTCTGGAGTTAGAAAACAGTTTCTGAAGTTGCACATTCAATCTACTGTAAAGTTCTTGGAAACTGCTAATTACATGCCATCAACTCCTGAGGACTACCTTCATGAAGCATTATCTATCTATATCTCCATATGGGCGTTTCCATTGATTTCATTAGCTAGTCTAATTTCTCCTGGGCCAGGGACGAGGTGCTGTAGGTGGTGACATGGACCTGGTTACCTTATCCCTGATGCTGATTCTGTCAGCACAGGGCAACTCGGTTCAACTATCATCAAAAATGTTAACAAATGTCACCTCTTACACATAACGCTCTGAGATGATGCACATTCAACCCTTGGAATTTACACGCTGCTGCACAGTGGTCAGGAACCTTGATGGTAAGCAGTCTGTTGTGTAACAGTGACCTTACTTTCCACAGTCACAGGCTGTGTATATATCATACAAAAGTGAATTTGAGAGTGAGTTTTCTTTTCTTTTCTTTTTCAAAAAAATTTTTAATTTTTATTTTTGTGTGCATTGATGCTTTTGCCTGCATATATATCTGTGTGAGCTGCCATGTGGGTACTGGGAATTGAACCCAGGTGTTCTAGAAGAGCTGCCAGTGCTCTTAACCACTCAGTCACCTCTCCAGCCCTGAGAATGAGTTTTCATAAGGTGTTTCGGTATATGTAACTGCCTGGCTTTTTAAAAAGTCTTGTATAATAGTTTAAAAGAGGTACGTGTTTCTTTAAAAATTAAAATAGAATTTAGTATAACAGTCCAATCAAAAGCTCAGTGTATTAATTTGAAAAGATGTGTTTTTTTCCATACCTGAATTTGGCCAGGATTTTCCATATTGAGGGAGAATAGAGAACACAGTAAATAACAATACTGTGCCACAATGCCCACGTTGTGATACTCTTTCAAACGACTCATATCTATGACTTGTACATGCTTTGAGTCCGTGGCTTTGCAGAAGAGCTTATGAGATGATGCACCATTTCCCTTTTGCAAATAAAGAAGCTGGGCTCTGGAGAGAGTTTATTTCATAACCATCATGACTTATGACAACATTTTGCTATGGATAATGGTATATTTGTAAACTGTTTTGTAGTCTTCAAAGCCCAAGAATTCTTATCTTTGATTCTAAGAATTCAATGCACATGATTAATAGGCCAACACAGCTTTCATTAGAAATTCCAAGTCTCAGGGCCTTAAGGAGCTTAAAGTATTTAAATTTCAATAGAAAGTTGGCGCTGAAGTTAAGCATAATTTTCAAACCTAAATATAAACAAACTGTGGAAAATAAATAACCCTAGAGGTCTTAAAAGAGATTTTTTTTTTTTTTGCAATAAATGAAATTTTCTGTTGACTAACCTTAAGGGGTTCATTTCCCCAAAGGAAACAAATGGGCATGAATGAAACAGAAATTGGTGACTGTGAAGCCCTTCCAGCACATTAGGGAAACATCTATTCATATTTGATTCCAATAGCACAAAGCAATGATTAAAAAATGTAAATCTAATTCTCATGTAGCCCAGGAAATTTCTGACCTACTTAAAACACAAACACACCACCACCACCACCACCACCACCACCACCACCCATGCATACCAATTGATCTAATTGAAAACTTAAATGATTTCAAGTGCGTGTAGCAAAGTTAATTCTATAGAATATACGAGCTTGCTCTGTGTAGTTTATGGGTACCAAGGATCAGACGGAACCTTCAGAGATTATATTGCAATGCTTGATCCTTGAATGTTCATGTCAATCTCCTGCAGCTCTCATGGGCTCTCAGGCGATGCTGATGTGCCTGGTCCAAGGACCACACATTAGTAGGTGAGCCTGGGCTGGTCCCCCTGACCGGCAGAGCTGCACCTACTAGTAACCAATGGGTTAAGAGTCTTAACAAGTTCACAACATCCCTCAGAAGCGTGTCCCAGCAGTTAATTCTTCCAGCACTTTCTACCTCATTTGTGCTTCTCCATGTACTAGGGGGAAAGGGAAGACAAATGACCATTTCCTTTGATATGTAAGAACCTTCAAGCTACAACATTCTTCAAATTATGAATTCTTATTTCTTTCAGCTCTTGCCCGAAATCTTTCCTTGATACCGACAAGTCTCAATTTAAATCTATTCAGCTCTGTTGTGGGGTCTAACACAGCCCTATGCTAGTATTATGAAGAAATTCAGGCTCTGCCTCTCATCCTAGACTCCATCTATAGGAAGATAAAACACAGCATGGGGCATGAAGCTTGATGACATTTTGTGCAGTTTTAGAGCTACTGTCTGTTTATTTTTTGCTAGAGAGCCCCTACTTGACTACCTATAGGAATAGTGCATGGATCACCTGCCCTAAGGCCCACACTCCATCTCAAGTGCAAGCTCCTTAAGATCTTAACTTGTGTCTTTCAATTCTGCATGGAAAAGCCATAAAGGGCCTTATGTGAATGGATGCTCCACGAGTCTCTGGTGAGTAACGGAGAGCTAAGAGCTATCCAGCACATTTATGGACTAGAGATCTCAAAAGGCTCTTTAAGGGCAGCCTTGAGAGGGCACTAGAGGAGTAGGACAGGGATTTGACAAGGCTAGGGACATTTCTGTTCAGCAGTTCTCATGCAAATGTCCTACAGACCTGAGGACTTCATGGCTGGTGTGGACGTAAATGTGGCGCTCTGACCCTTTAGTCTGGGAAGGAAGGACTTAGGTCTATCCCTCCCAAGAGCAGTGGTCCCATTAGGGACTGTCTGCAGGCATTGACTCAGTTCCCAGCTGAAAGCAGCAACTCTGTTTCTTGCCTTCCCAACTGACAATCATCTCCAGGAGAAGTAATTGCGGATGAAATGATTTAAGAGTAACTCCAGCCGGGCGGCGGTGGCGCACGCCTTTAATCCCAGCACTCAGGAGGAAGAGCCAGGCGGATCTCTGTGAGTCTGAGGGCAGCCTGGTCTACAGAGTGAGATCCAGGACAGGCACCAAAACTATACAGAGAAACCCTGTCTCGAAAAACAAACAAACAAACAAACAAACAAACAAACAAACAGAGTAACTCCAGATAGAAGACATTTCTAACAGCAAGGATGTGGGATGAAATCAGTCACTCAAGAGCTTGGGGCTTTCTGGCTGCTAATAAGCTGCTTGCCACCCATAGCCTAAGCATCACTGTGTTTCAACGAAAGATGAAACCTCTGAACAAATGAACCCAATGGCATTTTTGTAGACTTATGTCTCATTTTGATTTTCCCCCCTTGTCTTACTGGTCTTTTGTTTATATATATTGGTTCCTGTTTTTTGTAGGTGTGTGTGTGTGTGTGTGTGTGTGTGTGTGTTGTTTTTGTTTTGTTTTTTAAAGAGAGTGAGGGATAGAGGACACAGGGTTAGGTGAGTAGTGAAGCTGAGAGTGAGGAGAATCTGGGAGGAATTTGGGGAGGGGAAAATATGATCAAAATATATTGTATGAAAAAAATGTCAATAAAAAGAAAAAACCTTTAGTTGGTGAATAGATACATCTCTAAAGCCATTTGTAGAGAGTTAATTAGATTTGCTTAAACAAACATTTGGCTTGCATATATTATCACACTGTAGAGGGTCCTGGTGGAAATGTGTCCCTGTGCTTTCTCTACAGAAATTATTTCTTTCTGCCCTGCTTTTCAAAAGTGGAGGATAAACACTTAGCATTGCATATTATTTACCACAAATAAATTTTCCACTCATACTATTTCACTTAAGGAATGTAAACATCCCTTGGGTTTTATACTAGATAATCTCTGAAGTAAATTCCACTATGGTTTTATAAGCACCACTGCAGAAATTTATACATATACAGAAGGATATTTAAAAGTCATTACATAAACACCACCAAAATTATAATGGAAATACATATAATAACTTACAATGTTTTCGTAATGGGTAGCTATATATGAAGTCTTTTTCAATAATGACAGTAAATAAAGAAACACACTTACTCTTGACTCTCACCAAAAGCCTTAGATTTCTGACTTTGGTGTGGGGCTTGATGCTTTTCAAACTAGTACCTGCCTTGAAAATACATTCTTTGCTAAAATCTGACAGTTGACCTCCAAGTATCATGAAGGAGAGTCTTCATTCTGGAAGCTTCACAGAGCATACACATGGCCTAACACAGGAGTTGGAAATCCTTTGCTTTCTCCACAATTCGTTTTTCCAGAATGGCCATTTATAAAGGGCCAACCTTTTGGGACCATCCCGTCTAATCTGCCTCCGAGCAGCTGTTCTGGGACTTCTTGCTGTGCAAGCACAGCTCAAGGGCAACAGCCTGAATAGAAATTGGAGAAATGAAGAGCAATTCTCTCTTGGATTCATTAAGGTCTTGGCAATCATCTTTCCCAAGTATGCAGTGAGGAGATCAGTTTCCTATCTCTTTTGGGACATTGGTAAATGAAGTTCACTACCAGATTTTTGCTAAGAGGTGGTGGGCTGCTAAAACCACGAAGCTGGCTTCCCCTTACATTAGAGAAAGGATGTAAGTTCAAATGTGTACCGACTTAGACAACCGTCTGCAACCACAGTGCCGCAGTATGCCTGCAGTCTTAGAGCTATCCCATTCCTACTTAGCACTGTTCACCTGGACACATGTTTCCTTGCTTCTCTGCCATTACCCACAATGACTTACTTATAGTCCCTCCATTTCTCATGACCTGATGATGGTGTTACTTGCTTTGGAGTTTAAAGGAGAGAAAAGCAGAACCATCAGCAGCTGGGTGGAACACCTGTGGAGAAAAAGCCTGTAAGGTTTTAAGTCTTGTGGTATTTTACTGAACAAAAATAAAAATAAGAACATTAAGCCGTGCCAAGAGTCAAGTCTCTAAAGCTCAACAATCTCATTACTAATATGGTTTTTATACGTGTGGTGGTTCAGCAGAAAAGGATGTATGCTGATTTTCCAGAAGACCTGACTCTGGCTCACAGCATCATATTGGGTGGTTTATAGCTACCTGTAACCCTAGCTGCAAGGGTATCTGACAACTCTGGCCTCAGGGCCACCTTAACACACACACACACACACACAGACACACACACACACACACACACACACACACACACACACTAATAATAATAATGATAATAATAATAAATCTTAAAAATACTTCTTATTTGCAAAGGTTTTTTTTTTTAGAATAAACTCTATAAAGAACAAAACAAAATAATAAAACTACTTTAGGCTCATTGACAATTAGAGACTGCTCTTCCTCTGAGTTATAACCCCAGCATAATGTGGATGAAACTTGAAAACTTAATTCTAAGTGAAAGAAGTCAGATCCACAAGGTATGTATTATTTCACTGCTAAGAAACATTCATGATAGGACATATCAACATACCCAGCACATAGACATACGTTTTCATGGCTGTACATGAAAGACTTCATGGAAACACAAATCAAAATTACATTTGTTATAGCATGTCACACCTACCACTGGTGGCAGCAAAACTGGGAAAACTGGAAGGAATTGTCATATAGAGTCGGTGGGGCGGGGGAGAAAATGGTGCAAATATTCTAAAAGGACCGGAGGACACGGAGCCCAGGAGATATACAACCTGTGAACTGTTGAACACAGGAGTTATTGTCTATCCTCATGGGCTAGCACAGCACAGCTGTTAAGATACACTCTATACAATGACCATGGTTACAATCACAGGGGAAATGCTTCTGATTGTCTTAAATTAAGAACACTTTCAGAATGTGAAATACTATCTAGAATTCAGAGATGGAGACAGTGGATTAGGAGTTCCTATAGTTTCCTTGTGCTTCTGGGAGTCTGAAGAAGATCATCAAGCAGATGGAAGGGCCTAGAAGTACAATAATGAATAGGAGACAGAAACCAGACAAATCTAGAAAATATTCGAAGGACTCTAACAACAGGCACTAAACAGCATGGTGGGGGAAGGGAGAAACCCCTCGTAGGTGGGACTTTCCCCGGGGAGAAGAGGAAAGCTTGGTGAGTTCTACAGACAGGCAGTCTGGCACTCTAAAAAGCTTGGTGAGTTCTACAGACAGTCAGTCTGGCCCTCTAAAAAGCTTGGTGAGTTCTACAGACTGGCAGTCTGGCCCTCTAAAAAGCATGGTTAAGGTGAGAGATCAAGATGGATGAGATGACTCAGGGTGAAGGTGCTGGTGGCCAAGCCCGAAGAACTGAACTTCATCCCTGAGACCTAATGAAAGAAGGAGAACAATCAACTTCTGCATGTGTCCTCGGGCTGCCACACGTGGACATGGACGGTAGCAGGTGTGGGTCCCCAATAAACAAATTAACAAACAAACAATAGAATAAATGTAAAGATATGAGAAATGAATGAGAATGTGCATGCAGTCTCTAAAATAGACATGGTAGGGACAAAAGAATAGTCCTCAATTCAGTCCAAAAAATGGCAATAAAAATTAGACCCAACTGTTTGTTCTTGTAAGAAACACCATGGACTGATGGGCAAAGACACACCAGATTGAAAGTGAAAGGATGGGAAAGTAACATTTCAAACCAACAGGAACCAAAAGTAAGGTGGGGTAGGATACTCATCTCACAGAGCAGACACCAGACCAAAATTAGAAGAGGTAAGGAAGGCCACTGTACAACAGCAAAGAAAAAAAAATCAGTAAGATACAACAATTATATACATATACATATATATGTATACACACACACACACACACACACACACACACACACACACACACACACACTCCAAAGGTGGAGGTAGGAAGATCAGAAGTTCAAGATCATCCTTGGCTACATAGTAAGTTGAGGTACATGAAACCTTATCTCAAGAAGAAATGAAAAAGAAAAAAAAGGAATATCATAGAGGAGGTATATATGAGCAAAGTATGTTACATACATGTATAAGAAGTCATAATGAAATACATTAGTTTGTATAATTAAAACATGCCAAAAAAGGCTAACAAATCTTTTTTGCAGTTATTGGCTAGTGATGTCCCATAGATCTCCAAACATTATAGACTATTGCCAGTGTTGTTGATCACTCTCCAGAGCCTAATAGTAGGAACCTTTGTAGAAGACACCATACACTTGAATCATAGAATGTAGAGGTATCAAGCTAGTGTCGAACTGGAAACTTCATCCCTACTGGCCGCCTTTAGTAATGCCAGAAGACACTGTGCATGCTACTGGAGGTGAACAGTAGTCATCAATATTTACCTAACTGTGAACCATGGGAGCTGTAAACACCACCCGCCTGGGAAGGACATGCAACTGGTGCAAAAGGGGCACAAATGTTATAGGAACAACCAAGCTATTTCTGATAGGATTTAAGTCCTGTTCCATAAGTTAAAACCATTCACAGCATCATTACTGGGCCAAGAACTGTGGCTAGGTTAGCATAGGCCCTCTGATACATGGAATAGAGTATTAAACCAATTCTCTAATTACCATTAGAGTCATAGATTAATGTCTCTCTCAACCTCATCAGAAAAACTTCTCTTTCAGTAGATTGTGATTAATACAGAGACCCATAACTGGTCAAGGTGCAAAGAATTAGAGATTTTGGAATGCTCAACATAAATGGCACATCTGTACCACATCTCCTCCTCCCAAAGCTCAGAGATCATTGCAGGAGAGGAGGCAGACAGAGCATAAGAGTCAGAGGTGGTGGATGGAAACAGTGTCTTCCAGACATAGCTAGGAGCCTGCATTATGAACTCACAGTGGTTGTGCCAGCACGCACAAGATCTGTGCAAGCTCAATTCAGCCCAAATCCCAGCATGGAGAGGGAGGATAGTCATAAAGTCCTACCTAGCCAAAGGAGCTATTGTCAACTGATAGCTTCCAGGAAGGAAAGCCAGTTTTCTTTAAGAATGCTGCCTTTGGAAAGACAAGCACATGCCGGTAGAAGGCCACACATCTAAGAATATATGGGCAGCATAAATGGAACTTGATGGGTGTTTTTAAAAAATTAGAAAAATAGAACAGAAATTGGGTAGGTAGGGCAAAGGAATGTGTCTGGGAGGAAGTGGAAGAGGGGTTAAATATGATCAAAACACATTGTATAAAATTATCAAAGAACTAAAAACATGCTTTAATGTACTAGGCAAAAAAAAAGGAAAGAAAGAAAAGACAGATAAACAGTCTAATTGTTGGTCTCACTAGAGAAGCCATGTTTTCTAGTAAGCTTCCTCAGGGCACCCTTGACTTCCTTGTTTCTCAGGCTATAGATGATGGGGTTCAACATGGGGGTCACAACACAGAAGAGCACAGACACCAGGATATCCATGTCCAAGGAGTAGCCTTCCCTGGGTCTGTCATAGTTGAAGTTGGCTGTTCCAAAGAAAACCACCACCACAGTGAGGTGGGAAGCACAGGTAGAGAAGGCCTTTCTCCTGCCCTGAGCAGAGGGAATCCTAAGGATGGCAGAGATGATGAGCACGTAGGAGCCTGCAGTGAACAGGCAGGGGCTCAGGCCGATGGTGGCACTGGCCACATGGAGCACAGACTCATTGACAGAGGTGTCTGAGCATGAGAGCTTGAGGAGCAGTGGGATGTCACAGAGAAAGTGGCTGATCTGATTGGGTCCACACAGGGTGAGTGTAGCTGCCAGTGCTGTGTGAGTCACAGAATTCACCAAGCCACAGAGCCAGGACCCAGCCACCAAGCAGACACAGACCTTCACACTCATGAGAACCGGGTACTGAAGGGGTCGGCAAATGGCCACAAAGCGGTCATAAGCCATAGCGGCCAACAGAACACCCTCTGTGCCAGCACATGTCACAAAGAAGAAGATCTGGGAGAGGCAGCCTTCATAGGAGATGGTCTTCTTCTCCCTGAAGAAGTTCACCAGCATGACCGGAATGGTGGTGGATGTGTAGCAGATGTCCAAGAAGCTCAGGTTGCTGAGGAAATAGTACATTGGAGTGTGGAGAGCAGGGCTGACCCTGGTGGCCAACATTATGAGTGTGTTCCCCAAGAGAGTTGTCAGGTAAGTGGCCAGGAAGATCAGGAAGAAGATGCCTTGTAGACTGGAGTGGTTGGAAAATCCCAGGAAGATGAATTCTGTGACGTGTGTTTGGTTGCTCATTTCAAATGGAGTCATAGCTACGAGGAGAACAAAGGACCCAGAGTAAATGTGCTGAAGACACTGTTAAACATGTTCCTAAACTGCCAGAGCCATTTTCAATAAGGACTCATAAAGGAGTCTGGATGGTGGTTGCCTGTGGGGTTAGTCTTGAAGTGATCATTGTAAGAGGCCAAGCCAGCTTCTCTCCAGAATGTCCCACAAACTTACGTGACTGATGAGGGTGAGACTAGATGGAAGCACACTGAAAGCCAGCACTAACCCCCCAGTGAATGCACTGTTGTCAGCTCATTGTCTCTCGGTCTCAATACTACCCTTCTCTTATTATTGCCCTTTTTTGTAAACATCTCATTTTTCTCTAGAAGGCATGAATTTTCATTGCAAAAAAATAAAGAAAATCACAAGAATCCAGTCATCTACAGACCAGTTTAGTGTTCTTCCTCAGTGCATTGCACTGTAGGGTCTTTTTTCTTCCATTTTACACATAAAGTGTGTGTGTGTGTGTGTGTGTGTGTGTGTGTGTGTGTGTGTGTGTACGCGTGTTGTTAGTATGCACATGTACATATATTTGTGCATGTATATGGAAGCCACATGTCAAATCTTGGGTGTAGTTTCTTAAGAGCTATCCACCTTGTTTTTTGAGGCAGGATCTCTCACTGGGACCTTGGGTTGGCCGATTAGGCTGGACTGTGAGCTCCAAGCAGCCTTCTGTGTCTGTTACCCAGCACTGGGATTGCAACTTTATGCCAACGATCCCTTAATTGGGTGTGGGGGTTGAACCCAAGCACTCAAGTTTGTGTAGCAAGCACTTTGCTGACTGAGTTCTAGACTCAGCCTTCATTTAAAGTCTCGATCTCAACTTAAAACTGTAAAATACTCAGAGCACAATGTTTCAAAGTAGAAAGGATGAGATTAAACTATCTCTAGTCACAGATTATATGATTTTTATAGAGAAGGTGGCCCAAACTAATAAACAAATTTGGCAATATTGTACATAAAGCCAAACAGTTTTATCCTACACATTTGCACTGACCACCTAGGAAGGATATTTAAGAAAACGATTCCATTTATAATATGTCTAAAAGAATTAAGTACTTAAGAATCAATATGACTAATGTCACGAAAGATTTGGACACCCAAAGTACAAAATATTGCTGGAGGAAATGAGACAAAACCTAAACAAATGAAAAGAAGTTCTATGTTCATCCAATAGGAAGACTTAACATTGTTATATTGTCAATAACATCCACGATAATGTAGAGATTCAACACAAGTCCTAGCATGTGTTTTTGGTATTGTTTTTAACCAAAAAGGAGAAGTCCATCTCTCTAGATCTGTGTGGGATTACACAGGATCCCAAGTACCCAAACACCCTGGAAAAAGAATGAAGTAGAGACACTCATAATTCCTGATTCAGAAACTTACCACAAACTTAGAGTAATTAAAATAACATGCCCCTAGTGCGGGAACAGTCACCCTCTTCAAGGTAACAGAATAGAAAGCCCAGAAATAAATCTCACATAGAGAGTCTATTGCTCACTCAACAAGAGGCTGACATAATTCGATAGGGAAGGCCTGGTACTCTTGAAAAGTGGTTCAGGGAAAACTGGCTGTCACCACTCAAAAGGACGAAGTGGGCCTTTACCTTATTCTACACACAAAAGTAGCTCAAGATGGATCAAAGATCGGAATACCAGATATGTAGGCAACCAAAAATGTGAGTAAATTATATAGTTCATTGATTTAAGAGAGAATTGTGAACAGATGCAATAAATGGACAAGGAGGTTTAAGTAGGGAGAGGGATGGGCAGAGAAAGGGATTGTGTGATAATTAACACAAAGGATGTGTGAAAAAGCCATATAGAAAGCTATTATTCTATGAGTTTCCTAAACACAGAGAGAGAGAGAGAGAGAGAGAGAGAGAGAGAGAGAGAGAGAGAGAGAGAAGGAGAGAGAGAGAGAGAAGGAGAGAGAGAGAGAGAAGGAGAGAGAGAAGGAGAGAGAGAGAAGGAAGGAGAGAGAGAGAGAAGGAGAGAGAGAGAAAGAGAGAGAGAGAGAGAGAGAGAGAGAGAGAGAGAGAGAGAGAGAGAGAGAGAGACTCAAATAAAAGTGTGTAATTTGAGTTAGTCTATGCAGAGAAAAATGTTCCTCCCAGAAGCCAGAGACTGCCAAATAAGAAGCCCAGTCCTGGGTGTGGAATACCTTCTCTCAAGTTGTTGGTTGTGGGTGTCCTGGAGATCCACAAAACAATACAGCTGTTGTTCTTTTTCTCAGTTGTCCATGAGAACTCGATGGTAATGCTGTATTGCGGAAAACTCCGCACACTTTAGCCTCAGGGCATGGAGAAGTCAGTTAGTACTGACCTGGAAGCGTCCTCTCTGCTGGCTCTCATAGCACTGGGAAGAGTTGTTTGGACTCTCGTGGGAAAAACGTCATCAACGTTGTTTTTTTTTTTTTTTTTTTTTTTGGTTTTTGGAGACAGGGTTTCTCTGTGTAGCTTTGCGCCTTTCCTGGAACTCACTTGGTAGCCCAGGCTGGCCTCGAACTCACAGAGATCCGCCTGGCTCTGCCTCCCGAGTGCTGGGATTAAAGGCGTGCGCCACCACCCCCTGGCCGTCATCAACATTTTTATCCAGCAGTGAACTGTGTGAACTGTGATAAAGACTAGTATGGCAAGTATGCCCATGGGTACAATAATGTCATGAATATTATGGGGGTAACCAGCTGGGTTCAGACTGGATTTAAGGTCTGCTCCACAGGAGAAAACACACCTGGCTCAGAACCTATGGTTGGGGAGCTCATGGACCCCACGGATGGATCTACTGCCATTCATGTACTAAATGTACGTAGTATAAACTGTCCTCTAAATTCATATCTCTACCTACACAGTAGTGCATCTCTCAGACTCATAAGAGAAGTTCCTTTGTGTAGTGAATGGTGGTTAATGCAGAAACTCACAACTAATCAAAGTGTAGAGAATAAATGACCATGGCGTGATTAGCTATAAATGGGACATCTATGCCACACCCACTCCCTAAGGCTCAGGGACCATCCCAGAAGAGGGGACAGAAAGATTGTAAGAGGTTGGGGAGGACTGGAGCAAAACAGTGTCTACTGGACATGATGAGTTAGCTACACTCATAAACACACAGCAGCTGTGGTTGCCTGTATAAATCTGCACATAATCAAGTCAATCAACATTCTAGCATGGAATGAGGAGGGACTCCTGGGCTCCCCTAACTAAGGAGCTATTGACAGGCGATGGTTTCTGGGGGATAGAGGGGTGTTTTGTTTGTTTTAAGAGAATCACCTCTAGTAGGTCAACCACACTCCCACATCCAGGAGTATGTGGTTATCACCAATTGGACTTGGTGGGTTGTTCAAAACAGAAGACATGAGGAGAGCAAGGGGAAACTTTAGTTGGAATGTTACAAACAAACAGAAAAAGAGGACACGAAGTTGAAGTTGGGAGGGGCTGGGGAGGTAGGGGGTGCATCTTGGATGAGTTAGGGCAGGTGTAGGTTTAAAATGCCTTGCATAAAATTCTCAAAGAATTAATAAACTGTTATACTAAAACAACAGTAAAATGATAACCCATAGAATGGAAGAAAATATTGGCATATCAGAGACCTTACAACTAATTAATATCCATTAGATGTAGAGCGGATGGCCACAAAAACAACAGTAATTTAAAAACTCAATTCAAACATGGGCAAAGGGATTGAATGGGCATTTTCCAAAGAAGATAAATAAACAAGCATTTGGGAAGGTTCACATTCATTATTAGGAAGTTGCACTCAAAACCATGTTGAGATACTACTTTTCACCTACTGGAATGACTAGAATACAGAAATGGAAAGTAGCAAATGTTGCTGACAGTGCAGAGAGATTTGGAGCCTAGTGTGCTAAGAGAATTAATTCCTTGTCAGCCATTGGCTGGAGCCTGCCCTGTAGGCTGAGGGTGGAAGCTTCCTCTCCGCACGAAGCCAGTTTCATGAGTGGCGGCAAGAACGTTAATTAGTGGTCATCAGGGAATGATCTCTCTTGGTACTTAGCAAACGGGAGAGTTTGCTAAGTCTTTCTCTTTGGTCAGGGGCAGGACCCACCAATACCTTTGCAAATGAAACAGGCCTCATTGTGTTCAGCTGAACGTGAAGGCATGTGTTCCACAAAGAAACCCCAAATCAAATCACTGCCAAGAGATCTTAAGAGGCCCATTAATCAAGACTTTCCCTCAAGATGGCCAGAATGAGCCCACCAGAATGATATGTGAATCCAGAGCTCGATTGTTCATGCCTCTTCACCTAGAATCCCCACCATGAGGTCATATATGTGTCTTCTACTGTGACTACAGGGACACAGCAGAGAACACAGTAGAAAAAAGTTCCAGTGGTTATGGTGCCGACACCCTTTAGTGGAAAGGGACTGAACAGATGGCATGGTAGGTAGGTAACATTAATAGGCCACCTATCATGCCTGCATTTCCTGTGTCTACTTCCTCGTTTTCAAAGACAGCAGCAGAGCACCTTCCAATGTGTTCAATGATCAATGTTTGGGTGGTTTGTAGTAAGTTAGTTTCCAATGTCTGTTCAACATACATGGTGTGCAATAACTGAAATATCACACAAGTATTTAGCGACTATGTGTTATTTAAAACATTTTTTTTTTGTTCCAAAATAGGCAAAATTATTCTGCGATGATAAATGAACATACCATTTCTTCTTTGGATGATACTGATTGAAAGGCAAAAGGCACACTAGAAGAGTTTCTGAAGTGACGGCAAAGCTCTGTTTCTTGATTTGCATAGTGATTCCTTGGGTTCAGACGTTTGCAAAACATTGGTGGGTTTGTACATTTAGTGCCTTTCCATACTGCCAGTCATGGTGGTATACACCTCCAATCCTCACACTTGGGCAGAATCCAGGAGATCATGAGTTTGAAGCCAGTTTGAGATGCACAGGGAGAGAGTTCTCTCTTCTCTCTCTCCCTCTCCCTCCCTCTCCCTCCCTCTCCCTCTCCCTCTCCCTCTCCTCACTCTCTATCAGAATAGGCTGTGCATAATGTGGGAAAATCCCTACCAGCTGAACTTCAGACAAAACATTAATATCTAGACTATAGAAAGGACTGCAAAAACTACAGACCAAAAGAAGAGAACCAAAGCAAACTGCCAATCAACTAATCAATGAACTGAACAGACAACTCTCAAAAGAATAAATGCAAATGGGCAATAAATATTTTTAAAGTATGCAGTATCTTTAGCCATCATTCAAATGTAAATTCAAATGCTTTGGGATTCCCTCTAACTAGGTGATATATTGTGTCCCCCAATATATTGTGCATCCTAATAAACTTATCTGGGGTCACAGAACAGAATAGCCACTAGATAGACATAGAGGCCAGAAAATGGTGGCACACACGCCTTTAATCCTATCACTTGGGAGGCAGAGATCCATCAGATCTCTGTGAGTTCAAAGCCACACTGGAAACAGCCAGGCATGGTGACTCATGCCTTTAATCACAGGAAGTGATGGCAGGGAGCAAAAAGGTATATAAGGTATGAGGACCAGGAACTAGGCTGGTTAAGCTTTTAGGCTTTTGAGCAGCACAGTTCAGCTGAGAGGCATCCAGTCTGAGGAAACAGGATCAGCTGAGGAATTGGCAAGGTGAGGTGGCTGTGGCTTGTTCTGCTTCTCTGAACGTCCAGCACTCACCCCAATAACTGGCCTTGGGTTTGTTTTTATTAATAAGTATCTTTAAGATTTATGCTACATCTAACCCCAGTCAGAACATCTATCAGCAAGGAAACAGCAAGCCCACTAAGGGAGAGATCATTGGTTATTGACACACTCACACTCACAAAGCCTCAAAGACAACTAAATACCTTGGAGTGAACCTAGCCGAGGAGGTGAAAGACCTCTACAGTGAAAACTTGAAATCTCTGAAGAAAGAGCTTGAGGAAGTCACTAAAAATGAAAAGACGTCCCGTGCCCATGGACTAGAGAATTGCTGTGAAAATGGCCATTCTACAAAGCGATTTACAGACTGTGCTGGCTAGTTTTATGTGAATGCAACACATGCGAGCGTCATTGAGAGGAGGGAACCTCAACTGACAAAATGCCTCCATAAGACCTGGCTGTATGATGTTTTCTTAGTGATTGATGTAGGAGGGCACAGCCCACTGTGAATGATGCCATCCCTGGGCTGGTGATCTTGGATTCCTTAAGAAAGCAGGCTGAGCAATCCATTAAGCATCAACCTTCCATGGCTCTGCATAAGCTCCTGCTTCTAGGTTCCTGCCCTGTTTGAGTTCCTGCCCTGACTGTCTTCAATGATGGACTGTGATACGGACGTGTAAGAGAAATAAACCCTTTCCTCCCCAAGTTGCTTTTGGTTATGGTGTTTCATCACAATGCTAGAAAGCCCTAGTTAAGACAAGATTTAATATGATTCCAATAAAAATCTCTACAATATTCTTCACAGAAAAAAAATCCTTAAAGTTCATGTGGAACCACCAAAGACCCCAGATAGCCAAAGCAACCCTGAGCAAAGGAACCATTGCTGAAAGCATTCCTATTCCGGATTTCAAGATTTATTACAGAGCTATAGTAATGAAAACAGAACGCTATTGGCACAAAAACAGACATGCAAACTAGTACATTTTAAATACTTATACCTACAGACATAAGTGTTAATATCTCACCCCTCATCAAATTAACTAACTCCTTTTTACAACAGATGATGACTATTACAGAAAACCACAGATGGTCAAAATGCAGCAAACAACTCATTGTGGGCACCCAGCCCCCACTGATACATCTACAACCCAACAACATAACCCCCTACACCTAAGACTCCGGGAACATTGAGGAGGAGGGGCACAAAGATCATGAGAACCCCAGGACCAAGTCGTCTTCTGTGAGCCTGTGTCTTCTATACATGACAGACAGCTGCACCCAAGAAATCTCAACAATGTGGTCCCCTAAACAAGACCTGAACAATGCCCGCACCAGCTGACATGCCAGCATGGATGGAAGGACTCTGACAGGGCCTCACTCCTGGATGAAGAGCTACAAACAGAGGCAGTTAGTGACTGCTGAGAGAATCAGTCTTCTCCGGGGATGAGACCCCTGATTGGCTATTCAATACCAAAGGGTCATCTGTAAAAACACAAACATATAAACAACACTAAATGATGCCGGGTGGTGGTGGCGCACGCCTTTAATCCCAGCACTCGGATGGCAGAGGCAGGTGGATCTCTGAGTTTGAGGCCAGCCTGGTCTACAGAGTGAGTTCCAGGACAGCCAGGGCTACACAGAGAAACCCTGTCTCAAAAGAACCCAAAAACTGTAGATTTAATTCTTGGCACCAGAAACTTCTGAAAATAGATTTTTCCATTTTACTTTATATGAAATATATTTCATTTTTTTAAAAAAAGAGGAAATTAAAAGCAAGAGGTATTTTCATGTAGTTTTCCTTTCGGGTTGATCAGATGCACTTCTAGACTAAGACCTCCCGAATATTTTCCATTTTCTTCATCTCCCCACTTCCTCTCCACAGGAACAGCTCCCTAGTTTACTCCCAATCCCGCCCCACCCCAAGACTGCTGTGACTGTATTCAAATCACTTCCTTGCCCATTGTCTTGCCTTTCCATGTGTGTACAAACAAACCTTACTTTCCTCATGGCGATTAATTTGGAGATGTAACACTCCTCAGTAATTCCATGAGCCCTGGACTAACTCAGACACCACCCTCCAATTGCAGGCACGTGGTGCGGGTATTTTTACTGGGGACATTTGTGAGGAAATAGCAGGCTGGTGACCCAGGAAATACTTAGCAGCAGGAACCAGAAGTAAAATAGACAGCATGAGTTTGTCGAAGGCAGGAGACTCTTTTGTCTTCAGGTTTATAGGAGAAAGGCCCCAGGGGTCTCTGGGGTACTAGAGACCTTCTCTATGAGTTACTAGTGGAGCCCTGTTGCAGCCCCATCACTTAGCTGCACCCCTGGTCCCTGGAGAGCCCTGTTCGTGGCAGTGGGCTAGCAGGTCAGCCTGACTGGTCACTATCAAATTCCATGGCTACTTCTAACAAGCCTGGTGAGTTTTTGTTTCAAATACCATCTCCTTTGCTACCCCTGAGGAGTGACCCAGGGATGGTCAGGGCAGGAATGAAAAGGCTGTGTCAGAACCACTCTGAGAGCAAGGTTCTTAATTATTTATTTATTTATTATCAGGCTTTGGAGTTTGGAGAGGATCTCTGAAGCCATAGTTTGCAGAGGAGGAGTCAAGTTGCGACACTTTAAAGTCCGTGGGTGGTTCGGACATAGTGAGGGTACTGACTTGGTTTGGATAGGTTGAGCCATTGCGGCATCATTTATTAAAACAGAAATTAAAGGAGTGCAGCAGGTTTGGGGAGGGGAGAGAGTGGAGAGTTGGGTAATACTGGATGTTAGGTACCTATGGGATATACACTCGGGTATCCCAATGGGCAGTGGAACACTCCCCCCTACACACCCTCACACACCCCACAACACTCAGGAGACATGCTAATTTTTTTCAGATACAAACCTGAGAGTCATTGTCTTAAAGAGAACTGTTAAAGCCATGGATTTACAAGACAGGGCAAAAAGAGATGGCTAAGGTGAGAGCCTTGTGATTGGCTGAGTTGGAGGGATTAAGGCTCTAAGAGGCATGCCAGGAAGAGGCTTCTCCGTACTCTACCACACACTCCGGGTAGGCTGGCAGTGGGCGTTGCTTCCCCATAAAGCAGCAGGCTATTAGGATGGAGAACCATGCATCCTCTTAGAAAAGCTTTACATGGACTATTTAATGCAAGTATCCTCTTCTTTGTTTTCTCTATCAGCTGCATAGCTAGATCTAAATTTCTTTGACTAGCGACATGCATTTTTTTTTTTTTTCTTTTTGGTTTTTCAAGGCAGGGTTTCTCTGTGTAACAGCCCTGGCTGTCCTGGAACTCACTTTCTAGATCAGGCTGGCCTCAGACTCACAGAGATCCACCTGCCTCTACCTCTCCAGTGCTGGGATTAAAGATGTGGGCCACCACACCCAGCAACATGCATTTTCTTAACTGATAATATTGATAAATTCCCTACTCCCCTTTTGTAGATACATGTCACGGGTTATTCATAGAAAGGAATGAAAAGCTTTGTGGAAGGTAGACCCATAAAGAGCAAGTAATATGTAATTTGTACATAACTAAATTGTGAAAGTGAATGCTTTTAATACTCAGAGATTAAAAAAAAACAAACAACAACAACCACCAAACATGGCCTTCGAAGCTGCATACACTGCTTGTTTTAAATGCCTTCAAATACGTCTTGAAGGCAATCTTTGAGAAACATACCCACAACGCATTTAATGTACACATTTATATACATATACAGTAGACTCAGAAGCACAATGGTAGTGTTTTTTTTCTTTAATCTGATTGGCTACTCTAATTTTTTGTGGATTGGGGACAACATGAGATGTGCTATCTGCTGGATTTTCTACGTTCCTCATGCTCATGTTGTTTGTGTGTGGAAATAACAGTGAATTACCATCATCAGAAGCCTCTGTGAACAAGCTTCCCGTACGCACTACCGTTTGTATGAGACCCTGGGGTGTTGAGCACGTCTTGGAAACCACCTTCCATCCATCGCACATGGATAGATCTCCATCTGAAAGCTTCTTCTTGCTGGTGCTGACCTTTCTCTCCCTAGTAGGTGAGGATAGATTCCATGGTAGATGAGCTTTCTTAGGCTCAGTCTACACACGAAAAAAGGACAGCTTGACAGAAACCATGTTGAATTCAGTTAAAAGAAGTGTGTTTTCCTTTGAATGTTAAAGTAGCTTCACTGCAAACCATCTAATCAAAACCACAAAATGAATTCAACAAACGAATGGCAAAAACCTAGTTTAATTGGGATCTTCCAGACTGGGTAATGAGTAGGGACACATATTAGGTAACAGTGCTAGCACTCAAGAAATGCTTTGTCAGCTAATCTTAGGTGTCTGTGTCCTTGAAGGAAACAGACCTGGCATAAAATAAGCCAAGGTAATTTGTTTAGTGATTAAATCCTGTGAGCACGAGGAAATGGCATATTCATTTATATAAGATTCTGTCATACAAATCAATAGTTTTAAATTTAATTTTCATGGCTCCAGGAAAATTGCTCTTCTACTTCACACACACACACACACACACACACACACACACACACACACACACACTATTCAGGAGAGTTTTTCTAGAAGAGTTTAGGTGTTCTAGGCCAAGCTGATTTATTGTCTTTAGCTATACACTGCTTTCACCTTGATTCGGGTTACTGTTTGTATACCTTCACATGACATGAGCATGCGGGGCCAGATGGAATACCCAAATGTCAGGTAGTCCAGTGTCCGTGAAACTTTATACGCAAATTCAGAACATTCCCATCAGGTGAGGTGGATGGAGGTCCCTCCTATCCCAAACAGTTTTGATAGTTTCACGAGGAACTGGCCTTCTTGTTCTCACCTGGGCAGCTTTGGCCTCTTAATAAAGTGTCTGATTTCTAGTGGAAGCCGCCGTAAACTGTTTCTCTCTCCTGCACTTGTAGCTAGCCTCCCATCTGGATCCCATTGCACATGTCCTGTCCATCAGGCGGTCTTTGTGATTACCCTCACCCATCGTCACCCACGCAACACGTAAATAGTGCTGTGTCTCCTGTTCGGTGTGTGACTGCCCATCACTTGTGTGAATATGCATGTGCAAACGATCAAATGAGAGAGACACTTACATAAAAGGTCTCGATCCTTTTCCTCATAGTCTCCTCCACAAGCCCCGCGACTGGCAACAACAATGGTAGAACAGCGTAGTAGGTACTTTGCTGAACTCTAAGGCTGCTCCAGATGCTGCGCTGAGTGTCTGTCTCGGGTATCCATCACACCTTGACACACGTGTGTAAAGTTACACCAGGACTACTACTGGGGCTGGAATTTTATAGTGTCCGGCTGACTCTGAGGGTCATAATCTCCCTAGTGTGCTCTCCTACTAAGAACATTTCACGGAAGAAGAAAATGGGAGGATGAAAGAGAAGGAGGTGGGAAGGAAGGGAGAGAGGGGAAGGAGAAAGAGAGGGGGATGGAAATGGAAGAGGGAAAATACAGAAAAACCTGTAATTTTTCAAATTTTCTGAGAACTCAGTCAAATCATCATCTTCCCCTCTAAACAATAACAACAACAAAAACAAACATAAATAAAGTTATTGGTAATAACTGTCAATTTCCATTTCTTGGAATTATAACTATAAAAAGCAATTGAATGATTAGCAGTTGCACTTTCTATCAGTGGTCCCTATCTTAGGCAGTCCTGGTAGCAGATCACAGAGTGCTTGCTAGGCATGGGTTTCCCGAGTCCTCACCTCAGTCATGATAAAGACTGCTGGTTTTTAACCAGTGGCCTTAGTCTTAGGATCGAGAAGAGGGTGACTATGGAAAACTATACCTCTACACCAGCTCACAGCCTAGATAGCACAGAGCTAATATTCAGATTTACATCGGGGGACTTGGTGGTTAAGAGTACTTGCTGCTCTTGCAGAGGACCAGAGTTCCCAGCACCCGTGTGGAATAGCTCACAACCACTTGTAACTCCAGCTCTAGGAGATCTGACACCCACTTCTGGCCTCTGTGGACATCCACTCATATGTGGCATATACTCACATAGATACACAATACATATAAATGCAAATAAATCCTAAAACAACAACAACAAAAAATTTGAGTCCCTTTACATGGATACATATGTCAGAGTATGGAGGAAGTGACTTCTAATGATCTCTTGGTGAGAGATCCCCTCAGGTCCATGACCCGGCCATCATGGAGTTGTATATTCCTGGTGGTACCTGATCTCCATGCCTACCTGAAGCTGCCCAGGATGCAAAGCCTGAGGTACAAAGCCTATTAATTAACAACCCAAGTTGACCTTAAGACCCCCAGAAGTCAAACAGTGAATGGAGAGAATCCATCTCCGCAAACTGCCTCCCGATCTACACACACACACACACACACACACACACACACACACACACACACACACACTGTAATGTGTGCATGCACATACACAGAGCGAATTCATTAATTAGCTGTTAATTAAACTCTTTCACCAGACCCATGGAGGAACAAAGAGGCTGAAAGGAGACAACTGGATTGAACTATCATGGTTAGCCCTGTTCAGCAGTTCTGGTTCAAAAAACCCTCGAGAAAGATAATAACTCTCGAACACGTAAGTTTGACGCCATGACCACTTGGCCTGTGAGATCTTACTGCTCACTCTCTATGAGCAAATGTCCCACAGTGACCATGTGACAGTGGCAGCCTTTTCCAAAACCCCAAACAGCTCTTCTCTCTTTCCCAATCACCAAATCATCCCAGAAGACAAGTAACTGAGAAAATGAGAATAACCCAATCTACGAAATTTCTTCCTCAAGTGATGGAAGGCAAGAAAATAATTTGCAGACTGCAGAGCTTTATAAAGCAAACAAGCTGATGGCAGCATATCTCCTAAGGATCAGTGTGCTGTGAAATCAAGATAAGAGCCCTTGGCCGAGTGAACAAAAAGGTTTCTGATTACAAGTGTTATGCAAACTCAATTACATTTTATTTAAACAAATTTTTGTCTGCTCGTACTGTCAAAGAATAATGAATTAAAGGAGGAATGTGACCTTATGTTTTTTTCCCTGAAAATTATAGCCAAAATTGTGCTTGTCAAATTCAAAGTAGGACTAATATTTTGTATTGTACATTGTTTACTGTGAGCGTATTTCCCACAATATTATCTCACTTAAGGAATTCAGGCATCCCTTAGGATAAAAAGTAAACAACTAATGTCATTTCAACTCTGGCTTTATTATTGCTACTTTAGTAACTGATGCACATAAAAATGGTCTTAAGATTATTGGTATTACACAAATGTCATGAAAAGGGTGATAAGAATATGTACCATGTTTCATAATTGAATTTTCAGGGTTGATATCCTGAGCTGGGCAGAGTTTTTCTCATGTGTGATAGTTAATTAAAAAATACCTGCTTACCACTGACACCTGTTGAAAGCCGTGTGTCTCTGGCTTTGGTGTGAGTGAGCTTCTGTGCCCTCCACAACATTGGGCTTTGGTAGAAGTGGCTGTTGACCTTCATGCATCATGATGACCCACCATCCTTGAGGTCTGCCTATTACACATTCATTGCTTCACAGAGGAGTCAAAGCCCATGATTTCTCTATATTTCATTTTTCTAGGATGGCAATTTATAAAGGCTCATGCACTGACCTTTAGGGAGTAGCCTAGCCAATCCCTCTCTCAGCAGCTGCCTGTAATGCCTTGGCACACAAATACAAGGGCAAAACCAGCCTAAACAGAGGCTGTAGAAACAAAGAACAATTAACTCTCCTGTGCATTCATTAAGGTCACAGAAAAAAAAAAAAATCTTTTCCCAACATCCAACGAGAACAGCTCCTATCTCTTTTGGGACATTTGTTAGTGAATTTCAGTCCTAAATGTATTGTTAGGATTTGTGGTGGCTAAAGCCTGAAGACCTGTCTGTCCTCCTTCCCAGTGGATATGCAAGCACGTAGGCTTGTTTGATTGGATTTTCCAATGTACAAATGACTGGTAGCCATGGCCAAGAGCTATGGATCTAGACTTTATGCTACAACCCTGCCAGTCGGGTGTGCACATGAGCTGTAGTTCTAACAGCATAGCTGCTTTCTTAGCTTTTAGTTAATCCTAGCAGGCTGCTTTTCTGGGTGGAAGGCTCCTTCTCAACAGCACCCTTCTGTCTAATTCCTTGTCTTTTCATTGTTCATAAAAGAGCATTGACGCTGTTTGCTCTTGAAAAGTTTAAAGGGGGGAAATCACAGCCACCAAATGGCTCTATAGGACACAAACGGGGAGAGAGCTCTGAGTTTGAAAATATTGCAGTGTTTTATTGCATCATTTAATTACTATATTAGACAGCATTAATCATCTGTGAAAGTTTATCTTCATGGTCAACTTGACTGGACTTGGAATTACCTAGGAGACACACCTCTGAGCTTGTCTGTGAGAAAGTTTCCAGAGGCTTGATGGAGGGCAGCACCACGCCAAGGACGGCCACTGTGTGACACTTCCTGACAACAGGCAAAAGGAGAGGGTGTTGCCCAGGTCTAAGTCGGTGAATCAGTGACTTTTTTAGGTGGGACCGGGGAACTATTCACAGCAGTATGGGTGAGGAGTTAGTTACAGGGGCAGAACTTGTTCAAAGACAGCTGCACCACCAAAGTCCACCCAGCATGGGTAACGGCTCACAAAAGCTGGAAAACTAGAAAGCACTGCACAGCATGCAGGCAGATCAGCGGGTTACAGAGTGTGCTAGTTAGGGTTGGTTTCTTGTTTTGTTTGCTTTTTGTGAACTTGACACGAGCTAAAGAGTTTCTTGTGGGATGGAGCATTTCACCTCCCTTTAGCACACCCTGTGTTAGGGAGCTTCCCTCCAAGATGGAGGTTTATTTCAGAGGAAACTGCTGCACAATCACTAGGATCCCAGACTGAATAAAAAAGGGGGGAGGCAGCTGAGCACCAGCATCGACCTTTCTCTGCTTCCAGACATCGCAGAGTGACCCCCTGCTTCATGTTTCTGTTGCCATGACTTTCACACCTTAACAGACTGCGTCCCTCAAACTTGAACCAAAGAGAAATATAGGCTTCTCTAAGATGCTTGTTCAGGATTTTTTTCTCAGTATAGCAACTAATACAATCTCTAAAGCTCACATAGTCTCGAACATGGTTTTTTCCACATCTGAAAGAGAAGCACAAAAGTGGTCCTCATTAAACACCTTGATAGATGCAAATGAAAGCAATCAGTTATCACGACCTGCACCACACACACACACACACACACACACACACACACACACACACACACAGAGTCACAAACTATCAATGAGGGTGGTGGGAAACTGGAAACTTCATTCACTGTTGACAGTAATGCAAAATTATGGGACCATCAGGGCTGGAGAGACAGCTCAGCTCCTAAGAGCACCTGCTGCCTAATCACAAGGACCATAGTCAAGATCCCAGTACCCACAAAGCAAGTGAGGCCCCATGAAACCCTGTAATCTGAGATTCTAGCGGCTGGGGCTCTGGAGCTTACTGGATTCTAGACTAACCAAGACATGAGCCCCAGGTCTGTGAAGGGAATTTCCTCAGAGGAACAGGTGGACGTTGACGGAGCAGGATTTGCTCTTTGGGGTTTTCCACACATGTACAGGTGTATCCATGTACACACACACATACACACACACACACACACACACAGACAAAGACAGAGAGACAGAGAGAAAGAGACAGAGACAGAGAGAGAGGCAGAGAGAGAGAGAGAGAGAGAGAGAGAGAGAGAGAGAGAGAGAGAGAGAGAGAAATAGATTCACATACACTCACATGCAAAGGAAGGAAGGAAAGAAAAAGAATTTGGAAAACAGTTTGGTAGTTATTTGAAATATTGAGTACAGGGTTACCACATGGAATTCCTTTCCTATATACAAGAGCAAACCCTCTAACACCCTGAATAGAAATAATCTGAACAATGTCATTTATAATAGGAAGCAAGTGGGAACAATTCAAATATCAGTTAATTGACTAATGGAACAATGTTATACAGCTGTACAATAGAATATGGTTTGGCTTAAAGAGGAATGAAGTTCTGATACACATTACAACATGGGTAAAGACTGAATACATTGTACCAAAGGTAGAAAGCCAGACAGAACATGCCATATATTATATATTTACATTTACATTAAATGCCCAGAATAGGCAAATTCACAAAGACATAAAATAGATGAGAAGTTTCTCAGAGTTGAAGGTTTTTAGGAAATATAAGTAATGACTACTGGCATAAGGGTCTTTGGGGTCCAGTGTTGAAAACACTCCAAAACATCAGTTCATTGGAGATCCCAGTGTACATGAGATCAGTGTGTGGAATGTAACTGTTTGTCCTCGTGGGATGGGGCAGAACAGCTGTGAAGAGGAGCTAAGTGGAGAAAGCACTGTAAATCTTCATCTGGAATGCTCCTCTTCTTCCACAACCAACAATATTCTCAGAAAAAAAATTATCTCACCAGAGAATCCATGTTTTCCAGTAAACTTTCTCAGGTTGCCCTTGACCTTGTTTCTCAGACTGTAGATGATGGGGTTCAACATGGGGGTCACAACACAGAAGAGCACAGACACCAGGATATCCATGTCCAGGGAGAAGCCTTCCCTGGGTCTGTCATAGTTGAAGTTGGCTGTTCCAAAGAAAACCACCACCACAGTGAGGTGGGAAGCACAGGTGGAGAAGGCCTTTCTCCTGCCCTGAGCAGAGGGAATCCTAAGGATGGCAGAGATGATGAGCATGTAGGAGCCTGCAGTGAACAGGCAGGGCTCAGGCCGATGGTGGCACTGGCCACATGGAGCACAGACTCATTGACAGAGGTGTCTGAGCATGAGAGCTTGAGGAGCAGTGGGATGTCACAGAGAAAGTGGCTGATGTGATTGGGTCCATACAGGGTGAGTGTAGCTGCCAGTGCTGTGTGAGTCACAGAATTCACCAAGCCACAGAGCCAGGACCCAGCCACCAAGCAGACACAGACCTTCACACTCATGAGAACCGGGTACTGAAGAGGGTGGCAAATGGCCACATAGTGGTTGTGAGCCACGGAAACCCACCAATGCTCACTGGCTGCTTCTGTCACAAGCAAAAGGACATGGGAGACAAGGTCTTCTCAGGACCAGGTCTTCTTTTTCTAGCATTACCTTGACTATGGTATAGCTCATGTCTAAGACATTCAAGTTAGGGGTGAAATAACACTTGGAATGTGTTGAAATAACACTTGGAGGGAAAGACTGACAATATTCACAATTCCCAGAAAATTTGCCAGTTAAATGAGTGAAGATCACTAAGACCAGGAAAAATGGCTCCTGTACTTCAAGATGGCAGGAAATTCTATAACCTTAATTTAGTCACTGTTGTTTGAGTTTCAATTTCTTTGAATTCTGTTTCAAATTAAGTGATAATTTGGAAGTAAAAATTTAAAACAATAAGATAGGGTGACTGTTGTAGAATATTTAAGATGTATTACATTTATTTATGCTGTGAAGCATTTGCTTTAATGATGTAACGGTGTGTTGCATTCTTTTATGTTGCCTTTGTTTAACTCTGTGAAACTGTGTTTAGACAGGACTGTGCTTGTCTAAAACACCTGATGGTCTAATAAAGAGCTGAGTGGCCAATAGCAAGGCAGGAGAAAGGATGGGCAGGGCTGCCAGGCAGAGAGAATAAATAGAAAATCTGGGAGGAAAAAAAGGAAGAGCACAAGAACAAGGAGAGGAGGATGCTAGGGATCAGCCACCCAGCCAGCCATGGAGTAAGAGTGAAAGTAAGATATACAGAAGTAAGAAAAGGAAAGAGCCCAGAGGCAAAAGATAGACAGCATAATTTAAAGTTAAGAAAAGCTGGCAAGAAACAAGCCAAGCTAAGGCCGGGCGTTTATAATTAAGAATAAGTCTCCATGTGTGATTTATTTGGGAGCTGGGTGGCAGCTCCCAAAGGAACAAAAATAACCAACATCAGTAGGTGGCAAACACCGAGAGAGCTGACTGAATCTTCATTTCTTGAATTAAGTAACATTCTCTAGATACTGTAGCTTGACTCTGAGAACAGAGTCATTCCTGTGGGGTCTCCTTTGTTGTCATGGTCCATGTGGCCACCAGTCCACAAGAACAAAAGGGCAGAAGAGATGACAGAGATCCTTGGATGGCCCATGAACACAATGGAGACAGCCCTCTGGGAGATGACTTCAGTGAATCAGCTCAGCTTTATTCCAGAGTATAGGGAATATAAAATATAGGATTGGGAAGCCTGGGGACAAATCCTAATTTGCATTAAGTGGCGTGCTCCTCTCATAAGGCTTCGTCTGTGGCAGCAGGGTCCTATAGCAGAGCTCCTAGTACAAGTCCTAGTTACCATATGTGCAGCAGGGGAGGGTTCTCGCAGGAAACTGTGCCAAAGGTCACCCTAGAGATCAATTAGGCATCTAAGCGCGCATGTCCATGAACAAGCATGTACTTTGTACTAAAAAACAGGTGTGGAGATCAGAGAGAAGCTTCTAGGAGTCAGTCTTTTCTTCAGCTCTAGGTTCCGGTGATGAGACTCTGGTCCTTTGGCTTGGTGGCAAAGGCCTTTACCCACTGAGCCATCTGGCCAGCCAATACTACTTGATTTTGAAACAGTTTAGTTGAACTATAGCCACATCCTTTCACTTACTACATACTGTGACTGTTTCATGCCCCAGTGGCAGTACTGAGCAGTTAAGAAAGGGATCAAAAAGCCCACAATAATCTAAAGTATTTATTTTCTCGCCCTTTACAGAGAAAAGTTCTCCAAGTCTTTGTGTAAGTAATTTGGGGGGCGAGTTGTGACTTTGACAGTACCGTTTAATCTAATTTAAATTTCAAAACCATCACTTTGGCACTTGTTAACCTTGACCTTAGCTGTTTACTTAGCTTCTAAAGTTTGAGTTTTGTCATGTTCAAGATGAAATAATGCAAGAATTACAGAGTTTTTGTGAAAATTAAGTTAAGGAAATGAGTAACAGAGCAATGAAATATTGGGAGGTGTTCAGTTGGGGAACACAGACTGTCTTAGGGCTTCTATTGCTACAAGGAAACACCATGACCGAAAAGCAAGTTGGGGAGGAAAGGATTTATTTGGCTTACACTTCCGCATCACAGTTCATCATCAAAGAAAGTCAGGACAGGAACTCCAACAGGGCAGGAACCTGGAAGCAGGAGCTGATGCAGAGGCCGTGGGAGAGTGCTGCTTACTGGCTTGCTCAGCCTGCTTTCTTATAGAACCCAGGACCCCCAGCCCAGGGATGGCACCACCCACAATGGGCTGAGCTCTCCCCATCCATCACTAGTTAAGAAAATGATCTACAGCTAGACCTTCAGTAGTCGCTCTCAAGTGAGGTTCCATCCTTTCAGATGACTCTAGCTTGTGTCAAGTTGACATAGGAGTAGCCAGATCACCCATTGTCCCCCCATTCTGCCCATGCTCCACTTCAAGCTCCTTTTTGTGGTGTTCTTTCTCCAGCTTAACTCATGACTGTTTCAGACACCCCTACCAGCTCCACCCAGAAGCAACCAGTACATAATCAAATCCACACATTTTTCTTTTTCATAAAACAACCCTTACCTTCGGTCTTCCTGTGTCCTTGTTATGTATTCTGAACATATTGTTCTAGGATTCCAGTAAGGAAGGAAGTTTTTAGTAATTTGATTTCCTCTGAAAAATGGAAATATGACTCGGCAAGTCACACTGTAAAGTGTTTAATAAAATTAGGGCCAGTGCCTCTAAATTTCCTTCTCACGACATTCTCTCTCGGCTAGCAGCCGGAGCTTGACATTTGCTGCCCCATTTCCTCTTGCCATGCCTATAGCTAAAGCTTCAGCGAATGCTGTTGATTCACTCTCTCAAATATACTCCAATTTATGAGTTTATTCCTATTCCTGTGACCAAACATAAATAGAATTTACCAGCTAGATCCTTCTCATTCTTCAAGTCTCAGCTTGAATGTCACTTTTTTGAGATTTTTAGGTTGGGTTACACAGGGTTACGTAAGGTCATATTCATGCAAGTGTACATTGGACTTTGAGCATGTCCCCATTCCCTGACCCTCTCTTGTCCACTCTCTCTCCCATTCGTCCCTTTGTTCTCTAGACACTGTCACTTCTGTTCTTATGCCGTGTGCACACATATGATTTTATGGCTTTATAAAGTTTAAGGATGAATTAAATATTTGTTCTTCTGAGACTGACTTAAATCACTTAATATGATTATTTTCCAGTTGAATCCATTTTCCTGGAAATGACAAAACTTCATTCCTCTTTATGGCTGAATATTCCACTGTGATTATGAACCACACTCAAATGTGTCTTTATTTGTGTGTGTATGTGTGTGAACTCACGTGTGCATGTATTCACATGTGCCTGGGGAGACCAGAGGTCAATCTTGAGTGTCACTCTTCAGATATTACCCACCTTGGTTTTTTGTTTGTTTTTTTTTCAAGATTTATTTTATGTATGTTGTGTTCTATCTGCATGTACACCTGCATGCCAGAAGAGGGCATCAGATTCCAGTATAGATGGCTGTAGAACTACTATGGGTTCCTGGGAATTGAACTCAGGACCTTTGGAGGAGCTGCCAATGCTCTTAACCTCTGAGCCATCTCTCTAGCCCCAACCTTGTTTTTTTGTTTTGTTTTGTTTTGTTTTTTTGTTTTGTTTTGTTTTTTTTTTTTTTTTTGACACAAATCTCTCAATGATTGTAGAGCTCACCAAGTAGATGAGGCTGTTCAGCTAGTTGGTTCCAGAGCCCTGTCTGTCTCCGCCTCTCCGGCACTGAGATCAGAAGCACACACCACATCCTCAACTTCTTTTCATAGAGTCTAGAGCTCCGGCTTGGGTCCTAAAACTTGTATGGCGAATACTTTACTGACTAAACTACCTCCCCAGCTTCAAGCCCCGTTTTCTTCATAGCTGGTTCTTTAAAGCAGCTGTTCCGAATAGCGCTATAGTAAACGCTGATGCACTGTCTCTCTGTGCTGTGTTGACTTAGAATCATTTGGGTAAATGCCCAAGAATGATACAGTTGGATCTACATTTATTTCTTTGAGGAGTCTCCACACCGAGTTCCATAGTGGCTGGGCTTGTTTACAATCCCAGCGGCGTGTGTCAAGGGTTCCCTTTGCCCACATCCTTTCCCACACTTGTTTTCTTGGTGACTAGCATTCTGATGGGATGAGATGGAATCTTGGTGCCCTTTTTATTGTGTTTCTTTAATGGCCCTTTGCATCTAATCTCTTGAGAGCTGTCTGCTTTATTTATTGATTGGGTTCTTTGGTTTTTGGTGTTTAGTTGTTCAGTTCTCTGTGTGTTCTGAATATTGACCATCTGTTAGATGTATAGCTAGCAAAGATTTCTCTCCATTCTATAGCTGTCTCTTCATTCAATGAATTGTTTTTGGTTCATAAGCTTTTTAATTTCTTTCTTATTGGAAATAGATTTTTCTCATATAATATATTCCGATTACAGTTTCCCCTCCCCCAACTCTTCATAGGTCTTCCTTACTTCTTCACCCACCCAAATCCATATCCTTTCTTTCTTTCTCTCATTAGAATACAAACAGGCATGTAAAAACAATAACAAAATAAAATAAGATAAAACAAGAGCAAACAGACCAGAATAAGACAAAACAAACAAACAGAAACAAAGAGCCAAAGAAAAAGCACAAGAAACCATATAAACTCAGAGATACAGATGTTCACACGTACAGAAATCCCATAAAAACACAAAACAACAATAACAAAAAAACCTGTAATATATACACAAAGGACCTGAAGGGAGGAACATTTGCGAGTGGTCTTCAGTTGGAGATAGCTCTAGTTTAGAGATGAGGGTGCTTTTTAATTTCTTGAAATCCCATTTGTCACCTGCTGGCACTTCGCCCTGAGTCACCAGAGCCCATTCAGAAAGTGTCTGTCTAAACCTTGAAGTGTTTCCCTGAGTTTCCTTCTATCAGTTTTAGAGTTTCAGGTCTTGCATTAAAGTTTTGATCCGTGTAAAGTTTATTTTGTACAAAGTGAGATTTAAGAATCGAGTTTCATTCTTCTTTTATTTTAAATGTATTTTATTTTTATTTTCTGTCTGTGAGTTTTGCCCGCACAGGCCCATGGAGGTCAGAAGACCTCGTCTGATCCCCTGAACCTGGATTTAAGGATGCTGTGAGCCACCACTGGGTGCTGGAAACCAAACCCCGGTCCTCTGTAAGAGCATCAAGTGCTGTAGGCGTGGAGCACCTCTTCAGCCCTGGGTTTCCTTCTTCTCCGTGTGGATAACTAGTTTTTCCAGAAACCCTGTTTTGGAAGCTACTGTCTTTTCTTCAATGTGTGTATGTCTGTGGCATGTTTGACAGAAATCAGTGACTGAAGCTATGTGGGGTCATATTCATGCCTTATTTTCCGTTCCGTTGATTTACATGTCTGTTTTCATGGGAGTACCAGGTGCTTTCATTACTATGGCTCTGTAGCAAGACTCGAACTCAAGTATGGTGCTCCTTCTGGTGCTGGGTTTTGTTGTGGCCACTCAGGATTGCATCTACAGCCTTTATTATGTTTTCCTTCCTCTTTTAGCTTCTTCAGGGCTTTTTTTTTTTTTTCTTTTTCTTTTTTTGGTTTTTCGAGACAGGGTTTCTCTGTGTAGCTTTGTGCCTTTCCTGGAACTCACTTGGTAGCCCAGGCTGGCCTCGAACTCACAGAGATCCACCTGGCTCTGCCTCCCGAGTGCTGGGATTAAAGGTGTGCGCCACCACCGCCCGGCCTTCTTCAGGGCTTTTATCATGAAGAGACATTGGATTTTGTCAAAAGCCTTTTCTGCATCTAATGAAATCATCATCCTTGAGTCCACTTATGTGATATATTGCATGTATCAACTCGTGTACCATTAATATGCCTGTGTCTGTGTAATGATGCCAAGTTGACCATGCTGAGTTTTGAATAAGTTCTTCACTTACATATGCAGATATTTGTAGCAGGATTTTTCTCTTGGGCCACTAACCAGCTTCCAAATTATGACATGGAGACTTTTTATTAGTTATGAACGTTTGACCTAGCTTAGGCTCCTTTCTGGCTAATTTTCTTTAACTTAAATTAATCTGTTTATCTACCTTTTGCCTCAGGGCTTTTTACCTTTCCTTTTTTCTGTATGTCTTACTTTCCTGCTTCCTCCAGTGTCTGTTTTTTAAAACACTGCTTTAGTTCCATCACTGGCTATTGACTAAGTTGTTTATCTCATCTTAGTTTTGTTTTGTTAGCTCACATGAGTCTTGAAATCTATTCATTCCTTTTAGGTTTTCCAACTTTGTGAAATACATTTTTAAGAAATGTCCTAATGATTTATTGAATTTCATTGCTATCTATTGTAATGTTTTCCTTTTGTGTCTTAATGTTGTTAATTTGGGTCTTTTGTCTCTTTGGGTTGCTTGACTAAGGGTTTGTTCATTTTTATTACCTTTCCAAAGAATTAACTCTTTATTTCATTGATTTTTGGCATTGTTTTTTCATTTCCACTTCATTAATTTCTTCCCTGATCTTGTTCCTTTCTGTCCACTGGCTTTTAATTAATTAATTTCAAAGGCAGAGAGTATGTCACAGCACATGTGTGGAGCTCAGAGGACACCTTAGGGAAGCTGGTTCTCTACCTTCACCATGTGGGTGCTGGGGAATTGAACTAAGATCATTAGTTTGGTGGCAAGCACCTTTATCCACTGAGCCATAGCACTGGCCCAGTCTTCTGATCTTGAGTTTAGCTCATTGGTTTTCAAGCCCTAAAGTATGAGTAGGTTTCCTTGAGATCTTTCTACTTTCCCATGCATGTACTTGTAGCTATGCACACTTCTCTTATTTTTACTTTCATTCTGCCCCCATAGGTTTTCATATGCTGTGTTTTCATTTACATCAAATTCTGGAAAAAATTTCATTTCTTTTTTAATTTCTTCAATGACTCATTCATCATTTAGTAATGTGTTGTTCAGTCTCCATGAGTTTGTGTGTTTCCACAGTTTTTCTCACTGTTGATTTCTACCTGTATTCCAATATGGTTAGATAGAGTTTGTATTTTTCCTTGTATTTATTCAGACTTGTTTTATGTCTTGTTTATGACCTATTTTATAGAAAGGGCATGCTCTTTATGGCATGCTCAAGCTTGTGGTGCTTGAGCAGACTCTTCTGTGAATCTATGCTGGGTCTATTTGATCTACAATGTAATTTAACTCAGACGTTCTCTCTCTGTCTCTCTGTCTCTGTCTCTCTCTGTCTCTCTGTCTCTCTGTCTCTGTCTCTGTCTCTCTGTCTCTCTCTCTCTCTGTGCATATGTGTGTACTCTATATGTATTTGCACATATGTGGTGTGTGTGCATGCTTGTGTGCACACATGCATGTGAAGGTTCAGAGGTTAACATTGGGTGTCTTTCCTCGATCACTCTCCCCCTTACACTTCGAGGCAGGTCTCTCACTGGTGTCAGAACTCTCTGGTCCTCATGCTTGAGGAACCTGTGCTTACCCGCTGGGCCATTTCTCCAGCACTCCTGTCTGGTTTTTGTTGTTGTTGGGTAACCTAATAATAGACTATTAAAGTCACTCTACATTACTGAGTTGGGATTAATCTATGTTTTTATGTTTAGTAATGTTTGTCTTATAAAATCTAGTACATCAGGGTTTGGAATTGTATGTTTAAAATTGTAATATCTTCTTAATGAATTGTTCCCTTAACTAGTATGAATGTTGTTGACCCCACGAATAACCACATTCCCTGCCACCATGGTCACTTTGCTCATAGGCTCATTGGGTAGTGGCAGAGATGGCTGAACGAGTGAGGAAAGGGATTGACCACTATCTGCAGAATGGATCACCATATCTGCTTAGTTACTGAGCTCCTCTTCTGCCCATGTCATTTAAAAATATTCATTTATTAGCCAGGCTGTGGTGGCCCACGCCTTTAGTCCCCAGCACGTGGGGGACAGAGGCAGGTGGATCTATCTCTGTGAGTTCAAAGTCTACAAAGCGAGTTCCAGGGCAGGTAAAGCTACACAGAGAAACCCTGTCTTGAAAAACAAGAACAACAATAAAATATTTATTTAATGCACGTGAGTGTTTTGCTCCCGTGTATGCCTATGTACTACATGCATGCACAGTACCTGCAGATGTCAGAAGAGGGTTTTGGACCCCCTGGAACTGGAGTTACAGATGGTTGTGAGCCACCACATGGGTGTTGCAAATAAAACATTGGTCCCCTGGAGGAGTAATCAGTGCTCTTAACCATCAGGAGCTTTCTCCAGCCCCATGAGGTAACTTTTTAATGAACACTTGTGTGGGGAAAATATCTTTATATCCTTTGCCCATTTGGAGAGATCTATCCACATATTCCTTTTCCAAACATCTTTCTCACCAATTTTCTAATTATACCCTTTCCAAGTCCCTGACTATCTAACCAAAGCATGAGCTATGCCCTATGCCAAAGGTCTTACATGAGTCAGATCATTATGAACATTACTGTGCTTATGCTATCCATTATAGTAAGTATGTTTATCTTGTCTTTGGTGATTTGGTCCTTCCACGTGGCTCTAGCTGCCCTGGTATACAATTCGACATATTGCTGTGGAATAATCCTTTTGTACACTGTGAAGATTTGTCACTGTGATTGGTTTAATAAAGAAGCTGACTGGCCAATAGCTGAACAGGATAAAGTTAGGCAGGAGAGCCAAACTCAGAATGCTGGGAAGAAAAAGGGCAGAGTCAGAGAAGTTGCCAGGAGATACAGAGGGAGCAAAATGTGCTGGAGGACAAATAAAGCTATGAGCCACATGGCAAAGCATAGATAAGAAATATGGAAATAATAAATAATTAAAATGTAAGAGTTAGCTAGAAACAAGCCTGAGCTATTGGCCAGGCATTTATAATTAATATTAAGTCTCCCTGTCCATTATGTGGAAACTGGCAGGTGGGAAACAAATGTCCACCTACAACATATGTCATTTGAACGTCCACCTCTTTCACTGGAAGGGTTAGTGTACAGAGAAGAACAATGGCATAGGCCTATTCCTGCATATCCTCCAGACCCTCCTATTGTGGAGGATTAGGTTTTTACAAGGTAAATCTGCTCCAGCATTTCTATTTACCTGAGCCTTTGAATTCCTTCATCATCATTAAGCCAAGGGCTATCAGGTAGGCCACTTTTGACTTCATCCAACTAACCAGATAAAACATTGTTAACATCTTTGAAAATGCTGTGAACTACAATATTAAACCTAGAATCTGCTCAATGAACCCATACCAGTAAACTCAGCCTAATCTGGTTTGTTTATTTATTTATTTATTTATTTATTTATTTATTTATTTATTTTAGGTATGAGTGCTCTGTTTGCATGCCTGCCAAAGAGAGCTTCAGATTCCATTACTGATGGTTGTGAGCCACCATGTGGTTGCTGGGAATTGAACTCAGGACCTTTGGAAGAACAGTCAGTGCTCTAACCGCTAGCCATCTCTCCAGCCCACCCAATCTAGTTTTTTACATTCCTTCCACCATTATCCCACATCGTTAAACTCAATTTCCACACATACTCACCATGCTTGTGCTTGAATGAATTAAAAACTCAAGAAGTTCCTTAGGGATGTGGCACACCTCCTCATGATTCACACTATGCACCTCACCTCTAAGGGCCTGTTGAGTCTTCAATCTGGTTATAGCTTCAGAGACAAAGATGGGTAGAGATCTGCATTTCCTTGTATGTCATCTCCTTCAGGGAAGGTCATTGCCAGTTCTATAGATAATGTAAGCTTAAAGGAAGAAGGGTTGATACTGCAAGTGGTAGGGGTGGAGTGGATATGTAGGCATGAGAGATCACTTCTTCAGGGAAAATTGACCCATCAGAATCTGTTATTTTGATGCCCTTGACCTCATCCCAGTCCTTCCACTCATCTCCACACTAAGCCATTTCCAACCAGTGCCCCATTTAAACCAGTGACACCTTTTGAAACTGGGATTGTTTGTCAGCCAATCATATGCTAAGACTTTGGGGTTTGGATGTTGGTAACTTCAACTGGATGGCTGCTGGAGAGAAAATTCTCTCTTAAGACACACTCAGAAGCTTTTACGCTTTTTTTGTACATTTGGTTCATAGAAATTTCATCTCTGAGCTCATTCTTTTCTTTGATACTGTCTTAGTTTGGTTTCTGTTGCTTTGTTAAAACATTCTGTTCAAAAGCAACTTGGGGAGGAAAGGGCTTTTTACTGGCACACACAGAACATTACTGAGGAAAGCCCAGGCAGGAACTCAAGGCAGGAACCTGGAGGCAGGAGCTGATTAAGGGCCATGGAGGAGTGCTGCTTACTGAATTGCTCCTCTTGTCTTGCTCAGTTTGCTCTTTATATACTTTCCCACAATCATTAATGACGAAAATGACCCACAGGCTCGCCTACAGGCCAGTTGGATGGAAGCATTTTCTCAGTTGAGGTTCCCTCTTCTCACATGACTCTAGCTCATGTCAAGTTTACAAAAAACTAACCAACTCAGTTATCAGTTGTTGCAAACAGCCAGCATCACTGTATGCTTTACTTTCACACAAAGGTCAAAAAGTTTCATCTAGAGAGTCACTAAACTCTTCGCTTCTTACAAGCGCTAAAGCAGGAACACCAAATAAACTCATCTCCTGTCGTTCTTTTTTAAACATATATATGTCAACCAAATCCTAAAGTCAGTGTCACACAGTAAGATATCTGTCCTTCCTAGAAACAAGCCTTCCATAAACCAGACCCTAAGTAGAAAGGGTTACAAGCAGGATAAGAACATACTACCCTCCTTGCCACCCAGCTGTTCAGAGATAGGCTAACTGCTGTCACATCTCGCAGGTCTCCTACTAACCAGGGCTATACTTCCCATCTGTCATGTACCTCAGGTTACATATTACCCAGGCCCTTGTTGTCCGTAAGTCTCCATCTGACTGTTTATGTGAGAATGAGCTCTGGACTTTGCAAACAACCACTCTAGCCCGACTTGCAGAGTATCTTTCAGCCTAATCTAAGGACCTTAACCTACTTCCTCATGTGTGTTATCTCCCATGCTCCAGACCTATTCCTAAGAGATCCTGAAAGAAGACGCTTTGCTCCATCAGGTGGGAAGTGGATTCTATTCCAGTTCCTATGAATAAATAAAATAAATAAATAAAATCCAGTTTATTAATGCTGCTGTCAGCATTAATAAACCATTTGCCTGAAGAATGGACAGATGCTGTGTCTCTCTTTTGAACCACATCTCTTTCCTGTTCCTTCTCGAAAATCTAACAGTAAACAATATTACTTGGTTATCTAATCAGCAACAGCACACAATTGACACAAAGCAGATCACTAGTGAAGGTCAGGAGAACAGGGAGGGAAGGAGAGAGATTCACAAATGAGGTCCTGATGAATGAGCGCCTTTGAGTAATGTAAGTGAAAAATCCAGGCAACCAAGGTGGATTAAAACTGTAACACAAGATGAGAAAGAGTTAGGTCTTGAATAGAACTTAAATAGTTCACATCATGAGTTTGCCATGCTCTCCATACTACTAGAGGGCTCTAACAACTTTAGTTTAGGCAAATTGGAGAGCCAACTCCAGATGCCACAACCCCAGTAGAGAAATTTATCTTTACTGTTCTGTTTCTCTAGAACCATTCATGGTATTAGCCAGAGTTCTTTCGAGAAAAAGAACTAATAGGATGAATATGTACACATATATATTATCAAAGGGGACTTACTAGGCTGGGTTTACACCACAGGGGCTGGGAACTTTAGCAATGGCCCTCTGCACACTGGAAAGGCTGAGAACCAGCTATTCAGTCTGCCATGTTGAATGCTTCACTACCAGCTTGGTGCTGGAGGGTGATAAGATGTCTGGAGACTTTCTGTTTATCCGTCCACAGTTGAAGGCTGAAGAAGATGCTTTCTGATGCCATTGACGGATGACAGCAGCACCAGGAAGACAGATGCACTCCCCATGAGGAAACGGTATGCACGCAAGCCTTCTCTTTGGATCTTTACATCTGGACTGCTCCCAGGAGGTTTTCTCTCCTGGGCAAATCCTTCCTAGAAAGATTTTGAGACCTGCCCAAGGGCATGTCTCTGGAATGATTCCAGGTGGAATCAACTTAACAATCAAGATTAAACATTGCGGTCCATTAATATTCAAAGTCCTTACTGATATACGAGTTCTTATCATTTTGTTGATTTTATAGCATTTGGTTCTCCCTCTTCCTCCACTAGTCTTCTAGTATGTTCTTTCCTGTAGCCTCATAGATGAGTTTATTTTTTAATTCAGTCTGAATGTCTTCTATAGAGCTGGTTTAGTGCTCAGAAATTCCTTCAGTTGGATTTTGATTAAAAAAAGGTTCTTTCTCCTTCAGTTATAGCAATAGGAATTTGTGTTGGCAGTTACTATCTTTCAGAATTTATAGTCCATCATTCCACACTCCCTGGCTTCCAGGGTTCTCCTGAGAAACTTCAAAACTCTGGGCCTTTATGTATTATTGTTCATTTGCAGCCTCCAGCTTGTCCCTGCATGGTCCTGGAAGCCCTGTTCCCTCCCTCTCTTCCTCCAAACCCTACGGACTCAGAGAGTCTCCAAATGAAGGAAAGGTACCAAAAAGCTCAGTTCTGCATTCGTGGTGGCTGTTAAAACTTCCTTCCCTGAAGTTGTGAGTGCCCAGATCCCCACCTAAGCACTCAGCTTGTGACCATACTTGGCACAAACCCAATTTGTAGTAGACGTGTTATCACCCCTCACCTACAGTCTATTAAAGGTTCCTGCCCTGGCTCAGGTGCAGGGTTTCCCTGGCCTCTATCTCTGGGACAGGAGAACCCACCCAGGGGTTGCTTCCCTCAATAAGTCTGCTGTTATACCTTTTCAGTTCGGCTTGATCTGGCTGACTGCATTGGTGGAGGAAGTTATTATTGGGGAGGGGAGGGGAGAGACAGAAAACCTATTAGTTATTTGATATTTTTCTCTTACTGCTTTCAACATTTTTCTTTGTTCTCTGTTTAGTGTTAAATTATAACATGTTGGGAGGTTCCCCCCATGGTCATGTCTATGTAGTGTTCTATATATTTCCCAACCCTAGAATGGTTTGTCTTTCTCTAGTTTGGAGAAGTTTTCTGTTATAATTTTATTAAATCTGTGGTCTATGCCTTTAGCCTGATGTGTTTTTTTTTTTCCTTCTTATATCTCCATGGTTTGAAAATTTGGTTTTTAGATGGTGTCCTATAGAACCTGTGTGTTCTGTTCATATTTTCTTGTTGTTTTATCTCTGTTGATGTCTCGCTGTTCTAATTCCTCTGTCTTGTTGTCCAACCTTGACATTCTGTTTTCCATTTGATCCAATCTACAGGTGAGCTTTCTACGGAGTTTGTTATTTGACTTACTAAGTTTTCTCCATCTAAAATTTCAATTTCACTGTTTTCATTATTCCTATCTTTTTATTCCATTCCAGGTTTACAGCCTACATTGACTTTCTTATTCCATTCAGTTATTTGTATTCTCTTTTAGTTCATTTTGTTTAATTATTTGTATCTTCTTTGTTTTCATCAAATATTCTTATGCTTTTTCTTTTAATTTCTTTGTCTGGGATTTTATCTATTGACTCTCATTGGGAGCCATTATTGTGAAAAAATGGTACTTTTTGTGGGGCATGCTAACTTGATTTTTCATGTTTCTTACATTACTGAATTGATCCATACATCTGCTATTTCATTAATTGGATTTTTATTAGCTATATTCATTCAATCAAAGTATTTACAACATTTAAGTTAAGGGGCAAAGTTGTGATAGTTTGTGATATAGTTTGTGTGCATAGCCTGGAAGTTAAGCCCCAAGTCCATATACTCAGGGCACCTAGTATGACTTCAGTATTGCTCACACAATAGACTATTGACTGCAGAAGCAAATGCAGCCAATGGATAGGCCCACTGTACTTATGTCCTATTAGTCAGATAAAGCAATGTTCTTGTTAACAGCAATACTTATTGGTGAACAAAAAAGCAAGGATAGTACAGTTTATAATAAGACAATAATCACTAAGATTGTGATTAAAAGGGACATGGGCTGGGTAAGGATGGGGATTGGAATTAGACCAATTAAGAGAAGAAATCAAGATGAGAAAATTACCCAAGAAGAGAGAGTTGGGAGACTGTTATGAACCAGACATTTTATTAATAAAGATTAAAGTTTCTTGAAGTCATATAGTTAAGAAGTAAAAACAAAAAGAACATGAGAAAGAAAGATAAAAGAAAAGAGGTAGGAATGAGAATTTTTGTCTGGATGATCTAGCTATTGATGAAAATATTAATATTGCCGGGCGGTGGTGGCGCACGCCTTTAATCCCAGCACTCGGGAGGCAGAGCCAGGTGGATCTCTGTGAGTTCGAGGCCAGCTTGGGCTACCAAGTGAGTCCCAGGCGCAAAGCTACACAGAGAAACCCTGTCTCGAAAAACAAAAAAAAAAAAAACAAAAAAAAAACAAAACAAAAAAAAAGAAAAGAAAAGAAAATATTGATATCACCCATTATATACTGTATCGGGACCTATGCATCTCTTATTTTCCCATAATTTTCATTTTATGAAACTAAGTACACTTGTGTTCATTTTTATAATTATTATCCATTCTTGGTGTAGTTTTCTTTTCTTCATCTGTAATAACATCCTTTATCTCTTCAAAATAATTTTGGATTGAAGTCTGCTTTCTCTGATAAGAAAATGGCTATTTTCACTTGCTCTGAGTGTCCATTTACTTGGTATACTGGTTACCACCCTAACACTTTCAGTCTGTGTGGACCTTTGTGTATCCCTCGTCTCCTACAAGGAACAAATGATTGACTTTTTTTTTTTTTTTTGTATAAGCTAGTCTGCATCTTTCAAACAGAGTTGAGACCATATTTTAGGGTCATTATTGAAAGATGTTTGCTGAATATTTTTTGTTCTTTTCCTGGTTTGTAAGAATACTATTCATAGGATTGTAGAGATGGCTCAGCAGTTAACAGCACTGCTGTTCTTCCAGAGAACTTGGGTTGATTTCCCAGCACCCACATGGCAGCTCACAACTGTCTGTAACTCTGGGATCCAACACCCTCATGCAGACATGCATACAGGCAAAACATCAATAAAATTAATAATAATAATAATAATAATAATAATAGTATGTGGGGGGAAGGATACTGTTCGTTCTGCCCCGGACACCTCTGATTCTTCCCTACCTCTTATTTGTTCATTCATGCATGAAATTCACTTTTTCTGTGTTCTTGTTTTGGTGAGTTTCTTCCTCTCTATGTACAGAATTCCCTAGAGCATCTTCTGTGATGCTAGATGAGAGGTCACAGATCATTCTAATTTGTGATTTTCTTCAAAGGTCCTAGTTTAATCAACAATTTGAAAACATAATTTTTTTCTGGGTATATAATTTTGTTGGTTGTTACATATTTGCAAAGATTGATATCATAGCAATAGAGAAGTCTGGTGTGATTTGGATTTAAGCTAATCTGTAAAGAAACTGGCATTTGCCTCTAGCAGTTTTCAATTTTGTTCAATTGTTCTATAGTCTTAGCATTTTGACTGTGGTGTGTCTTGGGGAATTTCTTCTTTGCTCATGTCACTTGGGGTTCTAGATTCCCCTTGTGTTTTCGAGTGCCTGTCTTTCCCTGGGTTTAGGGATCTACTCCTCTTTCATTCAATGGATTCCCCATGCTTTTAGTTTATATATCAGCTCCTCCCTATATCCTGTAGATCCTTAGGTTTGATATAATGATCAGTTCTAAAGTTCTTGAATGTCGTAGTCATGCTTGATATTTTTAATTGACCATGGATTGAAACTTCAAGAACTTTGAGCCAAAGTAGCTTTTTTATAAATTGGTTAACCCAGATATTTCATTACAGTAATGGGAAAACTGATATTCAAACTTAAGATTTTCAAGTATTAAAAGAACTGTAGCTCTGAATCCAGTTAATACAGTAATCAAAACTAACCTTTTAGCAATGAAGGGGAAGTCAAGACATTCTCCAATGAAGGAGCACTGTGAGACTTTATCACCAGAAGATCTATTTTTTTTAAAAAAGTTATTATTTTATTTATTTTTAAAATTTCATACGTGTGTACTGTATTTACATCATTTTCTCCTCTTCCCTTCAACCCCTTCTGTGTCCCCCTCCCCTGTCTCAAATTCATGGTCAATTAAAAAATTATTATTGTTACACATATGTGCGTACATGTACATATCTATGTGAATAAATAGATAAATACAACAGGATGCATTATTTAGTATTGTTTGTATGTATATGTTGTAGGGATGACCACCTGACATTGGATAGATAATTATGAGGCTCATTCCTGGTGAAGACTGATTCTCCCTCTCTCGGTAGTTACTAACTTCCTGTAGCTCTTCATCCAGTGATGAATGCCTTTAGGAGAGTGCCCCCCATCCACACTGGCATGTCATCTGGTGTTGTCACAGCAAGATACCCTTTAAAAGGAGTTCCTAATAGAACGTCTCTAAAGAGAAAAGAAACTAAAAAGAACTAATCTTAGTAGTACAAAGAGGGAAAAGAAATAGAGAGAGTATAAATATGAATAAATAGGCTTTCTTTGTTCACACAAGCCCTTTAAGTAAAAAAGTGTAGCAATGTGTTAATGTATGTAGTTCTCTGTGTATGTAAAGCAAGCATTTGGTATAAAAAAACCATTAGTGTGGAGGGGGAAAGATGTGGAGGAGGCAAGGCTTCTATGCAGTTCTTGGATTAACAAATTGTTGAAATACATAGAATGATAAAATATGTGCAAATAATGTAACAATTAAAAAATTAAGCAAGCTAAACAATAACTAAAAATGTACTAAGAGACACACTAAAGCACTATAAGTAAATCACTATGGAATATCTAATCAATAAGAAGGTAGGGGAAATAAAGAAATAAGCAGAGAGCAAATAGACGATAAAGATAAAATGGCATACTTAATACCAAACTTGTTACGTTAACATTTAAGAATATTTCATTTAAATGGTGCAGGTGTTCAAAGTAGATGATAGAAACTGTAGAATGGTTTTTTTTTTTTTTATGAGAACAAAGAAAAATGATCCACTAATTACATGTGTCTACAAGGATCTTACATTAAATATAAAGGTATACTGAGAGTAAAAAAAAAAAAAAAAATGAAGGAAAGAGAGCAAGAGAAGGTGTATTACTAGTAGAATCAGAGCAAAAGATTGACAGGAATCATATGTCATGACAAGACTCAATCTACTGAGATCAAGTAATGTTAAATATATAAATTATTTTATATATTAGTCAAAGCAAAGAGCGACAAGTACTGTATATCATGGCAAGAGTCAGTCTACTGAGATCAAGCAATTTTAAATATATTATTTATATATATGTTATATAATATATATAATTATATATTATATATGTTATATATTATATATATGATATCCAGAGCTGGTTGGCAGAAGAAAGCAGGCTGAGTGAGCCGCAGCAACAAGCCAGTAAGCAGCATCAGTCCTCCATGGTGTCTGCTTCACTTCCTGCCCCAGGTTCCTGCCCTGGCTTCCTGTGATGTTCGACTGTGACCTGGAAATTGCAAACGGAAATAAACCCTTTCTTCCTCAAGTCGGTTCAGTGTTTTATTACATCAACAGAAAGTAATCAACACAGACTTTCTTCTCCTTATTTATCTATCTATCTATCTATCTATCTATCTATCTATCTATCTATCTAGTTAGTTAGGGTTTTGTTTGTTTGTTTGTTTGTTTGTTTGTTTGTTTTTAGACAGGGTCTCTAAATAGCTTTGGCAGCCCTGAACTCACTATGTAGACCAGGTGGGCCTTGAACTCACAGAGATCTAACTGCTTCTGCTTCCTGAGTACTGGGATTAAAGTGTGCCCCCACACCTAGCTTTAATACACATGTCTGTGAAGAATATAAAAGGATATTTTCCAAGTCTAAGATAACTAAATTTAAAAAAATTCAAACAGACACTTCAGCAAAGATGTACAGACAGCAGATAAGCATGTAAAATGTAACCAACATATTTGTTTAGGTGACCCAAATAAAAACCAAAGCAAGCCACCAGTACATCTCCTCTAGGAGGATTACAATTTTAAAGACTGGACCAAATGTTAGCAAGAATATGGGACAATCAGAACCTGGTATAGCCAGATGTTAGGACACCCTGTGAAAAGAAAGGAATCAAGAAAAAGAAAAGTACAGAAAAATACAACCTACTGACTCATGCAACAACACTGGGTGACCCCCCCCCAAAAAAAATGATTATGCTGACAAGATTTTTTAAATGTGTCTGATTTCATTTAGATAAGAGATTTCTACACATGAAAAAATCTAATATGTAATTGCACCAGTGAACTTGTGTCCAGATTTATCAGACTGTACTCATTAAATGTGTGCAATGCACTGTATAGCAACTAAACCTCAATACAGCCGCTAAACAGATAAAGCTCCTTTCTTGTATTTTAAAGCCATCTTGAAAGGCTGGTAACAAAAAGAGCCAATAGTGAATGCCACTTTCTGTGATGACACACAGAGTGGAGAACAATCTTGCCACGAGATTCATTAGTGTCCAGGGCCAGAGAGAATGACTCAATGCACAAGAATCGTTAGAGAAATTAAACACAGTTTTACAGAGTGCTCTAAGAGTGCATCAAAGCACCGAGCCCAGTCAAACTATACTCACAGTTCAGTACAAAAAGATAGCACATAGCTGTGTGAATAAAGAACCCAGTTGTTGCTTACCTAGTGCTTGACTGAAAGTGTACCAATTACATCAACCCGTTTATATGGGGCCAAAATCTCCACGAGTCAGAAACTGAAGTCTGAGGCTTTTCTCAGGAAGCCATCACTGAGGCAGAACTCATGTTGCCTCGGTACATGGAATTTCCCAGCTTTTGCTGCAAACTTTTCCACCAAGTGTGTCCAATGTCACCTTCTGAGTTCAGAAGAAAGGTCAATGATTTGGGTCAGAAATGAGGGGGAAAAAAGATGGTGATAATTTTCCAGCCCATATACTGGAAAATTCCATACATATGAAAAACAGAGGTTGTGGAGCCCCTCGCCTTCTATAACTTGTCAGAGGCTGGTGTTAGGAGGCTGGAGAATGGATCCCTTAGTTTTCTTTCTTTCTTCCTTCCTTCCTTCCTTCCTTTCTTTCTTTCTTTCTTTCTTTCTTTCTTTCTTTCTTTCTTTCTTTTTTTATCCCTTAGTTTTCTTGTATAAGAAATTCAGCTTGATCTTTCCAGAGATGTCCCCAATTCCAGCTGTCTCTCCCAGTACTCCTTCTATCCATCCTTCCCTCCCCTGACCCCTCCTGTTCCCATTCCCCTTCCAATCCAGACACACACCCCGAGCCACTGGCAAGGTCTATTCTATTTCCTTTTCACAGTAAGGTTCATGCACCCCCACCCCACCCCTTGAGCCCTCCTTGTTACCTAGCTTCCTTGTGTCTATAGATTGTAGCATGGGTATCCTTTACAGCTAATATCCATCTGTAAGTGAGGACATACCATGTTTGTCTTTCTGGGGCTGGGTTACCTCACTAGGGATGATCTTTTCTAGTTCTATTTCCTTGTCTGCAAAATTCATGCTGTCATTGTTTTTAGCAGCTGGGTCATATTCCATTTTGCAAATGTATCACATTCCCAGTGCAATGGAAACTCCCAGGAATGTAGGAGGGTGACCCTGGGGGATATGGAGCCTGAACTGGGCATCTTCTATAAATAGGCAAGGCTTCCAGTGGAGGGATTGGGACACCAACCCGGCCACAAAAGCTTTGACCTACAATTTGTCCTGCCTGCAAGATATGCTGGGGTAAAGGTGGTGCAGAACTTGTGGAAGTGGACAGCCAATGATTAGCCCAACTTAAGACCCATGTCCATGAGAGGGACCTCATCCCTGACACTGCCTGGAGGGCTAGGACCCAAGGGCAGGATAGCCCAGAGATCAAGGATAGAACCAAACATGAAAAAAAAAAAGTAAATGAAATGATTCCTAATAATATTCTGCTATACTCATAGATTGGTGCCTAGCCCAATCGTCATCAGAGAGACTTTCTCCAGCAACTGATGGAAACAGATGCAGAGACCCACAGCCAAACATCAGGTGGAGTTTGGGCAATCCTCTGGAAGAAGAGGAGGAAGGATTGTAGGAGCCAGAGGAATCAAGGACACCACAAGGAAACCCACAGAATCAACTAATCTGGGCTCATGAAGGCTCACAGAGACTGAACTGACAACCAGGGAGACTGCATGGGACTGACCTAGGCCCTCTGCACATGTTACAGTTGTGTGGCTTGGTCCTCTTGTGGGACTCCCAAGAGTGAGAGCAGGGGCTGCCTCTGACTGTTACCTGCTTTTGAGACCCTTTCTTCCTACCACATTGTCTCATCCAGACTTAATAGGAGAGGAGGTGCCTAGTCTCTCTGCAACTTGATATACCATGGCTGGATGATATTCATGGGAGGGCCACCCTTTTGTGAAGAGAAATGGAGGAAGGAGAGTGAATGGGAGAGGGAGATGAGGCGGGGAGAGACTGGAGGAGTGACTGGGAGGAGAGGAGGGAGGGGAAACTGTGGTCAGGGTGTAAAAACAAAAAATTAATTAATTAAAAAAAAAAAGAAATTAGCTGGAATGCAACACATTCCATTGCTGTGCCACCTTTCCATTCTAAAAAGATGGTCAGTGTTCCTCAGGGTTCCACACTTCCACAATAGTAGCCTGCTGGGCAGGAGGGCTGGACTACCTTCAGAACAAAACCGTGTCTTAGTGAGTGACACTTTTCAGAATAAGGGAGGAGGAAAGCAGCTGGCCGACAACCGTGACTCAGCCAGCAGGACGACAACCATGACTCAGCCAGCAGGACGACAACCATGACTCAGCCAGCAGGACGACCACCATGACTCAGCCAGCAGGACGACCACCATGACTCAGCCAGCAGGACGGCAGTAGTCATCTAATATGTCCTTGGCTATGAGAATGACTCCAACTCTAGAAGTATCTTAGAAAAGCTTTTGTGTTAGGCTGTTAACTTCTGAACTACATGGAACTGTTGGCACTTTGACATGGCCAAGGAGTATTGGGTGTGCCTCTGACAGGAGAAGGGGTTGACTTGGGATACACCAGAGGGCCATGACTGAGCTGACCTCATTCAGCATCTGCAGATTTATTTGACCACAAAGCAATCGTGCATGATTAGATCTCTAAGACCGGCATCAACTTCCTTCGGGAACTAAAGACGTAATGAAGATACTGCAGTAGATTCCATGTGTATTTTCAGGGTCTTCCTCACTGTGCACCGTAGCCAAGAGCAGAGCGCTTTCTGTGAAGGAGACTCCACTGTTAGCTATGGTCCAGGAAAAATTTCCACAGGCCTTTGCGGTTAGCCTGCAACAATTCATTCCCTGGACTGCTTTGATTTTTAGAAGAAATAAACAAAATACTGTCATCAGCAAAAACAGAACTGGAAAAGAAGGAAGCTGCATTTAGAGATGGCACCTCTTACAGTCATGCATGAAATTCAAATTTCTAGACAATCAATCATAAGATAATAAGCAAAGGACAGGGCAGATGAGCAGCAGATAAAAAGGTTAAGAGAGAGAGAGAGAGAGAGATGACTGAGAGCTACACACCCAGGGAGGGGATGGATGGGTGATTTCAGATTTAACATTTGTGGCTTACAGACAACCCAGTAGAGGTCAAATTAGAGATAATTAACCCCACTTTACAAATAAGGCAGCATGAGCTTCGAGTAGTTAGTCAGCAAGTTAACAGTTCCACAAGCACCAAATAACAGAGCCGCATTTTCCTGCCACGCTGCACCTTTTATGTTCTTTGAGACAGGGTCTCACTACGAAACTCAGGTTAGCTTAAAATCCCTTATGGGTAGCCTAGAACACTTCTACTGCCCCAGCCTTCCCAGTGCTGGGATCACTAGCTGAGTTTACAGTGTGCTTTTTACCCCCTTTCTCAACCTCTGGGCTTAGCAAGCCTACCGGCTATGTACTCATCATCAACACTTAGAGGAAGTGCAGGCAGATGGAATGAAACAGGGTTTGACAACTTAAACAACTGAATTATAAGTGTTTCCTTGGAGAAGCCAAGGTGTCCCGGATAAGGCGGAGGTTAAACAGAGGCAGAAAGAAGCTTGGTGTGATGGTGCCAGTGATGGTGTGATGGGACTCCCGAGTGGGAACAGTGCTGATGTGACAGGACTCCCGGGTGGGAACAGTGCTGGTGTGACAGGACTCCTGGGTGGGAATGGTGCTGGTGTGATGGGACTCCCGGGTGGGAACGGTGCTGGTGTGACGGGGAACGGTGCTGGTGTGACGGGACTCCTGAGTGGGAACAGTGCTGGTGTGACGGGACTCCTGGATGGGTACAGTGCTGGTGTGACGGGACTCCTGTGTGGGAACAGTGCTGGTGTGATGGGACTCCTGAGTGGGTACAGTGCTGGTGTGACGGGACTCCCGAGTGGGTACAGTGCTGGTGTGACGGGACTCCCGAGTGGACACAGTGCTGGTGTGAAGGGACTCCCGAGTGGACACAGTGCTGGTGAATCTTTATTGTTAACTTGGCACAAACCTAGAGTCACTTGGAAAGGGGACCCCTCCACTGAAGAACTGCCTGATCAGATTGTCCTGCGGGCATGTGTATCAGAGACTTCCCAAGTAATGACTGATGTGGGCAGGCTCAACCCACCTCAGGCGGCACCTTCTTTAGGCAGGTGGACCTGGGCTGTATAAAAACACTAGCTAGCGATGAGACAGGAAGATGCCCGTAAGCCATGTTTCCTCCACGGTTTCTGCTTCAGTTCCTGTGTGAATTCCTAACTTCCCTTCACAAGGGACTGTGACTGGAAAGTGTTAGGTGACATAAACCTTCTCTCCCAGTTGGTTTTGGTCATGGTGTTTATCCCAGCATCAGACAGGAAGATAGGACAAACCCTAAAGAAGAAAGTAAAGGTGCCATCAAGATAGAAGTCAGAGAGGGAAGTTCGAGCACAACGCACGCTGCTAAGGTTTCTGCATGGAGCTGATCCCCTGTGTAAATGGTAGACCAGATGTCCTAAGAGGCTACACCACTGAAGCAGCCCTCATCATCGTCAGCCTGGATCCTCCCATCAAAGCTTTTCAGAGACCACAGTGCTTCCCATGAAACATCGGGAGAAATAGAATTCTCTGTAAATGAATGGATTTTGAAAACATCCCGAAGTTATTGGCTTTGAATATACTCAGCGAGGAACATGAGCAATGAGGTTGGGTAATAACACTGTGTGGGCATCTGTAGCTCTGAGAGTTGAGCTATTGTGTGCCTAGAAAACCGGCTTGAATGGAAACAGGGCCAAAGCCAGACTCTCTGTGAGACCTCCTAATTGGGCTTGCAGCGTCAGCTTCCCATCATCCCCTGCCCAGAGTGACCCAGATGCTGGGTGGATTTTCTGGAAGGGGGTGGATGTCTCATGATTCCCTTCGATGGAGTGAATAATTGAAAGTGGAGAGTGGTATGTCAGTGTGTCTTTGAAGGATGTAATTAGGTAATATCATGCAAAAAGGAAACCCATCAAGTTAATAAAATGCAGACGAGACGGAGCTGCAGCTCTGCTCATCTGCGTCATCTCATTTACAGAATTTCAGATGAAACAATAGAGATAAACCAAGAAGTCACACTTGCTCATCAGAACTGCTGCAGAAGTCTGACCTCTGGCCATCAATCAAAGGGAGCATTTCCTACTGAAAGTCTGTCTTTGCTGTACTTGATCTGAAACAGAGAAAGGAGAATAAAGGTGACATGCTGAATGCATTCGAGGTACATTTTGATTATATCTGTAGTTCCCAAACTTTCCTAACTCGTAAGCTGTTTGAGAATATTTGAACATATGGTCCAACCACACCTGAATTCTCCTGCCTACAAAGATGTCGAGAAAAAATATTTCTATTGCCCCTTCTGGAGCCATCTTAATCACAGGGACAGAATAGGTTTCAAATCATTGATGACTATACCACGGATAACTTGACCAAATGCTTTGAAAAACACTTGTACATTTCCTTTTGGCTATTGAATCGACTACTTTGAGTTTCAAAAGTTGCCTTCTTCCTCTGTGAGGGGGGAGGAGAAGGAGGGGGGAGGAGGAGGAGCAGAGGGAGGAGGGCAGGAAAGGAAGAGGAGAAGACGAGGAGGAGCAGCTTTTCAGATTTCACAAAGCTAAAAGAAGCGAGTTTTGTCTGCTCATTTATAAGCAGTCTGATACAGAGCATCTTGCTGGACACAGAAATGATCACATTCTCTGCTAAAATTCTGGAGTCAGGACTAAGTACAGATGAGGAAATGTGAGGGTAGGATGGATTTCAACAGAAAACAGGTATACACAACAGGACAAACTGGCCAGGGGTAGGGACAGTTACCAGGGAGGGAGAGAAGGAAGCCACTGAGGGAGACAAGCAGAGGTACTGTAGTCCACTGGAGGCCTTTTCTTGATATCATGCATAATTTGAAGACATAGGCTTGAGTTATATTGTGTGGTTATATTTATTTATCACACATACACATACACACACACACACACACACACACACGCACACGCACACGCACACGCACACGCCCTGTAACTTGCAGCACGTGGAGACCAGAAAACAACTTGTAGGAGTCAGTTCTCATCTTCTACCATGAGGGTCCCAGGGACCAAACCTGGCTCATCAGGCTTGGCTGCAGGTGCCTTAATTTAATCTCACTGGCTCTATGCGACATTCTCTCATTGCCCACAGCCAACAACCGCGCTCCCCTGAAACCTCTGATGCCCTGGAGCCTGCATTGTTTAATCACCAGCTTCTGGGATATCCCAGAAGCTAAGTGAGTCGGTGTGATTCCTTGAAAATTAGCCCTCTTCTAGCTTGTTAGTATTATTCTCTTGTAACTTACCCCACTCCCTGCAGGTTGACAAACATCAAGATTTGCCTAAATACATGTGGAATAAAAACCTTCCCAATAATTGTTAAGAATATTTATTGCCTGGCCTTTTAGAACCTGGACCACCCAGACTTCTGGCCTGGGCAGAGCCTGGGGAATACCATGTCACATCACTCAACAGTAGAAACAAACACTTTCCCAATTTTTTTGGTAGTACCATAACTGGAAAGCTATTTGCTTGTATAAGCAGTTGTTTTGGTTACTGAATGACATTTACACACATCAAAACAAAAGAAAAAAAAACATCATCACACATAAGATATATAGATACCAATTGAAATCACACTCAGAGAAAGATTTTCCATTTAATAGCATGTTAAAGGTTAGCAGGACAGCAGGACTCTGCACCCCATGGAAAGTGGTCTGTGTAGTCAAGGAGATTGGAACATGATTGTCAAAGCAAAATGAGATAGACTGCATAAGTTATTTTGAAACATAATCTTTGGCTGTGAAGAATCAATTTAAAAAGTGACATTGGGATCTGGAGAAGATGGCCCAGCAGCGGAGGGTGCTCACTGCTCTTGCAGAGGACCCAGGATCAGTTCCCAGCACCCACATCTGTCCGCTCACAATCACTCTAACTCCAGCTCCAGGGGACTCAAGGCTCTCTTCTGGCCTCTTCAGGCAACTGCACCCACATGCATAAACCCTCACACAGCTACACAAATAAATGTAATTAAAGATAAAAATAAATATTTTAAAGGGCTGCCCTTGGTCTTAGGTTTAATGAACAATTTTGGGGCAGACATGCTTGCAGCAGTATTTCCTGTGCAAGGTTCACACGGCCTTTGTGGAAGTTGTGGTTCTAACAGAATCTTCAGTGATCTTGTTACCAAGCATCTGCTTCAAATCCTTTGGGTTTTATTTGTTTCATGAGTTTCACACAAGCGGCCCTCATGTGGTTCTGACAGCTGTCTACAGGGGATGTCAATCCACAGTTAGCGGTGCTTTTGTGATTGGTTCCACTATAAATCCACACCATACTTACTGATACAGGAAAAAAACCCATGTCAGTAAAAGTCCTGACATGTCCTAGATTTAATTAGGAGGGCCCCTGCTGGACAGGTGGAAAGACAAGGGAAGTTGACAGGACCTTTGCGGGAGACATCAGAGAGACTGTCGCACACTCTTTTATTTTTATTGCCGTGTGTTCATTGTCTGCAGTGATGGATTCCACAAAGACGTTTTCACTCAAGTATGCCGTGCATGGTGACTGTATTCATTCCTTCCTCTTCTCTCCCTACTTCTACCTACTAGTCCCTGTAGCTGGAGAGTTTCTCTCCAGCTCCCGCCAAGCCCCGGCAGTCAGACAGCCCACTTGTAAAATAAACACACAGACTCTTATATTATTTAAACTGTTTGGCCTAATGGCTCAGGCTTCTAGCTATCTAGTTCTTATATCTTAAATTAACCCATTTCTATAAATCTATACCTTGCCACATGGCTCGTGGCTTACCAGTATCTTATATGTTGGTACTCATGGCGGCAGCTGGCAGCGTCTCCTGACTCAGCCTTCTTGTTCCCACAATTCTCTTCTCTGCTTGTCCTGCCTATACTTCCTGCCTGGCTACTGACCAATCAGCATTTTATTTATACAGAGCAATATCCACAGCAAGTCCCTCTTTCCCCAAGAGAAGCTTGATTCCACTTTCATGCCATTTACAAATAATGTATTTAATGTATCTACATAATCTACAAATGGGAGAAAGCATATAATATTTGTCTTTCTGACCCCTTCATGATAAAAGTCTTGGAGAGATCAGGGATAAAAGGGTCATACCTAAATATAATAAAAGTAATATACAGTATGCCAATTGCCAACATCAAATTAAATGGAGAGAAACTCAAAGCAATTCTACTAAAATCAGGAATAAGACAAGGCTATCTGCTCTCTCAGTATCTGTTGAATATAATACTCTAAGTTCTAGCTAGAGTAATAAGAAAACTAAATGAGATCAAAGGAATACAAATTGGAAGAACTCAAAGTATCATTATTTGTAAATGATATGGTAGTATACATAAGTAACCCCCAAAACTCTACCAGGGAACTCCTACAGCTGATAAACACCTTTAGTCAAGTGGCTGGATACAAGACTATTTAAAAAAAAAATCAGTAGCCCTCCTATATACAGACAATAAATGAGCTGAGAAAGAAATCAGAGAATCCACACCCTTTACAATAGTCTCAAACAACATAAAATATCTTGGTGTAACTCTAACCAAGCAAGTAAAAGATCTATATGACAAGAACTTCAAGTCTTTGAAGAAGATATCAGAAGATAGAAAGATCTCCCATGCTCATGGATAGGTAGAATTTACATAGTAAAAATGACCATCTTACCAAAAGCAATCTACAGATTCAACCCAATCCCTATCAAGATCCCAACACAATTCTTTACAGACCTTGAAAGAACAATACTCAACTTTATATGGAAAAACAAAAAAATCCAGGGTGGCTAAAAAGTCCTGTACAATAAAAGAACTTCCAGAGGTATTACCATTCCTGATTTCAAGCTCTACTACAGAGCTATAGTAACAACAACAGCTTGGTATTGGTATGAAAACAGACATGTGGACTAATGGAATCAAATAAAAAACCCAAACATACATCCACACACCAATGAACACCTGATTTTTTTGTTTTTTTTTTTGTTTTTTTTTTTTTGGTTTTTCGAGACAGGGTTTCTCTGTGTAGCTTTGCGCCTTTCCTGGAACTCACTTGGTAGACCAGGCTGGCCTCGAACTCACAGAGATCCTCCTGGCTCTGCCTCCCGAGTGCTGGGATTAAAGGCGTGCGCCACCACCGCCCGGCTACACCTGATTTTTGACAAGCCAAAATTATACAATGGAAAAAAGAAAGCATCTTCAACAAATGTTGTTGTTCTAACTGGATGTCAGTATGTAGAAGAATGAAAATTGATCCATATCTATTACCCTGCACAAAACTCAAGTCCAAATGGATTAAAGACCTCAACAAAAATCCAGATACACTGAACCTGATAGAAGAGAAAGGGGGAAATAATCTCTAATGCATTGGCACAGGAGAAAACTTCCTGAACAGAACACCAATAGCACAGGCACTAAGATGGACAATTAACAAATGAGACCTCATGAAATTGAAAAGTTTCTGTAAGGCAAAGGACATCATCAATCAGACAAAACAGCAACCCAAAGAATGGGAAAGGATTTTCATCAACTCCACATATGACAGAGGGCTAATACCCAAAGTATTTAAGAACTCAAGAAATTAGACATCAACAAACCAAATAATCCAATTTAAAAATTAGGTACTGTAGTTGGTTTTTCTTTCCCTCTCTTCGGGTGCCTGCCACCAAGCTCTCAAATATTACACAGAGACTTATTCTTACTTATGAGTGCCCAGTCTTAGGTTGGCTTATTTCTAGACAGCGTTTCTAACATAAATTAGCTCATTTCTCTTCTACATTTTGCCTCTGGGCTTTTCACTTCTCTTTATTCTATATATCTTGCTTTCCTTCTTATCCATGGCTGGTTGGGTGGCTGGGTGGCTGGTCCTTGGTGTCCTCCTCTCCTCCTTTTTGAGAGAGAGAGAGAGAGAGAGAGAGAGAGAGAGAGAGAGAGAGAGAGAGAGAGGGAGGGAGAGAGAGAGAAAAAACCTTGATTTCTCCTCCTATTTATTCTGTCTGCCTGGCATCCCCACCTATCCTTCTTTCTGCCTAGTTATTGGTCTTTATTAGACCAATCAGGTGTTTTAGACAGATAAAGTAAAACAGATTTTCAAAGTTAAATAAATGCAACATAAAAGAATGCTATACAACTTTGCATCATTAAATTAATATTTCACAGCATAAACAAATGTAACACATCTTAAGCTAATATTCCACAACAGGGTACAGATCTAAACAGAATTCTAAACAGAGGAATCTCAAATGGCTGAAAAGCACTTAAAAAATTGTTCAACATCCTTAGCCACCAGGGAAATGCAAATCAAAATGACTCTGAAATTTCATTTTACACCTGTCAGAATGGCTAAGATAAAAAACACAAGCAACAGCCCATGCTAGAAAGGATATGGAGCAAGAGGAATACTCCTCCATTGCTGGTGGGAGTGTAAACTTGTACACCCACTTTGGAAGTCAGTATGGTGGTTTCTCGGAAAACTGGGACTCAACCTACCACAAGTCCCAGCTATACCAATCTTGGGCATATAACCAGCTATGGATAAGAAGGAAAGCAAGATATATAGAATAAAGATAAGTAAAAAGCCCAGAGGCAAAATGTAGAAGAGAAATGAGCTAATTTATGTTAGAAATGCTGCCTAGAAATAAGCCAACCTAAGACTGGGCACTCATAAGTAAGAATAAGTCTCTGTGTAATATTTGAGAGCTTGGTGGCAGGCACCCAAAGAGAGGAAAAGAAAAACCAACTACAGTACCTAATTTTTTAATTGGATTATTTGGTTTGTTGATGTCATCCTTGCCAAAGGATGTGCAATCATATCACAAGGACACTTGCTCAACTATAGTCATAGTAGTGTTAGTCATAATTAGAACCTGGAAACAACCTAGATGTCCCTCAACCAAGGAACGGATAAAGAAAATGTGGTACATTTACACAATGAAGTATTACTCAGCTGTTAAAAACAGGGACACTAGGAACTTTGAAAGCAAATAGATGGAACTAGAAAAAGTCATCCTGAGTGAGGTAACCCAGACCAAGAAAGACAAACATGATATGTACTCACTTATAAGTGGACATTAGCTGTAAAATAAAGGACAACTATGCTATAATCCACACAACCAGAGAGACTAGGTAACAAGGAGGGTTTATGAGAGGACATCCATATCTCCCTGGAAAGGAGAAGTGGAGGAAATTTTGAGTGTGGACTGGGGGCGAGTGGGATGGGAACATGGGCTCTCAGGTTGGGATGTTGACAGAGGGGGAGAGTACAGAGAGAGACTACTGGAGGGGGTGCACTTCAGGGTCAGGTAAAAACCTGGAGCAAGGGAATCTCCCAGGATTCTACAAGGGGACTTAGACTCCTAGCAGCTTAGTCTCCTAGCAGCTGTAGCAGATATGTAACCTGAACTGGCCATCTCCAGTGACCAGATTGGTGTCTAGCCCAGTTGTCATCAGAAGTCATCCAGTAACTGATGGAGACAGGTGCGGACCCATGGCCAAACATTAGGCTGAGTTTGGGGAATCCTGTAGAAGAGAAGGATAGGGGATTGTGGGGGCCAGAAGGTCAAGGGTACCACAGGCAAGCTCACAGAGTCAACTAGCCTATGCTCATGGGGGTTCGAGGAGACTGAGCCAATGGCTTGGAAGCCTGCATGTTACTGACCCAGGCTCTCTGCATATATGTTTCAGTTGTGTGGCTTAGTCCTCTTGTAGGATTCCTGGTGGTGGAAACGGGCTGTCCCCAACTCTTTTGCAGGCTTTTGGAACCCAACTCCTCATACTGGGTTGCCTTGCCCAGCCTTGATGCATGAGGAGGTGCTTGATCTTGCTGCAGCTTAATATGCCATGTTTTGTTGGTACTCATGGGAGACCCGCTCTTTTCTAAGCAGAAATGGAGGAGGAGTGGATTGGAGGGTGAGAACAGAGGGAGACTGGTGTGGAGGACTGGGAGGAGAGGAGGAGATGGAAGCTGTGGCTGGGATGTAAAATAAATAAATAAATTTATTTTAAAAATTGTCTTTCTGAAATGCATCCATTCTCTTGGCAATGGCATGATTTCATCCTTTCTTATGGTTGAATAAAATCCTCTTGTATATGTTCTACTTTGCTTCTCTGTTGCTATGCAAATAAACACTAACCAAAATGAACTTGGGGGAGAAAAGGGTTTAACTGGCTTACAGGTTACAGTCCATTATCAAGGAAATCCAAGGCAGGAACTTAACGCAGGAACCTGAATTACAGACCATGGAGGCAAGCTGCTTACTGGCTTACATCCCCTGGCTTGCTCAACTGACTTTCTTATAAGCCCATGCCTACTTGTTCTGAGAAGGACCCACTATGGGCTTGGCCCTTCCACATTAATCATTAATCAAGAAAATGTCTCGAGGATATACCCACAGACCAGTCTGGTGGAGGTAGTTCCTCAGTTGAGGTTCCCTCTTCCCAGATAACTATAGTTTGTGTCAAGTTAATAAAAGCTAAGCAGCTGTGTGTGTGTGTGTGTGTGTGTGTGTGTGTGTGTGTGAATTTTCTGTACCCACTCATGTATTTACAGATACCTAGAATGATTCTACAAGATAGAAAGTTGCTTTGTTATTTGTTTATTGAAACAGGCTCTCATGTAGCCCAAGTAGGTCAAAAACTCAATATGACGCCATGAATGAACTTGAACTCCTGATCCTCCTGCCTCCATTTCCCAAGGGTTGAGTTGATAGGTGTACACCACCATGCCTGGGTAACAGCTAGAGAGAATGGTGCCATAATAAATATGAATATGCAAGTGTCTCTGCAGTCTGTTGACTTAAATTCCTTTGTATAATTGGCTCGTATAATAGTTCTATTTTTAATTTTTAGCGGAATTTCCATGTGGCTGAGCTAATTTACAATTCCACCAGTAGTGTGTGAGTGTTCTTTTCCTCATCCATAACAGCATTTGTTTTTGTTTTCTTAATGATAGCCATTCTCACTGATGTAAAATGGAATCTGAAGATTGTTTGAATTTTCATCTCCCAGTGGCTAAGGATACTGAACTGTCTTTCATACGTTTATTGACAATTTGTACTTCATCATTTGAAAACTGTCTGTTGTCTCCTTAGCTACTTATTAATTGTGTTGTTTAGCTTTGTTTGGGGTTTTTAGTCTTTGAATTATTTGGCTGTTCTAAACAGTAACTCTGTAACACATACAGCTTACAAAGATTTCTCTCACACCTGTAGGCTGTTGCTTCACCTGATTGTCTACTTTGCTGGAGAGAAGTTTCTTAATTTCCTGAAGTCCCTTTACCCACTTTTGGTTCTATTTACTGAGCTTGTATCTCGGAGTGTGTCTGCTGTATCTTTCTTTATAGGCTCCAGAGGCAAAGATCTTGCATTAAGGTCTCTGGTCCATTTTGAACAGATCCTCATACAAAGTGAGAGATACAGATCTAGTTTCATTGTTTTAGACATGGGCATCCAGGTTTTTTTTTTTGTTTTTGTTTTTTGTTTTTTGGTTTTTTTTGGTTTTTCGAGACAGGGTTTCTCTGTGTAGCTTTGCGCCTTTCCTGGAACCCACTTGGTAGTCCAGGCTGGCCTCAAACTCACAGAGATCCGCCTGCCTCTGCCTCCCGAGTGCTGGGATTAAAGGCGTGTGCCACCACCGCCCGGCTGGGCATCCAGTTTTGTCAGCACCATTGGCTATCTTTTTTTCAAAGACTATTTTTGCCATAGTTAAGAAGGCAGTAGCTGTGTGGTTTTATTTCTGGGTCCTCTATCCTATTCCACTGATAGATGTCTTAGTTACTTTTCTATTCCTATGATAAAACAACATGACTAAGGCAAACTTTTAGTAGAGTCTATTTGGGGCTTACCATTCCAGAGGGAAAACAGTCCAACACCATCGTTGTGGGGAAGCATGACAGCAGGCAGGTAGACATGACAGCTGGAGCGGCAGCTGAGAGCTCTTATCTTCAACAGAAAACAATAGGCAGAGAGAATGCACTGAGTGACATACTTGATGAGAAATGAGGACATGACTGCTCCCAGGTATGGCTAAGAAGAAGATTTATTGTAGCTATGAGGGCAAGAACAGCCAGAGTCATCTGAACTTTTCCAGAATAAATATGGCCAGCAGACTGAACTGGGTCATGAGAAGAGAGAGAAGGAGATCAAGAGAGGTAGAGAGGGTGGGGATAGGGGCAAGCGGACCAAGAGAGATCCAGGAGCTGAGCCAACCGGGAGCCAAGAGACCAAGAGGGTGCATAGTCAAAATGGCTTAGTTAAATTGGAAGAGAATCTGGGAAAAGGGAAGCAGAAGCCCAGCCCCTGGGAGAGAGAGGTTTAAGGTAGTGGGTGGGGTGAGAAGTACTAGGAGGAGACACAGGTACTAAGTGAGACTTGTCCTAGGTTTCTTTGAGACCTAACAATACTTTTTCCAGTAAGGCCACACTTCCTAAACCTACCTGTGGTGGTTTGAGTGAAAATGACCCCCATAGACTCATATATTTGAATGCTTGGTCCCCAATTGATGAACTGTTTGGAAAGGATTAGGAGGTGTGGACTTATTGGAGGAAGTGTGTCACTGGGGATAGGCTTTGAGGTTTCAAAAGCCCATGACAGGCTTACTATCTCTCTCTCTCTCCCTTCTCTGCCTGCTACATGTGGATCAGGTTGAAAAGCTCTCAGCTACTGCTCCATGCATGTCTGTCTGCTGCCTGCCATGATGATCATGGACTAACCCTCTGAAACCATGAGCAAGCCTCCAACCAAATGCTTCCTTTTATAAGAATTACCTTGGTCATGGTGTCTCTTCACAGCAATAGAACGGTAACTAAGACAGAAGTTGGTACCAGGGACTGGGGTATTGCTGTGACAGGCCTGACCATGCTGTTGTTTGGAGGAATATGGGAGACTTTGGGACTTTGGACTAGAGAATCAGTTGAACACTTAAAGCAGGGCTTACTGGGCCATCCCAGTAGGAACATGGAAGACAGTGGTGCTGAGGGAGATATGGTCTATGGGGACCAAGATCAAGAAGTCTCAGAAGGGAAGAATATCATTGGCTGGCCTAAAGACCATTCTTATGATATTTTTGCCAAGAATGTGGCCACTTTTTGTTCCAGTCCTTAAAATCTGCCTGAGACTAAATTGAAGAGTTTTGAATTAATGTCGTTGGCAGAGGAGATTTCAAGACACCCTTGTATTGATAGTATCACATAGTTATTCGTGATTATTCTTATGCAGATCTACAAAAAAAAAAAAAAGAGTAAACAGGGCAAAAAGAAAAATGTACAGTTTGGGGAGAAAAGGAGTACCAGGTAATGTAATGTTGGAGCCAAGTTCTGTGCTCAAGGAGATAAAAGGTTTAAAGAAAGGTCTGATTCAAAATGGAATAAAGGGAATGGTACCCTCCAGGTAAGACCGCATCCACCCCTAGCTAAGCTTCCAACTTATAAAAATGAATTAAAGGAGAGCTTAAGCAGTAAAGGAAACCATCAACAACAGAAAGCTTATACAAATGGAAGTCAAGGAGGGGGCCTAGGTTCCAGCCCCAGCAAGCAGAAGAACTTGGCAGCTTTGGCCAGGTGTTTCTGGCTTTAGAGCCAAGAAGGATACAGTAAAGGGTTAGAGAATCTTCCTCTGAGGTTAAGGAAAACCATTAAGGCTAGGCCTGTGCCAGAGTGTCCACATATGGAGGCCTGGAAAGGTCCTTGTGTGAAGCTGTGAAGGTGAAGCCTGGGTTACTTGGAGACCCCAAGATGTTGGAAATGCCAGAGTCTTGGGATACCTGCCAACAGGGTATGGAACCAGCCCAAAAGAAAGAAGTGTGTGGTAGTCAGCAAAATTGAAAGGAGTTGGAGATCTGAAGAGTGCTTTGACATCAGCCATGGAGTATGGAGTTTGCCCTGCTGGGTCTCCTTGTTTTGGTCTAGTATTTTCTCACTATGCTCCTTTCCTCACTTTTTTGGAATGGTAATGTATATTCTGTGTCGTATGCTGGAATGTGATCTGCTTTTTAATTTTAACTTTATGGGGGTTTACAGCTTAACTGTGTAGATTAAAACTGTACAAACTTAATTGATTGCCTGTGTCTCAGAAGAGACTGTTTTGAACAGAGTTGAGACTATAATAAGACTATGGGGACCTTTGAAGTTGGACTGAATGAAATTTATGGCCACAAGCCTATGGGGCCAGGGAGTGAAATATGGTGATTTGACTGAAAATGGCCTCCACAGGCTCATATATTTTCATGCTTAGTCTCCAGTTGAACTGTTTGGAAAGGATTAGGAGGTGTGGCCTTGGAGGAGATGTGACCTCAACAAGATGGATAAGACACTACCCAAATAGTGCCACCAACAGGTACCACTTACACATATGTCCAAGAATATGGTGGATATTTCATTCAAACCACAACGATCAACATTTATATTTTGTGCCAGTACCATGCTGGTTTTGCCTTGGCTACATAGTGTAAGTTAAAGTCAGTTATTATAATACTGCCAGCATTACCCTATTCACTTAGGATTACTTAAGCTATTTAGAGTCTATTGTGTTTTATATGAATTTTAGGATGGTGTTACTATTTCTATGAGGAGTGTCATTGGAATTTTGATAAGGAATGCACTGAATCTGTTGGTGTCTTCTGGTCAATTTTTATGATATGAATTCTGCCAATCCATGGGCATGGGAGGTCTTCTTCTGGAGTCTTCAATTTCTTTCTTCAATGTTTCAAATTTTTCATTGTGGAATTCTTCTACCTCCTTAATTAGGATTGTTCCTAGAATTTTTTTTTTTTTTTTTTTTTGTGTGTGTGTGTGTGTGTGTGTGTGTGTGAGTGAATGGGATTGTTTTCCTGATCACTTTCTCAGCATATTCCTTATTTGAATATAGGAGAGCTACTGATTATCTTACATTGATTTGGACCCTACTACTCTACTGAAAATGTTTATCAATTCTAAATGATTTCTGAGGAGTCTTTAATACTTCTTGCATGTAGGATACACCATGTACAAGTATGACTAATTTATCCTCCCTTGCTATTTTAAAATATTTATTATCTATCTATCTATCTATCTATCTATCTATCTATCTATCTATCTACCTACCTGTCTATCTATCTATCTATCTATCTATCTATCTATCTATCTATCTATCTATCTACCTATCTATTCTATAGCTATATCATATATATAAAAATGTGTGTGTGTGTATATGCAAGTATAGGGGAGCCATAGTACACATGTGATGATTAGAGGGAAATTTGCAAGAGTTGGTTCTCTCCTACCATGTGGGTCCCAGGTCTAAAACTAAGGTTGTCAGGCTTGACAGCCAGTACCTTTACCCACTGAGCCATCTTGACATCCTGCCTTGTTAATTTTATCTCTTGCCATACTGCTCTAGCACTTCCAGGACTACAATGAGTAAGAGTGAAGAAAATGCTCATGTTTATCTCACTCCTGATTTTAGTGGAAATGCCTTGATCTCCCCCCCAATTAGTGTAGTGTTAGTTTATCATATACAGCCTTTGTTATGTTGAGGTATGTTCCTTCTATTCCTAATTCCTCCATTGTTTCCATCATGAAGGTATATTGGACTTTGTCAAAGGCCTTGACTTCATCTACTGAGATAATCATGTGATTTCTGTCCTTAAGTCTATTTATATGGTCTATCACATTTACTGATTTATAGACGTTGAGCTACCCTTGCTCTTCTGCAATGAAACCATTTGAGTGTAATGAAGCATCTTTTTTGCTTGTTTGTTTTTTAGACAAGGTCTCCCTGTATAGCTTTGGCTGGCCTGGAACTCACTATGTAGACCAGGCTGGCTTTGAACTCAAGTTCTACCTGCCTCTGTCTCCCAAGTACTGGCATTAAAAGCATGTCCCACCATGCTGTACCTGTGAAATATCTTTTTCATGTGTTGTTCATTTCCATTTGCAAGTGTTTTATTGAGAGTTTTATGTACATGTTCACCAGGGAAACTGAATTATAATTTTATTTTACTTTTTGTTGTGTTCTTATCCAGTATTAGGATGATACCGGCTTTGTAAAATGAGTTTAGCAATATTCTTTCTTTTTCTGCTTTGTGGAATAGTTTGAGGATTGTTGGTATTAGCTCCTTAAATATCTAGTAGAATTCTGCAGTGACTATGTCTCAGCCTGGACTTCTTGGTTGGGAGACTTTCTGTTACTGTTTCACTGTCATTACTAGTTATATATATGTTCATGTTTATTTCCTCTTGGTTTAATTTTTATAAGTCATATGTATTTAGAAATATCAATCACTTTCTTTGGAATTTTTCAGTTTGAAATACAGGTTTTCAAAATATGTTTCAATGATCCTCTGAATTCCGTTGATATCTGTTGTAATGTTACCCCTTTTATGTCTAACTTTGTTAATTTGTATCTTCTCTCTCTTTTGGATAATTCAGCTAACAGTTGTTGGTTTTGTTTATCTTTTCAAAGAACTAACAGCTCTGTTTTATTGACTCATTGCGTAGTCCTTTTTGTTTCAATTTCAATCTTTTTTACCCTGATCTTTATTATTTGTTTATGCCTTGGGATTTGACCTGGTCCTGTTTTTCTAAGACTTTAAGGCTCACCATCTGGCTGTTTATTTGAGATATTTCTGACTTTAAAAATGAATTATTTTATGTATATGAGTGTGTATGTGAGTGTCTTTATGTGCACCATGTACCCGAAGTGCCTGCACAGGACAGAAGAGGGTATCAGATGCCCTGGAACTGGAGTTACAATGAATGTGAATTGCCCTGTGTGGATGCTGGGATCTGAGTTCAGGTCCTCTGGGAGAGCAGCAAATGCTCTTAACCAATGAATCATCTCTCCAGCCCCTTGACTTTTTAAAGAAGTACTTATTGATTTAACTTTCCTTCTTAAAATGAGTTTAATTGCATTCTACAGGTTCAGTATCATGGGTTTTTTTTTTTTCACTCTAGGAAATTTTAATTTTCTTCCCTAATTTCCTTGACAACCTACTCATCACTCTGTAACACACTGTTTAACACCATGTTTGTATATTTTCTGTTGTTTCTATGACTATCAATTTCATTGTGATCAGATAAAATATGAGAAGTTACTTCAATTTTCTTGGGTGCTTTTTTGAGATTTCTTTTATGTACTAGAATATTGTCTGTTTTAGACAAAGTCCTGTAGGCTCTTGAGAAGTGTCTGGGTAGACAATTTTGTAGATATTTGTTAAGTCCATATAATACCATTGAACTCTGATGTTTCTTTTTTATTTTTATTTATTTATTTATTTTGTCTGAATGACCTGTCTATTGATGAGAATGGTGTGTCGAAGTTACCCATTACTATTGTGCTGACGTCAGTCTGTGCTTTTATAACCAGAATTGCTTGCTCCATGAAATTAGGTACTCAGATGTTCAATATGTATATATTTAAGACTGTTACATTTCCTTGATGGATTGTTCCCTTAATCATAAAAATGTGACCTTCTTTATCTCTCCTAACTAATTTTAGTTTCATGTCTACTTTGTCACATAATAGAATAAAGGAAGCATATTCCTTTCTAGGTCTTCCATATTATGTATTGACTCACTTATTGTATCCAGTTGTTTGTTCATATTCTCTTTCAATCAATAAAGGAGTTTACACATGCCCTCTTTAACTTTGCTGAACATTCTTATAATGATACTTTTGAATTCTTTGTTTGAGATTTCACCTAATTCACTCTCATTGGAATCCGTTATTAGGGACTGTAGTTTTTGGAAGCTTCATATTGTCTTTTTTTTTTTTTTTTTTGTATCTTATGTTTCTGCATTGGGACTTGCACATCTGGGATTGGATCACTATTTGGATTTTTAATTGCCTCTATTGGTTCACTGGAGGTATTGCAGTGTTTAAGTGGGACCACGTTGTACTTGGGTTGAGGCATGGTTCCTCCTCACTGGGCTGGGAGTGTAGCTCAAGGCACTAGCCACACTCTCTAGCACCAGTTTGAGACTAGAATACTCATTGCAAAACTCCACTCTGGGAATACAGTAGAAGCCAATTAGAAAGAATCTCCATTTCAACTCCAGTTACTTTTGTTGGGTAAAGGAGAACAATCACACAATACATACATTAGCATTAATGAGTGAAGGTGAGAATGGGAGGAAAATAGGCTGGGAAAACAGTAAAAATATAACCAGCATCTCCAAACAATACCAACACTCAGGAGGCTGAGCCAGGGAGACCCCTGTGCCTCTAGAAGAACCTATCTCAAAAGAAGGGAAACTGGAATAGTGCAGGTCAGAGTGGCCTACAAATTTAAAATTAGGTATTAAATAGATTCTCCATGTAGTCACTCTCCTGATCACAGAGCAGACTCTCTATAATGGTAGCTTCCTGAGCACAGTGCAGACTGCCTGTGGTCACTCATTTGAGCACAGGTGCGGAGCCCATCTACACACCACCCTGCTCTTCCTTCTCTGCCCATTTGGGTTGGTGTCTTCCAATGAGTGCAGAACATTTACAGTATTATGCTTCCTCTGTTGATTGTGTCATTTGCCTCAAAACCAGAGAATGTGGTTCATGGGCTGGGCAATAGATACTATCCCCGGAGGTGACATTCAGTGAACCACCAGGACTACATTCCCTATGTATGTTATTATAAACTTTCCTGCTTCGAGCTGCAGAAATATGAAGTAGGAACTCAGCTGACAATGCCTGGAAGAGGCAAGAACTTTTCCAGAGGGAAGCCAAAACTCAAGGAGTATTGGTAATACTGGCTTTTCAGTATGTTAGCTGTTTCCTGCAGTGAATTTCTTGTGTGCTGTTGTAGCTTTCCCATTTGATTCTTTCCCCAAGAACTTCTATCAATGTAGTTGATCATTTACTAGGCACAACTTCCCATATACAATTGAGGTATTTTGGATAACATTTCCCAGCTGTGTTTATTCTTCATTAGCAAGTATCTGGCCAGGGCCATATCCAGACAAAAGTATTTTATCTGAGATATTTCTCAAACATCCAAGGACAGACTGCAGATAGATAAGCATTCAGGCCACCTGCTTGTTTCCTGAGATAAGGTATCCATACTGAGACAACTGCCAAGGCCAGGTGGATGTTAGGTACAAAGTTTTGTTTCTTGTGCAAATTAAGCTTAATTTCCTCCTCTTTCCCATTCTCCCTTTAACAATTAACTCAGAACAAAAGGGCTTTTACATACCAGGTGTATCAGGCTGTGATGCAGGCTACCTAGCTACCAAGTACACATGCCCCGCTCAACCAGAAAGTGATGCAGCCAGATAATTGCTGATTGTATGTGTATATAAACTGGAAACTTGAGAAAAGAGGGGGAACAAAGATGGAAAGAACTAAGAGAGAACATTGAGAGAACAGCAGGAGAAGGGACAGAGAGGAGCTAAGTATGAGAACAGAAAAGAAGCTGTGTAGATAGAATTGACTTAGAAGAATAAAGTGAATGGACTAAAGAGCTCAGTGTACTTACTTCATTCATTCAACACCCCTCAGATTAATTGTTCACCACTGGTAGCATATCTTCTGGAACTCTGGGAAAAGGCTCTAAGGGGCTGGACCTCTACAGTCTTGGTTGCTTTCCAAACTTTTACTCCACACAAGCCAGAAGGGAAGCACTTCTTAAGATTGCCCTTCTACTCCAAACTCTGTTGTGCCTATTATCTATAGCCAATGGAAGTTCAATGTAAACAATGTATGCTTTCTTCCTGCCACCCCAATTTTATAGAAATACCTTAGCTCTAGGTGAAAAGTTTCCATATCCTGGTGTTGAGTCTCTCTGCTGATACAATAAATTAAATCAGGCCAAATTAATAAGTCCAGGTTTAATCTGAGCAAAACATTCCTGGGTGATCCCAGGAGAGAGGAGAAGCCATGAGGGGAAACCATGAGGGGAAGTCCTTCCAGGGTGGAGCCACTGCTCAGTGGGCTTTCTTTGGGGAGGTTCTGGAAAGGGCAGCTCCAGGGAGCTGCTGCTTGGTGTGCTGAGGGTGGGGTCTGGAGTGGGGCCCTGAGCTGGAGATCCTCAACACCAAGGATGGCAGAAATTTCCAGCTGCTTCCTAGCCTGGCTGCTGGCTACTGCGGATCTTTGTCCCAGGACAAGGCCTTTCTTCCTGGTGAGCTGCTGTGCCAGTTCAGTAGACACTTTGATTTCAGAGATCCTTCATTCTCAAGGTTGGCATTTAACTGTAAATTCAGCTAACAAGAGCACAGCAGTGCCCTGTTCAAGTGCTCTTTATACTCTCAGAATTCAGCAAGTAATCTGAAAAGGCACTTATAAGCACCATAGACCAATGACAAGAGCTAATCGCCCATATTTGTTAATACTATCAATGATAGTAGTTGATATTTATAGTGCCCACTCTGTGCCAGGCTTTATGCTGAGGTGTTTTATGTGCGTTGGTATTGTTCAGTCCTAACAACAATATTGCAAGGTGGCTACTGTTATTATCTCTAATGTGCAAAAAACTGAAGATCACTGAGATTGTGTACCTCGTACAGAACAGACCTACCTGTCTTCCAGATCCAGACCTTCCTGAAGGTCTGAGTCCAGTTTTATCAAGTAAAAAGAAGAAGATCGAATAAAAGTAGACAAGGGCAAGATCACGGCAGAAATTTTAAAGCAAGTTAAGGAAAATGTCAAAAGCTGACAGCTTTGAAAGAAAGTGACTCCTTGACTTTCCCATAACTACATTCAGAGCTCGCCTCATCTGCACCCTCTGAAGCATGTTCTCAATGTTATGGTCAACACGATTGTGGCTTCACAAATATATTTGGCTTTCCTACACAGTCTTGGCGTGCAGTTCCTTTATAATTTCCCAGGTGACAGAAGTGTCCTTTGTGGTTCCTATGTTGATCCTATCTGAGTCAGTGTAATGAGATGGCTTGGAGTGGGGTCTCTGTTAGCCACAGGCTGAGAACAGTCATGAGAAAGATGGAAGGAAACATTCCCCATCTATTGACTCTGAGGAGGGGATTTGGGGCTGCAGATCAAACTCCAGAAAAACTCTCAAGAGATGGGACTTGATGAGTTTCTGAGCTAGCAAAGAACATTGCAAGGTTCTGTGAGGGAGCCTCATGCAGAAAGGACATGGATGCTGTACTTCTCTACCCCAACCCCTGCCCTGTGCTTTGCATCCATCCAGCTAATAAACACATGAGTAAATAAAAAAGCAATAAACAAATGCTTTCACGTGAATAAAGCATTTCCTTGAGTGCAATAACAACTTCATCCACTTATTAGTGCTGAGGAACGGATTTTAGCAACCTCTAATTTATAACCCGTCAGTCAGAAGTGTGGGAGGGCCAGACCTAGACTGGCATTTGAAGAGGTATCCTCTTGTAGGCTGAATGTATAATTGAGAGTCGATGCTTGTACTCCGGGTAGCCCCTGTCAGAATTGAATTAGATTGGAAGCCCCTTAACAAGTGCCACAGAACTGGTTGTTATGGAGCACTCCTAACTATTTGGGGTCAGATGTGTTTTGTGTGAGAGTGCAAAAGTGTGTGTGTGTGTGAGTGTGTGTGTGTGTGTGTGTGTGTGTGTGTGTGAGAGAGAGAGAGAGAGAGAGAGAGAGAGAGAGAGAGAGAGAGAGAGAATGATGCACTTACAAAGTTGTATGACTGTAGTGTGAATTCTAATTGGTCTTAATAATAAAAACCCGGAGTCAGATATTGGGTAAATGCTGAAAGATCAGAGAAGTAAAGGAATTAGCCAAAGTTACCTCTTACCTCCACGACTCTCAGACTGAAAGAGGGGCCGAGCTCCAGTCTCCAACTTGTCACTTCCTCTCTCCGCCCAGCCATATCACTTCCTGTTTCTTCCACCCAAGTGCTGGGATTCAAGGCGTTTGACTCCCAAGTACTGAGATCAAAGGCATGAGAGCCCAAATGTTGGGATTAAAAGTGTGTGCCATCACTGCCTGACCTTTAGTGGCTAGCTCCACACTCTGATCTCCAGGCAAGCTTTATCTGTTAGAGCACAAAATATCACCATGTATGACCAGAGAAACTTCCAAGGACCAACCGCTCTTCTTACAGCACCAAGGAAACAAGCAGGTGCCGCTGTTCTGAAGCAGAGATAGAAGGAAGAGAATGTGTTCTTCAGATCTCTCTACAAAGACCATTCGTGTGTTTTTCCAAATAAAATCAAAAGTGTTGTGTCACATTTACATCCATCCATATATTATATGTGTGCAGGTGCACAAGCGTATGGAAGCCAGATGACTTCAGGTGTCATCCTTGAGGACGCTGTCCAGCTCCTTTGAGATGGTCTCTTACTTGCCTGAAGAGCACCCATTAAGCTAAACTCGGGGCGTGCTTCTGTCTCCACCTCCCCGACACTGGCATTCAAAGCATGAGCCACCACACCCATCATCTCTATACGGCGCTAGAGCCTGATCACATGTCCTAGTGTTTGCAAGGCAAGTGCACAGCAACGTCAACAAACTGAGCCTTCCCTCAAGTCCCCACTTACAGATTTTTCCTATATTTGTTTCTCCATGCTATTTGTAAAAATGTTTAGTTATTTTTATTTTATGTGTATGAGTGTTTGTTTGCATGTACGTGTACATGCACCATATGTATGCCTGGTGTCCATGGAGAACAGAAGAGCGTGACCTCTGCAAGAGTAGCAAGTAGCAAGTATTGTTCATCACAAAACCATCTCCCCAGCATAGCTTCATGCTATTTTTAATGGGAGGGGGTGCAATTTGTAGCAACAGCAATACTCTTTCTAAATATGTGGGCCAGAGTTGTTAAATAGTAAAGACTGTTTTAATGAAAATAGATGTATGAAAAGAGACATTGTAAGTGATGGACTACTCTGTATTAATTTGATAATAAATTATCTTGAAGCAGGCCTCTCAGAGCTCACTATCAGTGAGTTTGTGATGACCTTATATTAACCCTGCTTCTCAGTACAGAGAGCTGGGCAAGGGGAAGCAAACAGAATCCCATACAACGGGAGGGATTTGTTTTGCTTGTTTGGTTTTTGCTTGGGTTTACTTTTTGGCTCAAGTTGCAAGTCATGTTGGTTACCTTTGTCCGTAGTATAGTTTCCTTACACGATGTTGCTATGTGTTTATTGGTCCCCAGCTACAGAATCATAGCAAAAGAAACTTGACCACATCTGTGACTCAGAGGAAGGGGTACACTCATGCTCCACCCTGTGTGTGTGTGTGTGTGTGTGTGTGTGTGTGCGTGTGTGTGTGTGTGTGTGTGTGTGTACAGGCATGAGCACGCTCAGCCCGGGACTGGCTGTCCACACAGCAAGACACGGTTCACATAGGATGATGATCAGATGACTGTGGAGGCCATATGATCGTGCAGAAAACACTCAAGCTTAAGAGTCAGAAAGGCCCGAGCTTGAAGGCCAGCGCGTCTCTACTCTAGCTACAGTATTCATGTAAATGAGAAGGCGATTGTCCCTGTCAGCCTCTGGCTGATGTCCACCTGTCTTTGCCTACCTGCGCCTACTATTGTCCCTGTCCCATTCATCTGTTGGGAGAGACTTCCAAGGCTTCCCCTTGCTCCTGACATTGCCTGTAAAAGGATGTCTAGAGGCTGCAAGGCAGTGGGAATAGACAAAGAAGGAATCTCACTGGTGAAGCGCTGGCTCTCTGTGCATTCTCTAAGTAGTACCTCACACTGTTTTATGTCCCCTACTTTTACTTCACATACTGCGAAGAGAGAACAGTCACGCTAGCCACAGAAGAACCCCCTGCTCTCCCTCACAGCCATATACAAGCACTATATGTGTGTATGAGACAAATGAATTCTACAGGGATTGGTGTTGATTCTCAAATGGAGTGGCTGTATTGGCCATGTGCCAACAGGGCCAAGAGTGGATCTAAACACTGAGAAGCAAGGTACCCAGATAGAGTCAAAACTCTGATCATCACTTGGATTCTGTGAACCCGATGGAGGCAGGAGACAAAATGCCATACTCATTAAAGTCTGTATGCTGCCTGTGACTCCAAGATAAGACTCTCACTCTTGCAGTAACCACTAGAACCTCAGAAGTTGAAATCCCAGATCCACATTGACCTTTAAGAACACTGGAGTCCCTGCCCCAGACTCTCAGGGGACTCTAGGCTGCCTGGAGCTGCAGCTCTGGCCCTGCACTGGGGCCTCTGGCCTAGAGGCCAGGTCTTTGGTGCTCTCTAGTCCTATGGGATCAGGATGCCTAGCTCTTCAAGGCTCTCTGGTCTCACTGGAACCCAAGGAGTTGGCACACGGTTCTCTTTGGTCTCACTGAGATAGGAGGCCTAGTCCTGGGATGCTCTCTGGTCCTGCTGGAGCCTCGAATTCCAATGTCATATTTCAAAGATCTAGAAAAGGCACCATAAGAATTCATATGGAGCCACAAAAAGCCATGAATAGCCAAAGCTATTCTAAGGAGTAAGAAGGAAGCTGGAGGTATCACGATATCTACCTCAAATTAAACTACAAAGCTACAGTGATAAAGACAGCATGGTATTGGAATGAAAACAGATGGGTAAACCAAGGGAACAGAATGAGGGACTGGGAAATCAACCAACAAAGCAGTGGCCACCGAGTTTTTGACAAAGCAGACAAAAACATGCAATAGAAAAAAATATTGCAAATGGTGTGGGAAAACCCGGATATCTACCTGGAAAAGAATGAAGTTAGGTTCATATCTTTCACCTTGTACAAAAATCAATTCAAAATGGATGAAAGCCCTTCACTGAAACCATTAGAGGAAAACACAAAGAATGAACACTTTGTAAGACACTTTTTAAGGAATTGACAAGAACTGTCAGAACAGAACACCAACAGCACAGGGACCAGCCCCAAGTATCAGCAGATGGGGATCCATAAAATTGAAAAGCTTCCCCACAGCAGAGCACACAGACAGCCCACAGGATGGGAGAACATCTTTACCAGCTGTACTTCAGACGTGGGCTAATATCCAGAATTTACAAAGAACACCAGGAATTAAATACTAACGAAATCAAACTGCCAGTCAACAAACGGGCTAACAAAATGAACAGTTTTCAGAAGAGGAAATGTAAGTGGCCAATAACTATTTCAAAAGACATTCAACATCCCAAGTCATCAGAGAAATGCAAATTAATTAAACCACTTTGAGATACTGCCTCATCTCATCAAGAAATCTGATATCAGACGTTGGAGAGGGTATGGAGAAGAGGAAGCCTTTCTCACTGTTAGTGGGCATGCAAATTAATACAGCCATTAAGGAAATCAGTTTGGAGGCTTCTCAAAAGAAAATTAAAAAATAGATGACCCAGGTATTGGCATATACCCAGAGAACTCCATACCCTTTCGTGGAGATATTTGCACATTCATGTTTATTGTTGCTCTGTTCACTACGGCAAAGAAACGGAACCAGCCTAATGTCTAGCAACACATGAATGGATAGTGAAAATCTGGTACATGTAGAAAGTGGAATATGATTCAACTCTAAATAAAAACAAAATCATAAAATTTGCAGGAAAACATATGGAGTGTGCAATATTAAGCAAGATCACCCAAACTCAGACAGAAAAAAAAATGAAATCCTCCATGTTCCCTCTCACCTCCAGATCCTAGCCTATAAAGTATTTGTGGTTATATGTAAATAGCTACAATTGAGTGTCTTAGTGAGAGTTTCTATTGCTGCAGTGAAATATCAGATTGGAGAGGAAAGGGTTTATTTGGTTTACACTTCCATTTTGCTGTTCATCATCAAAGGAAGTCAGGACAGGAACTCAAACAGGGCAGGAACCTGGAGGCAGGAGCTGATGCAGAGGCCATGGAGGGGTGCTGCTAACTGGCTTGCTCCTCCTGACTTGCTCAGCCTGCTTTCTTATAATAGGACCCAAGACCAGCAGCCCAGGGATGGCACCACTCACAATGGGCTGGCCCTTTCCCATCCATCACTAATTAAGAAAATGCCTTAAGCTAGATCTCACGGAGGAATTTTCTCAACTGAGGTTCCTTCCTTTCAGATAATACTACATTGTGTCATGATTGACATAAGACCAGCCAGCAGAATGGGGGAGTGGTGTAACATTTAGAAAGGACACAAAGAGAGGATAACACTAGGTGATGAGGAAGGATGAAATGCAGGCTAAAGGACACACGAGTCATGAAAGATGACATAAAAGCTAATTGTTTTTATAATTCTAACAGCCATATTTATCCTCTTGGTGTGGATAAGGGGCATAACGATATAACTTATGGTGAACATGTAAACTCCAAGTGAAGCTTGGTGGCTTCTGAATGGTTGTCCTAACTGTACAGAAGATCATGAGGACCGAGCAAGTGTGTGTTTGAGAGGTACCATAATCTATCTGGGGGATGCATTCATTTGTGAGTTCATTACAATAAAGTTATTTTATTTATTACAAAATATATAGATGTAGTGAATATGACATATACAATATGCACAAGCTCCTAAAGCTGAATTGCATGTATCCCTTTTCTTGCCATAAAAAAAAAAAACAAACATAAAGATCAAAGACACATACCGTTTCTTTGGCACCCTAGATTCCCATCGGTAGTAAATACCCCAAAACATCACTGAGAAACAGAAGCATTTTTTAAAGGTCATGAAAATACCTTACAATGCCAAGCACCAAAGAAAAGATGCTAAAAGCTGACAAGAAATGTGAGTGTGCTGACAGACACAAGTGACAGCTGACAGCTTGGCAACACATGAGAGCCATTTTTTAAATCTTTCTCTCATATATTGCATCCCAACACAGCCTCCCACTTCTCCTCCCAATACCCTTCACCATCCTCTGCTCTTTTCCAGATCCACTCTTCCTCCTTTTCTTTCAGAACAGGGCAGGCCTCCCAGGGATATCAACCAAACATGGCATATCAAGTTATAGTAAGGCTAGGCACATCTCCTCATATTGAAGCTGGATGAGGCAAGCCAGTAGGAAGAAAAGGGTCCCCAAATCAGGCAAAAGAGTTAGAGACAGCTCTCGCTCCCCAATGTTAGGAGTTCCACAAGAGCACCAAGCTACATAATCATAACATATATGCAGAAGACCTAGGTCAGATCCATACAGGCTCCCTGGTTGTTGGTTTAGTCTCTGTGAGCCCCTATGGGCCCTGTTTAGTTGATTTTATGAATTTTATTGTAGTATCCTTGACCCCTCTGTCTCCCACAATCCTTCCTCACCCTCTTCCATAGGATTCCCAGAGCTCTGCCTAATGTTTGACTGTGGGTCTCTGAACCTGCTCTCATCAGTTGCTGGATGAAGCCTCTCTGACGATGATTATGCTAGGCTCTAGTCTACAAGAATAGCAGAGTATCATTAGGAATCATTCCATTGACTTTTTTTCCCCAGTTGTGTTTGGTTCTATCCTAGATCTCTGGGTTATCCCATCTCTGGTTCCTGGCCCTCCAGGCAGTGTCAGGGGTGGGCTCCCTCTCATGAACATGGGTCTCAAGCTGGGCTAATCATTGGCTGTCCACTCCCACAAGTTCTGCACCACCTTTACCCCCAGCACATCTTGCAGGCAGGACAAATTGTAGGTCAAAGCTTTTGTGGCAGGGTTGGTGTCCCAGTCCCTCCCCTGGAAGCCTTGCCTGGTTACAGAAAATGGGCAGTTCAGGCTCTGTGTCCCCCATTACTAGGAGTCTTAGCTAGGGTCACCCTCGTGAGTTCTTGGGAGTTTCCATTGCACTAGGTTTCTACCTCGCTACCAAAATGCCCTCTAATTCCAGTCTCTACCAATACTCACCCCCTCCACCCCCCACACCTGATCCCTCCTGTAACCCTCCTCACCCACCCCCAGTATACCCCATAAAATCTATTCTATGTCCCTTTCCCAGATCCATGTGTCACCCCTCCCTTGACCCTCCTTGTTACATAGCCTCTCTGGGGCTGTAGTTTGTACCATGGCTATCCTTTACTTTACAGCTAATATCCACTTATGAGTGAGTGCATACCATGTTTGTCTTTCTGGGTCAGGGTTATCCCAGTCAGGATGTTTTTTTCTAGTTCATCCACTTGCCTGCAAATTTCATGCTGTTAAATGTAGATAAATTTCTAAGTGGTCTTATTAAATAAAAAACACAGAGCCAGATATAGGGGTAAAAACCAGAGAGATCAGGGAAATAGGGAAAGCCACAGCTAACCTTACCTCACCAACTCCGCAGCTTCCAAATGCGAGATACTTCCTGTCTACTCATGCCTCTATGCCTTGCTGTTCTGCTATCTGATTTGCTCTCTCTGTCTAACTACATCACTTCCTCTTCTTGCCCAGCTGTCACTTCCTGTCTGTCTGTACAGACCTCCAAACCTCCATGGTTAACTAGTGTTGAAATTTAAGGCGTGTGCCACCACACCTGGCTCTGTTTCCAGTGTGGCCTTGAACTCACAGAGATCCAGACAGATCCCTGCTTGCCAAGTGATAGAATTAAAGGCATGTGCTACCGTTACCTGATTTCTTTGTTTACTTATAATGGCTGGCCTTTTCCTCTGATCTTCAGGCAAGCTTTATTTATTAAAGCACAAATAAAATATCATCACAATTAAATTTTTTAATAGTTGAGTAATACTCTATTGTGTAAATGTACCACATTTTCTTTATCCATTTTTCAGTTGAGGGGCATCTAGATTGTTTTTAGATTCTGACTATTACAAATAAAGCTGCTATGAAAACAGTTGAGCAAGTGTACCCAGGAGTGGTATAGCTGGGTCTTGAAGTAGATTGGTTCCCAATGTTCTGAGAAACCTCCATATTGATTTAAAAAGTGACTGTACAAGTTTACACTCCCACCAGCAATGGAGGAGTGTTCCCCTTGCACCAACCACATCCTCACCACCATGAGCTGTCACTTATGTTTTTGTTTGTTTGTTTGTTTGTTTTGTTTTGTTTTTCGAGACAGGGTTCTCTGTGTAGCTTTGCGCCTTTCCTGGAACTCACTTGGTAGCCCAGGCTGGCCTCGAACTCACAGAAATCTGCCTGGCTCTGCCTCCCGAGTGCTGGGATTAAAGGCATGCACCACCTCCGCCCAGCTTCACTTATGTTTTTGATCTCAGCCAACTGACAGGTGTAAGATGGAATCTCAGAGTCATTTTGATTTGTATTTCCCTGATGGTTAAGGATGTTGAACATCTCAAGTGTTTCTCAGCCATTTGAAATTCCTTTGCTGAGAATTCTGTCTAGATGTGTACCCCATTTTTTAATTGGATTATTTGGTTTGTTGATGTCTAATTTCTTGAGTTTTTATATATTTGAGATATTAGCACTGTGTCAGATGTGGAGTTGGTGAAAATCTTTTCCCGCTCTATAGGCTGCCATTTTGTTCTATTGATGGTGCCCTTTACCTTACAAAAGCTTTTCATTTCATGAAGTCCCATTTACTAATTGTTGATCTTAGTGCATGTGCTATTGGTCTTCTTTTCAAGAAGTTGTCTCCTATGCCAATGCCTTCCAGGCTATTCCCCCACTCTCTCTTCTATCAGGTTCAGTGTGTCTTGTTTATGTTGAGGTCTTTGATCCACTTCGACTTGAGTGTTGTGCAGGGTGATAGATGTGGATCTAGTTACGTCTTTCTACATGTGGACATCCAGTTAGACCATTTGCTGAAGATGACTTCTTTTTTCAATTGTGTATCTCTGGTTTCTTTATCAAAAATCAAGTAAGTGTCCATAGGTGTATGGATTTATGTCTGCATCTTCAATTCAATTCCATTGGTCCACCTGTCTGTTTTTATGCCAATACCATGTTGTGTTTGTTATTATAGCTGTGTAGTGGAGCTTGAAATTAGGAATGGTAATACCTCTAGAAGTTCTTTTATTGTTCAGGATTGTTTTTAGCTAACCTGAGTTTTTTGTTTTTCCATGTGAAGTTGAGTATTATTCTTTCAAAGTCTGTAAAGAATTGTATTGGTATCTTGATGGGGACTGTATTGAATCTGTAGGTTGCTTTTGGTAAGATGGCCATTTTTACTACATTAACCCTACCTATCAATGAGCATGGGAGATCTTTTTATCTTCTGATATATTCTTCAACTTCTTTCTTCAAATACCTGAAGTTATTGTCAATGGGTCTTTCATTTGCTTGGTTAGAGTTACCCCAAGATATTTTATATTATTTGAGGCTATTATGAAAGGAATTGCTTCTCTGATTTCTTTCTCAGTCCATTTTTCATTGGCATATAGGAGGGCTACTGTTTTTTTTTTTTGTTTTTTTTTAGTTAATCCTGTATCCAGTCACTTTGCTGAAAGTATTTGTCAGCTATAGGAGTTCTCTGGTAGAATTTTTAGAGTCACTTATATGTAGTAAGTACAGTTTCATGTAATCTGCAAATAATAATACTTTGATACTTTCCTTTCCATTTTGTATCCCGTTGATTTCATTCAGTTGTCTTATTGCTCTAGCTAGAACTTCAAGTACTATATAGATTAGGTATGGAGAGAGTAGACAACCTTGTCTTGTTCCTGATTTTAGTGGAAATGCTTTGAGTTTCTATCCATTAAACTTGATGTTGGCAATCAGCTTGCTGAATATTGCCTTTATTATGTTTAGATGTGGCCCTTTTATCCCTAATCTCTCCAGGACTTTTATCATGAAGGGTACTGGATTTTGTCAAAGGCTTTTTCAGCATCTAATGAGATGATCATGTGTTTTTTTCTTTCAGTTTGTTTATATGGTGGATCATATTGACTGATTTTCATATGTTGAACCATCCCTGCATCTCTGTGATGAAGCCTACTTGATCATGGTGGATGATCTTTTTGGTGTATTCTTGGATTGGGTTTACAAGTATTTTATTATTTTTGCATCTGTGTTCAAAAGGAAAATTCGTCTGTAGTTCTCTTTCTTTTTTAATTCTTTTTTTTTTAATTTATTTATTTATTATGTATACAGTGTTCTGTCTGCACATATCCCTGCAGGCCAGAAGAGGGCACCAGATCTCATTACAGATGGTTGTGAGCCACCATGTGGTTGCTGGGAATTGAACTCAGGACCTTTGGAAGAACAAGCAGTGCTCTTAACCTCTGAGCCATCTCTCCAGCCCCCTTTTTTAATTCTTTATGTGGTTTGGGTATCAGGGTAACTGTGGCCTTATAAATTGGGCACTGTTCCTTCTGTTTCTATTTTGTAGAATAATTGAGGAGTATTGGTACTAACTCTTCTTTGAAAGTCTGGTAAAATTCTGAGCTGAAATTGTCTGGCCCTGGGCTTTCTCTGGGTTGGGAGTCTTTTAATGACTGCCTCTATTTCACTATGGGTTATAGGTCTGTTTAAATTGTTTATCTGCTCTTGATTTAACTTTGGTAAGTGGTATCTATTGAGAAAATAATCCCTACTTCCTATTTTTTAGATTTTTACAATTTGGTGGAGTACAGCGTTTTACAGTATGTCTTCATGATTCTCTGAATTTCCCAGATGTTTTGTTGTTATAGCCCCCTTTTAGTTTCTGATTTTGTTAATTTGGATATTCTCTCTCTCTCTGCGTTTTAGTTAGTTTGAATAAGGGTTTGTCTATTTTGTTGATTTTCTCAAAGAACCAACTCTTTGTTTCATTGATTCTTTGTATTGTTCTCTTTGTTTCTGTTTTATTGATTTCAGCCCTCAGTTTGATTATTTTTGCTATCTCCTCTTGGATGTGCTTACTTATTTTTATTCTAGAGCTTTCATGTGTGCTGATAAGTTGCTAGTATGAGATCTCCCCAATTCTTTTTTATGTAAGCACTTAGTACTATGAACTTTCCTCGTGGCATCACTTTCATTGTGTCCCATAAATTTGGATATGTTGTGCATTCATTTTCATTGAATTCTAGGATGTCTTTCTTTATTTCTTGGCATAGTAATCTTTCAGGAAAGAGTTGTTCAGTTTCCATGAGTATATAGGCTTTTTGTTGTTTCCATTGTTGCTGAAATGCAGCTTCAATCCATTGTAGTATGATAGAAATCAGGGGTTATTTCACTTTTCTTGTATCTATTGATACTTGCTTTGTGACCAAGTATATGGTCAATTTTGGAGAATGTTCCATGAGGTGCTGAGAAGAAGATGTGTTCTTTTGTGTCTGGGTGAAATGTTCTTCAGATGTCTGTTAGGTCCATTTGATTCATAAAGTCTCCAGGATTCCTCTGTTTAGTTTTTGTCTGGATGATCTGTCCATTGGTGAGAGCAGAGTCTGGAGTATTGAAGTCTCCCACTATCAATGTGTGATGGTTGATGTGCGATTTAAGCTTTAGTAGTGTTTCCTTTACAAACCTGGGTGCCCTTGTGTTTGGGGTATAGATGTCAAGAATTGAAAAATCATCTTGGTTGATTTTTTTCCTTTGATAAGTATGATGTGTCCTTCTCCATCTATTTTGATTAACTTTGGTTTGAGATCTATTTTGTTAGGTATTAGGATCGATACACCAGCTTGCTTCTTAGGTCTATTTGCTTGGAAAATATTTTTCCAATCCTTTACTCTGAGGTATTATCTATCTTTACTGTTAAGGTGTGTTTCTTGTATGCAGCAGAAAGATGGATCCTGTTATTGCATCCATTCAGTTAGTCTGTGTCTTTTTATTGGGGAACTGTGTCCATTGATATTGAGAGATAGCAATGAGCAATGATTGTTAATTCCTGTTACTATGTTGGTGGTGGTGGTGATGGTGGTAGTGTGTGTGTTTTCCTTCTTAGGGCTTTGCTGGTGTGATATTATTTATTGCCTGCATTTTCATGGGTGTAGTTAACCTCCTTGGGTTGGAGTTTTTTTTTCTAGTACCTTCTGTAGGGCTGTATTTGTGGATAGGTATTGTTTAAATTTGACTTAGTCATGGATTCGCTTGTTTTCTCCATCTATGATGACTGAAAGTTTTGTAGGTATAGTAATCTGGGCTGGCATCTGTGATCCCTTAGAGTCTGCAGGGCATCTGTCTAGGCCCTTCTGGCTTTTAGAGTCTCCATTGAGAAGTTGGGTCTAATTCTAATAGGTCTGCCTTCATATGTTACTTGCCTTTTCCTTTGCGACTTTTAATATTCTTTTTTGTTCTGTGTGTTTAGTGATTGGATTATCATGTGGCAAAGAGACTTTCTCTTCTGGCCCAGTCTATTTGGTGTTCTGTAAGCTTCTTGTATCTTTATAGGCATGTCCTTCTTTAGATTAGGAAATTTTTCTTCTATGATTTTGTTAAAAAATACTTTCTGGGCCTTTGAGCTAGGATTCTTCTCCTTCTTCTATTCCTATTATTCTTAGGTTTGGTCTTTTCATGGTGTCCCAGATTTCCTGGATGTTTTGTATCAGGGATTTTTTAGAGTTAACATTTTCTTTGGCTGATACATCTATTTCTTCTATCATCTCTTCAACACCTGAGGTTCTCGCTTCCATTTCTTGTAAGTTGGTAATACTTATGTCTGTAGTTCCTGCTTGCTTACCTAGATTTTCCATTTCCAGAATTCCCTCAAATTTGTGTTTTCTTTATTGCTTCTATTTCCATTTTCAGATCTTGAACAATTGTGTTCATTTCCTTCAACTATTTGTTTGTTTTTTTTTTCTTGGCTTTCTTACTAACTGGCAAATTGTGATCAGCAGCTGTCAATCCACCTACCCCAGGCTCTGTCTTTGTAGTGCTAGTTTCAAACACTGCATTTGTTTAATAGTGAACAGTCCATGTGGATTCAGACAGACACCCTTACAAAATAACTGTGGTGTGGCCAAATATATACAGCACAATAGTCAATGTTTCTGTCACCTGATATGGGAAGCATAGTGACATTAGATACATTCATAGACATGGGGAGCAGTAGAAACCTTGAGTAAATATGTAAAAAGTGGATACAATCCTAAGTGAACATTTATTATTTCACATGGATGTGACTATATATAAAGGGCATGGAAGAAGAAAGCTCTCTCTCTCTCTCTCTCTCTCTCTCTCTCTCTCTCTCTCTTGCTGGCAAGTCCATTCCTTCACTGGCATTATAGTCTACTTCTTAGGGATTCCAGTGTATACTAAAGACCAGATGAGACACCCAGCCTTGTGGCCTAAATTACTGAATTCTTGGACCTTCCATTGGTAGACAGCCATTATTGCACTAGGTGGACCACAACCTGCAAGCCATTCTTTATATATGGTTTTTATATAACATTTTATATATTCCATATAATTAATTATATTTCTACTATGTGTATACTATATACAAACATATATAAATAATTAATGTGTAATATAATTTATATGTATATTTGTTCTATAAGTTCTCTTCCTCTAGAGAACCCTGACTAATACAGAATGGCAAAGCCTTCCCTGGGAATGGGAGATAGGGGATGAGGCTCAGAAGAATTTCCCCTTAGGTCAGGCTCAGAGGAAATCTGTGAAAAGTTAGCAACTGCAGCTTCCCCCTCCTCCCAGATGAATGCAACCTGAGACTTGTGGCCCACAGAGACCACCTACTGAGGTGAGCTCACCCCTCTTCCAGTGAGTAGGTAATAACAACCCTGAGGTTCCAGGCTGTGCCCCAGCCAGCACAGCCAACCTGCTCCCAGCTTTTCTGTGCATGTGTCTGTGTGTCTGTCCTTTCATTCCCTCAACTCTCCAGTCAGGTTTCCAGGACTGAGCTGGATCGGATGCGGCACACAGCACACAGAGGTGTGCAAACCTTGCTGATGCAGTTGTTTAGTGCTGGAACCTTTCATCGTCACAAAGAGAAACTGTACAATACCTATGGGGGGTGGCTCAGTAATCAAGAAGCTCGCTCTGTAAACTTGAGGACCTGAGTCCCGATTCTCAGAAACCACAGCAAAGCAGTGCAGTATTGCACATCTGTGGTCCAAGAGCTCCTACCATGAGCAAGTGTGGACGCAGAGAACAGAGGATTGATCCCTGGAGGCTCACAAACCAGATAAGCTGGTACATTCAGCAGCCAACAGGAGAGCCTACCTCAAAGAAGGTGAAAGGTAAGGCCCAATTCCAACAGCCTCACCTCTGACCCTTCTGAGTCCCACACATGCACTATGACACATGTGTACACACACAGATTTTGTTAAAGTAGCTCTCCATTTCTCCCTCCCCCTGGGAACCTATTTCCTTGTCTTTATGACCTTGCCTCTTGTAGATGCCTCAGATTAGTGGGATCGTGTAATATGTGCCCTTTGGTGTCTGTATTATTATACACAGCATCATGATTTTGAGACGTACTCAGGTTGTGGTATCTATTAAAGTTTTGTTCCTTTTTTGAAGCCAGAAAGTATTCATTGTATGCATTTTCCACCTCTGTGTATCCATGAGTTTGTTCCTGGATGCAGCTTTTTACTGGTTAGTTGCGCCCTTTGATTATTGTGAGCAGCATTGCTATGTGAACGTTGCATTCTGAGTCTCTGCTCTAATAACTTCCAGAAATGGAATTCCTAGGTGTCGTGTTTGGCTTTCCAAGGAATTGACTGATCATTTCTCACACAGAAGCACCATTTTACAATCTCACAAGGAACGCACAGGGTTCAAGCTTCTCCACCTCCTTGCAAATATTTGTTAGCTTTTGCCTTTAAAAAATCATTTTATGTGTATAGGTGTTTTGCCAGCATGTCAGCATGTGTACCATGCATTTGTCAGCATGTCAGCATGTATACCACTTGTGTGCCTGGGGCCCACAGAGGTCACAAGAGGCTGCTGGATTTTATAGAACTGAGGTTACGGAGGGCTGTGAACACCATGTGGTGCTAGGAACTGAATCCAGGTCCTCTTCAAGGACAGTAAGTGCCTTAACCGCTGAACTAACTATAGCCCCAGTTTTGAGTTCTTGATAACCATGATCTTAATGAGTGATGAAAATGATAAATTTAGCCAGGTGGCGGTGGCACACACCTTTAATCCCAGCACTCAGGAGCCAGAGGCAGGCGGATCTCTGTGAGTTCAAGGTCAGCCTGGTCTACAGAGCAAGTTCCAGGAAAGGCTCCAAAGCTACACAGAGAAACCCTGTCTCGAAAAAAAAATTAAAAAAAAAAAAAAAAACAATGACAAACAAAACAAAACTGCTGTTTCAAAAATAATAACAGCGCTGTTACCAGGTGAAAAGGTCATGAGACATGACAAAATCCAGTATCAGAGCTTTATTAGGAGGAGGGGGAAAGAACCAGGCCTGGGGAAGAAACATGTGCAGAGAGGAGAGAGAAAGAGAAAAGGGAGGGAAGAGAGAGCAGAGTAGAGAGAAGAGGAGTCTGTGTCCCGCTTTTTAAGGATTCCCATGCACATGCGCAGGTGGGCTTATGGAGCTACTCCACACATGCCCTGATTGTGTGACCACACTGCACACATTTGCAGGATCATGCAGTGCACTGATGACGTAAGACCCCGTGCTTAGCTACTGAACTGCACATTCATGCAGCTGGAGGAGCGGCAGAATCCTAACATTCCAGACTGTTTGCTTATTATAAAAAGCGGGTGGCCGGGCGGTGGTGGCGCACGCCTTTAATCCCAGCACTCGGGAGGCAGAGGCAAGCGGATCTCTGTGAGTTCGAGGCCAGCCTGGGCTACCAAGTGAGTTCCAGGAAAGGCACAAAGCTACACAGGGAAACCTTCTCTCGAAAAAACCAAAAAAAAAAAAAAAAAAAAGCGGGTGAACAGGAATAGGGGCGTCGTTTCTCCCGGAAAAACTGCTTCCAGCTGACTTGGTGGGTGTTGGTTGACTCTTAGCTGGGTAGGGAAGGAGGCTTTGGAGGTAGACAGGCGTCCTGGGTCATCTGCTGCCTTGGAAATCATCTGACAAGGTGCTGTCTGGGTGGATTCAAGCCGGTTCCAGAGCTTGCTGACCTGTCCAGGTGGATTTTGTGGAGCTTGGAAAAATTTTGAACATATTAAGAAGCAGCCATGAGAAAATTAAAGTCTTGGGCTGGTGACCATTGTAGTGTTTAGTACTCTGCATATATTGGTTAATGTTAGTGAGAGAGGAAGGGCCTGGGGAAGGAAGAAGCATGTGCAGAGAAGAGAGAGAGAGGGAGAGAGAGAGAGAGAGAGAGAGAGAGAGAGAGAGAGAGAGAGAGAGAGAGAGATTGGAATGTGTTTTTAATTTTTATATGAGATATGCTTTATCAGAGAAAGATTATTTTAAGGCACCTGTTTCCTTGATTAGTTTAGCATCCAGAAGACACAGGTGATCAATTGTTGAGAGCATTTAACAGTAATAGATTGTTATATTAAGGTCTGTTTTTGCCTTACCACCTGGGTATATCTGATGATCCTTGGACTCCAGCTCTATGGTGATCTTGTAACAATTAGCTGAGTAGTTAATTAGAAGAGGGAACCAGGAAGAGAAAAGCTTGCAGGGTGAAACCTCATTCTTCTGGAATTGGTGACAAGGCAGTGGATCATGGTGTCCTCTAGAACTTGAGAGAGAGCAGGGCCCTGTCTGTGTCACTGTGCATGAGAAGCACTGCTGACCAGTTTGGAGTGAGGCACATGGAGGGAGCAAATGAAACAAAAGCTCCTACCTTAGCTGGAAAATCTCTTCTCATTCGGTACCCCTGGAAATACAATTAAGTGGTGGGGTCTGGTGAGGTGGGTAAGGCTGTCCCCCTACCCTGACAACAGGGAAACAAGAAGGAGAGGTGGGACCCCCAAAACTCCCTCAGGACTGATTAAGTGGCTTGGTGTCCAACAGGAAGGAAACAGATCGCCCCATGCTGCATCCTAGGTTCCCTATGAGCCCATGGCCAAGCCTAGGAGGTCTGCTGGAGGTCTTAGTTTGATGTCCCCATGCCACTGGGTGCATAGGGGCAGTCAGCTGACTAGTTATCTCTCTAGGTGGCACTTTGAACAAGGCTCCATTGATGGCCCGGCAGGGCGCGCACTAGCTGGAGTGGCCTTTTGTATCACACATTTAAAACAGGGAACTGGAAGCCCTTATGCAGCTGCTTGGATGGCATGTGCCAACATTTGGCAATTCTGTTCATGGGCTTTTTTATCCTTCCCATGGTATGCCTTAAATGTCACATCTGAAACTTCTGCCTGTGGGGTCAGAAGCCTTGCTCTCCAGATGCTTAAGTTTAGCCCTAATGTCAGGGAGCTCTGGGAGACAAGAGACAGATTTTATTCCATGTCTTGAATTTTTTTTTTTTTTTTTTGATAGTTTGGTGGTTTGAGGACAGCTTTAGGAAGACCCGCCAGGAGGCAGGCTGTAAACTGATCTCTGGTTAGAGAGCCATCTGGATTATTATGATCCCAATGTGGGTCCTGATTGTAAACTTATTTGCATGTATCCTAGCCTGCTTCCAGACCTGTCCATGCTTAGCGGCCCATCCGGTACTGGGGAACAGAACAGAGGTCAGATAAGCCGCGTTCTTTGGAGTCAGAGATTCCTCAGGCTCAGGAATGCATGTGGGCAGGAGAGAGAGAATCAGAAAGGGAGGATTTAGAGCTTAGGTAAAAGCGTGGGGATAAGGTGACTCTTTTTATTTGCCTGTTCGCTGGCAGAAGTTAGATAATTCCCGTGAAATATCGGGGTTCAAGCAGCCATTACATGGCCAAATTTACTGGTATCTGAGGATATTTAAGGCATTTCTCATAGGAGGAGTGGAACCACGAGGAGGAAGCCTCCATGTCCCATGACTGCAGCCAAGAGAAAATAAAAATTAAAAAATTATAATAACAAACAGAATCCCAGGCTCCCATCTCAGGCGTTCCCAAGGACAGGTAATCTGTGGACCTGCATCAGCACAAGTTACTCGACATCATGAGAGGGGCAAGGGCTGGGAGGTGTACATATCGAAGGACTCCCCAGGAGTCCAGACAGCATTCAATACTTCATCAAAAGAGAATGTTTTGTGGTCATGGCCGAGGACCCCCCACGGTTCCAGCAAGAGAAATATATCTCAGGCTACAGTCACGGGAAATGGCGAGGGATCAGAAAGGGAAAACTCACCAGTCTTGGCAGTCGGTGTGTTGTGAAGAGCAGCAGAATCCTAACAAAAAAAGATAAATTTACTTCTGGTCCTTCCTTAGGTCTGCATTGGTCAGGATGTCTGTCCTCATTCTAGGGTCACCTTATCTTTTTTTTTTAACTCGAAAAATTTTTCATCCAATAGATTCTGATCATGCTTTGACCTTTCCCAACTCCTCCCAGATCCTCCCCACCTCCCTATCTATCCAACTTCAAGCTACCCTCTCCCCCACAAAAAAAAATAAACAAAAGACAAACAAAAAGTATAAGAAACATACACACACACATACAATCAGAAACCAAAATATACAAGCAAAAAAAAACAATAAGACAAAAAAAATACCTAAACAAAGCAATATGAGGCAAAAATGTCTACAAAAATACCCTTGAGATCATTTAGTGTTGGCTGTCAGCTGCTGGGCACAGGGTCTGCCCTGGAATATGTACTCTTGATACTCCATTGGAAAAAACTGATTTTTCCTTCATCAGTGGGTGTCCGTTGTAGACAGTGTCTTGGTTAGGGGTTGGAGCTCGTGTCCATCCCCCGCTCTCAGAGCTGAGATCCTGTCTGGCCTGCCCCTGGGCAGGCGCTGTGCCTGCTGCCACAGTGTCTGTGAGTTCTGTATGCCTCAGTCCCGCTGTGTCCAGAAGGCCTTGTCTCCTCCAGGTCTTCCTGTAGTGGGTAGCCATTCCAGCTACCCCATTGAGGCTTCAGTAACTGTCACGCCTACAAGGCAGGGCCAAGAGAGGGCCCTGAAGACCTGAGATCTGGACACGCCGTGCTCTCTTGTTTCCTGGACCCTGGACGCTAGAGGTAGACCAAGGAGAGTTCTCCAGAGAACACCGCCGGACTGCACTGCGTCTTTCCCAGAACCTGCAACCTACCTATCCCTTCATTTGTAAGTTATGCCACTAAATAAATCTCCCTTTAACTACGTGGAGTGGCCTTAATAATTTCACCAGTATCTTCCAGCCACTCTAGCTCCTGTGATCTCTTGGCCTCCTCTTCCACAAAGCTCCCTGAACCCTGAGCGGAAGGGGTTCGATGAAAACATCCCACTTAGAAATGAGTATTCCAGAATCTCTCAGTCTCTGCAAATTGTCCAGTTGTGGGTCTCTGTGTTAGTGTCTGTCTAAAAGGAAGCTTCTCTGATGATGGCTGGGTGGGGCACTGACCTACTGGTGTAGCAGAATGTTGTTAGGGGTCATTTTATTGCTTTGTTCCTTTGGGAAAACAGTAACATTTGGTTTTCCCTTTAGGCCCAAGGCCCATCACATCACAAGTTATTGACACAAGTAAGTGTTATCCTCAACAATAGGGTCTTACCATCAGTTTTTGGAGAGCAACCAATAACTTTGGCAATAACCTGAGATGTTGAGGGTTTCCATGGGTCCCCTTTGGCCAATGACTCAACTGAATGTAACCCACTCCTGGCACTGAAGGTTTCACTTAGTGGCGTAAGATGTTCAGTTGGGGCATTGTCTCCCTCATTATTTCACATACATATATTGTCTTAGTCACTATTCTATTGCTGTGAGAAAACACCATGACCAATACAACTTTTATAAAAAAAAGCATTGAATTAGGGGCTTGCTTACAGTTTTAGAGGGTTAGTCCATGATCATCATGGCAGGAAGCAGGCAGGCATAGTGCTACAGCTTTACATCCCAATCCTCAAGGCAGAGATAGGTAGATAGGTAGGTAGATAGATAGATGGGCCTGGGAAGGGCTTTTGAAACCTCAGATCCAACCCCCAGTTACACACCTCCCTCATACAAGACCACAATTTCTCCAGCAAACTCATCTCTCCTAATCCTAAAACAGTTCCATGCCCTGATGTCTAAGCATTGAAATATATGAGCCTATGGAAGCCGTTCTCATTCAAACTACCACATACACATAGACAGTTTTTTTTTTTTTTCAGTAGCAAGTTTCCATATGGGTCTTCAAATCACTTTAATGTTAGTTGTCCCCAGCCCACATACCCCCATCTCTCTCTTCCAACCTCCTCCCCATTTAACCCACCCACTCAGTCTCACTGCTCTCTCTATAACAATATATTCTATTTCCCCTCCTTAGGAGACCCTTTCCTCCCACATATTCCTTGACAAGGTGCCTAACTTCTGTCAGTATACAGATAATAGCACACATATTGAGGACTTAAAAGAAGGCTTAAAATATTTGTTTTGGGGGTCCTTCACTCAGGGTGTTTCTTCCCCCTGCCCCATGCCATCCTCTTACCTATGAATCTCATAATTTTTATTTTTTAAAAGCTGAACAATTGTGTAAATGTACCACATTTTCATTATCCATTCACCAGTTTATGGACAGCTAGGCTGTTTCCAGTTTCTGATTATTATGAATAGAACAGCAGTGAGCATAACTGAGCAAGTGTCTCAGTAGTAGGATATAGAGTCCTTTGGGTGTATGCCCAAGACTGGTATTACTGGATCTTGAGGTAGAACTATTCCCAGCTTCCTGAGAAGCTGCCACACTGATTTCCATAATAGCTGTACAAGTGTGCACTCCCACCAGCAATGGATAAGTGTTCCCCTTGCCAACATCCCGGCCAGCATGAGCTGTTATTCGCTTTATTGATCTTGGCCATTCTGACTGGTGTAAGAATCTCAAAGTAATTTTGATTTGCATTTCCCTCATGGCTAAGGAGTTTGAACATTTGTTTAAGTGTCTCTCAGTCACTTGAGTTCCGCCTTTTGAGAACACTGTTTAGTTCTGTACCCCAGTTTTAAATTGAGTTATTTGTTTCCTTGGCATTTTTTTAAATTCTTTAGATACTTTAGATATTAAGCCTCTGTTAGATGTATAATTGGTAAAGATATTTTCCTATTATGCATGCCACTTTGTCCAAATGATGGTGTCCTTTGCTATACAGAAAGTTTTCAGCATCATGAGAGCCCATTTATTAATCATTGTTCTTAGTGCTGTGTTAAAGGTGTTCTGTTCAGAAAATCATTTCCTATGCTACTGAGTTCAAGGTTATTTCCTACTTTCTCACCTATCAGATTCAGAGTATCTGGCTTTATGTTGAGGTCCTTGATCCATTTAGAGTTGAGTTCTGTGCAGGGTGGTAAATTCAGATTAATTTGCATTCTTCCACATGCAGCCATCCAGTTTGACTAGCACTATTTGTTGAAAATGCTGTCTTTTGTCTGATGTGTATTTCTGGATTCTCTTTCAAAAATCAGGTGTTCATAGGTATATTGACTTGTGTTGGATCTTCAATTCCATTCATCAACATGTCTGTTTTTAGGCCAACGCCATGCTGTTTTAATTATTACAGTTCTACAGTACACCCTGAAACCAGGGATGGTGATACCTCTAGTAGTTCTTTTAGTATTTTTATTATTTTAGCCATCCTAGGTATTTTGTTTTTCCATATGAAGCTAAATTTTTTTATTTCTGTGAAGAATTGAGTTGTATTTTGAAGAGGATGATGTTGAATCTGTACTTGCTTTGGTAAGATGGTCATTTTCACAATATTAGTTCTACTCATCCATGAGCATGGGCTATCTTTTTATCATCTGATGTTTTCTTCAATTTCTTTCTTAAATGTCTTAGAGTTTTTGTTATACAAGTCTTTTATGTGTTTGATTAGAGATATTCCAAGATTTTTTTTTTTTAGGCTATTGTGAAAGTTACTGTTTCCTTGATTTTTTTTTCTCAGCCTGTTTGTCATTTTTATATAAGAAAACTACTAATTTTTGTTTGTTGATTTTGTTTTCTGATATGTTGCTGAAATATTGTATATCAGCTGTAGAAGTTTCCTGGTGGGATTTTTAGGGTCACTTATGTATACAATCATATCATCTGAAAGTAAGGATACTTTGACTTCTTCACTTCCTATTTGTATTTCCTCGATTGCCTTCAGTTGTCTTATTGCTCTAGCTAAGACTTCAAGTACTATATTGAGTAGTTATGGAGAGCATGGACATTCTTGTCTTGTTCCTAATTTTAGTGGCAATGCTTTGAGTTTCTCCAGCTTAGGTTGAAATTGGCTATGGACTTGTTTTAAGTTGCCTTTGTTATGTTGAGGAATGCCCCTTATATTTGTAGTCTCTCTTGAACTTTTATCATGAAGGGATGTTGAATTTTTCAGAGGCTTTTTATGCATCTAATGAGACGATCATGTGGGGTTTTGTGTATTAGTCTATATATTCAGTAGATTATATTTATCAACTAATACCGGTTGAACCATCCCTGCATCCCTGGGATGAAGCCAACTTCATCACAGTGGATAATATTTTTGATTTTTTTTTATTTAGTTTGCAAGTATTTTATTGAGAATTTTTGCATCTATGTTCATAAGGGATATTGGTCTATAAATTCCTTTTTTTGTTGGGTCTTTGTTTGGTTTAGGTATCCAGGTAATAGTGTTTTGCAAAAAGATTAGGCTTTCCTTTTTGGTTGTGAATGATAGTTTTGCTGGGTATAGTCGTCTGGGCTGGCATCTGTGGTCCTTTAGAGTTTGTAGAACGACCATCCAGGCCCTTCTGGCTTTAAGAGTCTCCATTCAGAATTTAGTGGTATTCTAATGGGCCTGCCCTTCTATGTTGCTTGGTCTTTTTACCTTGCAGTTTTTAATATCCTTTCACTGTTCTGTACATTTAATGTCTTGATTATTATGTGTCAGGGTAAATTCTTTTCTGGTCCTGTTTGTTGGTGAGGCTTACCTCTGAAGGTTTTATGTGACATCTTAAATTTTTCATTCCCAGTTTTATTACAATTGGGGTTTTCTTTAGTGATCCTATTTCTTCGTTAAATTCTGCTACATGTCTTAAATTGTTTTCATAATTTCATTCAACCTTTTCTTATGTGTTTTCACAGTCTTTATTAAGGGATTTATTCATAGCCTCTTTAAGGTTCTTGAACATATCCACAGTTGCTATTTTTGAAGTGTTTGTCTTGTCCTTCTGCTATATTGCAGTTCTCATAGCCTCCTGGAATAGGGTTACTTTGTTCTGTGGTGGTACAGTGTCTTAACTGTTAATATTTTCATTTTTGTACTGGGGTATGGGTATCTGGAGTCATGATGATTGAAGCATTTCTAGATGTTGACACTTGGTCTTATGTGTGTGTGTGTGTGTGTGTGTGTGTGTGTGCATGCACTCCATTCTTTTGTTTCTATTTCCCTGTCTGAATTCTAGGCAAATGAAGAATCTCTGGTAGAGGTTAGTGGGTGACAAGAAGGAATGGAGATGGGTTATGAGAAAAGGGGAGAGGGTCTGTGAGAAAGAGATAGGAAAATTGGGTCCACACCAAGACTTGGAATCCCCTGGGAATGGAGTAGCCTGCAATAAAAAAAAGAAAAAAAGAAAAAGAAAAAGTCTGACGAGACAGGAATGAAAGGGCTAGAGGGACCCTGGTCTCTATAAAGAACTGGAATCTCCAGTGAATGAAGTTGGGCTGGGATGAGTGGATCCCCCAAGCAGACTGACACATGACTAAGTCTGGACCCAGCATAATGGAGGACTGGAAGGATAGTGAAAATCATCTACCTGAGTCCCAGCCTGGTGTGGCCACTGGGGCTGCCTGGTGGAAAGTGTTTCTGGATATCAGCAGCTGACAGAAAAGAATGGAGATGGTCTAGAGGGGAAGGCTGAGAAGGTCAGGAGTTGAGGGAAGAAGAGCAAGGAATGAGATCACCTTATTTTGATTACTACAACTCTGTAGTTGAAATGAGGAGGGATGAGTCCTCTGACTTTGTTCTTTTGCCTGCCTGCCTGCTTGCCTGTCTGCCTGCCTGTCTGTCTGCCTGCCTGCCTGCCTGCCTGCCTGCCTGTCTGCCTGCCTGTCTGCTTGCCTGTCTGCCTGTCTGCTTGCCTGTCTGCCTGCCTGCCTGCCTGCCTATCTGCCTGCCTGTCTGCCTGTCTGCTTGCCTGTCTGCCTGCCTGCCTGCCTGCCTGTCTGCCTGCCTGTCTGCCTGTCTGCCTGCCTGTCTGCCTGCCTGTCTGCCTGTCTGCTTGCCTGCCTGTCTGCCTGCCTGTCTGCCTGCCTGTCTGCCTGTCTGCTTGCCTGCCTGTCTGCCTGCCTGCCTGCCTGCCTGCCTGTCTGCCTGCCTGCCTGCCTGCCTGCCTGTCTGTCTGCCTGTCTGCCTGCCTGCCTGCCTGTCTGTCTGCCTGCCTGCCTGCCTGCCTGCCTGTCTGCCTGCCTGTCTGCTTGCCTGTCTGCTTGCCTGCCTGTCTGCCTGCCTGTCTGCCTGTCTGCTTGCCTGCCTGTCTGCCTGCCTGTCTGCCTGCCTGTCTGCCTGTCTGCTTGCCTGCCTGTCTGCCTGCCTGCCTGCCTGCCTGCCTGTCTGCCTGCCTGCCTGCCTGCCTGCCTGCCTGTCTGTCTGCCTGCCTGCCTGCCTGCCTGCCTGTCTGCCTGCCTGCCTGTCTGCTTTCCTGCTTGCTTATATTTCAGTGCTGGGGATTGAACCTAGGGTCTTACATGTGCTGACAAGTGCATTACCACTGTGCTCTATCCTCTGCTGGCTTCATTCCTTCTGAAGACTACCATGCTTACCTGGGCCTCTGGGATTCTCCAGGAGTTTTAGTATGGGTTTTCCATTTCTGCATAAACACTGGGGTTTTGATAGGGACTTCTTTGATTGTATATATCACTTTGAATAATACCTTCATCATCCTGTTAACTTTGGATTTAGTTTACTTTTCTTCATTCCCTGATATAGTTAGGTTATTGATTTCACATATGAATTATTTCTTAATATGTACATTTATACCTTCAAGTTTCCTCCTTACCACTGTATTTATTATACCCTATAAGTTTGAGTATGTTAGGGTTTTTTTTTTTTATGAATCTTGATACTTTTAAATATATTTTCTAATTTCCATTGTGATTTGTTTTTGATCATGTTGGTTAGTTTTCTGTTACATATGACTAAACTAAATCAACTTAAAAGAACTTTTATTGTGGCTCATGTGTTCAGAACCATCACTGGGTTCCATTGTCTTTGGACCCGTGGCGGACAGTGCATAACAGCAGGGGGTGCATAGTGGAGAGAGCTGTTCACTTTATAAGGGTTGAAAAGAGAGAGAAGTGTGATCCATGGTCCTAACAACCTCCTCAGGGGCAAGTCCTCAGTGGCGTAACTCCCTTCATCTAGGGCCCATATCCTAAAGATCCCACCGCCTCCCAGTAGTACCACAGGCTGAAGGCCAAGCCTGCAACATGTGGCCAGAGAGACATTCAAACAATGGCACACTCAGTCTCTGTCTAAGAATGCATGTTGCTGGGGCTGGAGAGATGGCTCAGCAGGAAAGAGCACTTGTTGTTCTTCCAGAGGACCAAGCTCAGTTCCCAGCATCCACATTGGACAGCTTACACCTGCCTATAACTCCAGCTCCAGGGGAATCCAACGTCCTCTCTTGGCTTCCAAAGATACCCTACATAACACACACACACACACACACACACACACACACACAGAGAGAGAGAGAGAGAGAGAGAGAGAGAGAGAGAGAGAGAGAGAGAGAATATTGTTTAGTTTCCATGTGTTTGTGGCAGTGAGAATAGTCCACAGGGACATGTGATAATGGGCTTTAGTGATTATAGAGAATTTTGAACAATAAGGAAACAATGAATGTCGGCTGCTTGCTGTTATGATGTGTCAGGAATACTAAAGGTCAGAGAGGTAGTACTCCTTTCTGAAGAAGAGAAAAGCGTTGTGTGTTTAATAATCTAAATAATAACTGTTGTTACTATTAACTTTTTAAAGACAAATATTAGAGGTTATTTATCTCTCCACACTATTGCATTTTAATAACATATTAAGCTTCAGTCAGCACATTTTTATCACTTATCCTTTCAGAAACATTGTATTATACATAAGTGTTAATTCAAAGAATTCCCAGTTATACGTGAAGGCTCTCTAAGGAGGGGGGACTCGAGTTGTACTTTTGTTATTTGGTTTGTCTTTACAATGACTTTGCGTCATTTTCTACCTAAAATCCATAGCTTATCTGCAGAAATATACAATTCCCTGGGGGTTAGAAACACACACTGCATCCCAAGGGCTCTGGAAACTCCCTGCTCTCACGTGTGTTACATGTAAAACAGGCATGCACACAGCACATATACTAACATTAGTTCCTAAGGATCTGCTTCTGTGATCCAAATTGACGAACCAAATCACACATCTGCTCCTAAAGCCTTTGCCTCCTATCACTAACTTGTTCTATGGAGGGAAAACAAATTACATTCTCTGTAGAAAACTGTGAGAGTACTCATTTCTCCATAGACTGTGATTTTAATTTTTAAACATTTATGTGTGGGGTGTGTGTGCACACGTGTCTGCAAGCATGCGTGTGCGCTATGGCACTATGGTGCTATGGTGCTATGGTGCATATGTGGAGGTTCGAAGACAACTCTCAGGGTTCTCTCCCTCCGCCATGTGACATCAGGACTCAAACTCATGTTGTCCCATTTGGTAGCTCTGCTTTGCCTCCTGAGCCATCCTGCTGGTCTTGTTTTCCTGATGTTAACATGACTGGAGTTTTCTAAAGGCTGAATGGTAAGGCCCAGTGGGGGCTGTGTGATGATGCATACCTATGATTCTAGCCTTTGGTAGGCAGGGGCAAGAGAGTTTGAGGTCTGCCTGGTCTACACAGCAAAACTTGGTCTCAAAAGAATCTAAACAACAACAACAACACAACACAATAGACTGTCGGGGTTGAAGGTAAGAAGGAGAAAGGACAACTGAAGCACAGAGGTCTTGAGAAAGATAGGAGGGGATTAAATGGAGGGCAGGAAGCGGCTTGTCTTGGGGAGGTGTGTTGATGTGGTCAGGCAGGCATGGGAGGGTGAGGGAATCTTCCATTAGTAGCTCTACTTTCACCAAGGCTTACGAGATGAAAGCCCTGACTCTCATCATTGACAGGAGATGGAGCCAAGATGCTCAGATCACTCACCCAACTCATTCACACAGTGACGTTTTATCAGAATTACACTTGAAGTTTTACCAAAGGTGATTTTATTTCTGGTACAGATGATCTTAGCCAAAAGGTTGGGAAGTGATTACATCATCCATATTTTTAAAGAATGCCAGCAGGGCGGCAGTGGCGCACGCCTTTAATCCCAGCACTCGGGAGGCAGAGCCAGGTGGATCTCTGTGAGTTTGAGGCCAGCCTGGTCTACAGAGTGATATCCAGGACAGGCACCAAAACTACACAGAGAAACCCTGTCTCAAAAAAACAAAAAGACAAAAAACAAAAAACATTTTCCTCATTACTTTAAAACACTGAAAAGAATACAGTTTCCAGGGTCATCATAGCTGTCAAATTTGTATAAAATGTCACACTTAATAGAGACTCCTTTAAGATTTTTCTATACATTTTTGAATAGCAGTTTTACAGGTGTTGTGATTCATGTCAAAACTATACAAGCCAGGTACGGTGGCATCTGCCTGCAATCCCAACTGCTTGTGAGGTTGAGGCAAGAGGTTCATGGGTTCAAGGCTAGCCTGGGTGAAACAGTGAGACCTATCTAAAAAAAAAACAAGAATAAAACAATTAAAACATACACTAACACATTATTCATTAGGAGTTACAAATTAAAACAATTAGTAGGCCGGGCGGTGGTGGCGCACGCCTTTAATCCCAGCACTCGGGAGGCAGAGCCAGGCGGATCTCTGTGAGTTCGAGGCCAGCCTGGACTACCAAGTGAGTCCCAGGAAAGGCGCAAAGCTACACAGAGAAACCCTGTCTCGAAAAACCAAAAAAAAAAAAAAAAAAAAAAAAAACAATTAGTAAAAAAAGAGGCGTGAATTTGAAAGAGAGTGGGAGAGGGGCTTACAGGAAGGTTTAGAGGGAGGAAAGGGAAGGAAGAAATGTAACTATATTATAATCTTAAAAACAAATTTTAAAAAGAGCAATATGTGCTCTTAAAAGTGTTAGAAATAGCCAGGCGGTGGTGGCGCACGCCTTTAATCCCAGCACTCGGGAGGCAGAGGCAGGTGGATCTCTGTGAGTTCGAGGCCAGCTTGGACTCCAAAGCAAGTTCCAGGAAAGGCGCAAAGCTACACAGAGAAATCCTGCTTTGAAAAAAACAAAAACAAAACAAAACAAAACAAAACAAAAAGTTAGAAATATAAATTATTTAATTTATGTTTTTATGAGAATTATATCTTAGTGCAACATGTTATGCTCTGATAAAATTAAAAGATTTAAATTGCTCATTGCCACAAAAACTAAGTATCAAAAATTATTTATAGATTCGGCAGTAACAATATATAGTACACAATTAACTGGACAATTGCATATTTTGAAAAATACTGTTTATCATAAGAAAGTAAAATTTCACTGGAAATTGATTCAGACAGGCATGGTGGTGCACACCTTTAATCCCAGCACTTGGGAAGCAGAAGCAGGCAGAACTCTGTGAGTTCAAGGCCAGCCTGCTCTACATAGTGAGTTCCAGGATAGACAGAGCTATATAATGAGAACCTGTTTCGAAAGAAGATGAAAGAAGGAGGAGGAGGAAGAAGAAGAGGAGAAGGGAGGAGGAGGAAGGGAGGAAAAGGAAGAGAAGGAGGAGGAGGGGGAGGAGGGGGAGGAGAAGAGGAAGAGAAAAACAGGCTTCCTCCTGTGTCCAATATTACTTACTGCCAAGACACTACAGGGTTTGACATCAACTCTGCCTCAACTCTATCTCCATAACTTTTTGTGGCTTTCGTAGCTTTTTAGCGTCAAACAGCTAAGTCCGAGAACATGAGCCACAATAAACAGACTTTCGTGACTGTCATTCAGTTCTTTCAGTTCCATCCTGAGCTGCCGCCCGAATCACACAGCATCATGTGACCAACAATACCGAAGAATATCAGCTAGTCCCTAAATGTGTTGAAAGCAAGCAGTCGAGACACTGACTGCAAAATTGATTTGTTGCCTATTAATTATAGCCATTTGCTCTCTCATTTACTGGAAAGCATTTCCAGACTTGTCAAATTACTATTAATTGTGGCCAGCAACCCACTGAGGAGCCTCTTTTACTGAGTAGATTTGATAGGGTTCAGAAAACCAAATCATTATTCATTTAAATATACTTTCCCAATGAAATGTTCTTTCTAAAGATGGTGCTGGTTTATTGTATGCTTTCACCAGAGTCTTGGGACTTCAATCTGATACCCATCTCCTTTAATTCATAGTAGACATCCACTATGCAATCTGTCTGGCTAACCCAGTTCTCATTATCAAATCTATCAGACAAACTAAGAAAAACTGACTTTTAATTTAAATAAGTATATTACTACACATGCTCCTGACAGTCATGTAGCTCCTCCTTTTTAATCCTACAATAAGTAAACAGACACACAAAACATGTAGAGACTTTCCAGGAAGGACTAAACCCTTGCTGCCTTCATTGTTAGCATAGCACAGGGCCACGCTCAGCAAGGCCGTGCCCTGGGCAGGGATTGGCAAAGAGGGACTGGGAAGCAACTGTTGTCAGTTCTACATCCACAGCAGGCGTGAATCTGTAACAGGGCATTAGCCAAAATGGCGGTATCTAATGTGCAGCTTCTCCTGTAACAGAAACGCATGGAAGAATGGGGACCTCAGATGGCTACAGTGAGGTACCCTGAGAATGAGGCTTTGTCAGGGACAAGGACAGAATCTCTAATTAGTGGAAAAATACAGACCCCGGGTAAGACAGGGAACTAGATCATCTTACAGTCAGGTTGCCTAGCAACAGGACATTGAGTCAGAGCCCTTGACCCTTTCATCCTGTAAACATCCTATACAAACATCCTGTTAGCTTGCCCCACCCTATGCAGATGACAGCTTCTTGCTCCCCCCCACCCTGCAGGAACTATATAAACCCCCCTGGAGAAAAATAAAGTTGCACCTTGATCAGAATCTTGACTTGGTGCGTTTTCTTTGTGTCTCCTGTCTCTATCATTCTGTCCTTAGGGTGGTTGGGAACCCGTTGAAGCCTTGCTAGCCGGGGCAAGGCTTGGCCTAAGCCAACATGGTGCCTTGTCCTTTGGCAAGTGACCCTGGGGCTCATTGAGACTGAGGGAGAGATGCACCTCCTTGAGACATAAAACTGAGGTAAAAAGAGAGAGAACAATAGGAGGCCTTCAGCCATGAAAAATTCCCTGAGCAGAGAAAGAGGCATTCCCTGAGCTGGGGGGGGGGGGAAGGGGAAGGGGGCGGGGCTTGGGCCTTGAAAGAAGAGTGTTTAGAGCACCGTGGGCTAATGGCAGCCATATCTGTAAGCACGCAGCTAATCAATGCACAGCAAACTGATATTCAAGGCAGAAATACCAGAGAAGACTATCCCTGTGACTTTCCAAATGTCCATGTTAATTTCAGTGAATGTTTGTGGGGTCACTGGCAATGCATTTGCTGAGTACAAAACCATCTGCTAATGGTATCAAGTTTGGGTACTCATTCAAATTAACTAATGAAGTAACTCATGAAAAAATCAATGGTGAATCTTTTTTCTTGAGACAGGGTCTCAAGGAAGCCAGGCTGGCCTTGAACTCTCTAAATAGTCAAAAGGTGGCTTTAAACTGCTGGTTGTACTGCCTCCACTTCTCAAGTGCTGGTAGGTGGGTATCATCACACCTGGCTTGTGGGGTGCTGGGGATCGAACTCAGGGCCATGTGCATATTAGGCAATCCTCTGGTGACTGAGCTACCTCCCCACTCCTGGTCAAGGAATTTTTGATCAGAAGTTTTGTATGATAAGATCTCTCAAGACTGAGTGCTCACGGACGGTTGTTAAAGGCAAACACGAGCCCTGGCCCCTTTCCTGTTTGTAGTCTGCTCCATTCACCTTTTGCCTACAGTTTCCCTGAAATCAGCCCTGACCACAAGTCTCATTGCCCACAATGACTCCACATACAATGGTGATCACATGGCAGTATTTCGACACGGGGGATGCATTGACTTTCGTGTTCTGACATTGGCTGTTGAGCTCATTGGAGTTTTATGGTAGTATCTCATACTGAAAGAGATCAATAGGGTGTATGAGACTTGGGCAAGGAGAATCGAGAGTTTCAAGATTTGTTTTAAATGTGTATGTGCATGCATTCATGCCTTAAGTATGTGCACATGAGTGCAGGTGCCTATAGAGGCCCTTGGATCCCCTGGAGCTGGAGTTACAGATGGTGGGGAGCCATCTGACAGAGGAGCTGAGAACTGAGCCCTGGTCCTCTGCAAGAACATTATGTACTTAACTGCTAAGATCTCTCCCCAGCCCCTATTTTCTCTTTGTTGTTATTATTATTTTGAAGGAGTTTAAAGTCTTCCAACTTTGAATTACATTGCCAGAATTTAAGATGAAATTATGACTTTGTTTGCATTTCTGGTCTACTTTTCAGAATTTCCAACAAGCATCTGAAGGAAGATAAGAATCAAAAATAAGTCAGGGGAGTCTTCAAAGGTGCTTTGTGGGGAAGAAAGGGGGGGCGTCAGGAAAGACTAAGATGGGGAACTGCTCTTCAGAAGGTCTTTATCTAAGACTTTGTAGAGCAGGCTGTGTCCCCTAACAGCCTGCCTCAGGAAGGCTAAACACTAATCAGCGGCAATTAAAAGTTTCACTGGGCACTATTAAAACTTTCAAAGTCAACGGGTTGGAGTAGCAGTGGCAAATGAGTGGCAATGGGGACTGCTAAATAGTCACTGTTTGCAAGATGCATCAGCCGGAGGAGTGTGCAAATTAAAAGATTTCTCCTGTGACACCAAGTCACTGAGAAACTAATTTAATCACATCCCTAAATAATTAGAAGCTCCGTGCATTCATTAAGAACCAAAAATAAGTGCTTGCGCCATGTGCAGGTAAATGACAGCAGGGACGTGCAAAAGTTGTTTTCTAGTTCAGACTCGGAAAAAAAAAAGTGTCATTTTTATTGGTTGAAGAAAAAAAATTCCCTGTAATAATTTTGTGGTTATGCTCTCGTTAGGAGCCACGGGAGAGCTTAAGAAGCCCAGAGCTCTCATAAAGCATCCTGGTATTTCCATTGCCTCCTCAATAACAGTTTTATGATAAAACTAACATAATGAGACATAAAGCCCTTTAGCCCTTCTGCCTGGGGATGCTCGGTGTCATTACACACATTGAGGTTAAGACGAACCGTATACCGAAAGTATCAGGTAGCTGGAGATCTCTAGAGTGTACCCTGGATAGACGTTCAAAGAAGGAAGGCTGCTGGAATCAGGGCATGTCACCATTTAGCCATCCCGCATTGCTCTCTTGCAGTGAGGTGTCGTGTCTGAGGCTGAGCCTCTGACACAGATGCTAAGTTTGAGGCTGTCTTGACCAGAGCTTTGGTTTGACGGAAGAAGAGGTTGCTCTTTCTCTTCACAGACATACACTAAACTTTCCTTATGTTCAAAGTCCCTGAATAAGCCCTGCAGGAGACACAGTTCTGGGCTATTGCCAACACTGACCTCCAGAGTTTGTGCCCAGAGGAGATAAAGCTGGTCCATCACCACAGCAGTGGTGATGGTGTAGACTGGAGTGTACACAGGGGAAGGGAAGCATCACTAAATCCCCTGAAGTTTTCTGAATGAGATTATTAAAAGTTGTTCGAGAGAGGCAGTTGGGAACCAAGGTGGGATGGAGATTGTCTTCAAAAACTAATAATGACTTTTCAAAGCTTTTTCTGTGGGCTGGGGCTTTATGTGGAGCATGGCATTGATGGATGGAGTGTGTGGTTGATATATTGTGCACCCCAATAAACTTATCTGGGGGTCAGAGAACAGAACAGCCACTATATTTAACATAGAGGTTAGGCAGTGGTAGTATACGCCTTTAATCCTAGCATTCTGGAAGCAGAGATCCAAACTCCAGTGAGTTCAAGGCCACACTGGAAACAGACAGGCATGGTGGCACACACTTTTAATCCCAGGACTTGAGATCTCATGTCTTGCTTGGGAAAGACATATGCCTTTAAACCCAGGAAGTAATGGCAGAAAGCAGAAAAGTATATAAGGTGTGAGGACCAGGAATCAGAGGCTTTTAAGCTTTGAGGCTTTTTAGCAGCAGTTAAGCAAAGACCTTTTTGAGGACTCAGAGGCTTCCAGTCTAAGGAAACAGGAGGCTGAGGAGTTCAGTCTGGAGATTCGTGAAGTTGATGAGGCGAGGTTAGCTGTGGCTTCTTCTGTCTCTCTGATCTTTTGGATTTCACCCCAATATCTGCCTCCGGGTTTTTGGGGTTTTTTTATTAATAAGACCATATAACAATTCATCTTACAAGAGTGCTCTTTCTTCTTCCAAAATAGTTCTATCTATAATACAACAAAGAGCCACAGGCCACAAAACACAGCTTAAAGCCAATGCTTGTAGTGCCCCAAACCAGGTTAAAATAATAGAACATGGCAGGACTTTGAAGGACCCCATCTCGGTCACTGCCCATCCCCTGTTTGGTGCAAAAGGACCCACGTTCCTGCCCACTTCCCCCCTGTAACATCCACTACCCTCACCACTACCCCCCAACCCCCATGGGCTCTGCGGTCCCTCAAACACCTTTCATCAGCCTCTGCTGACATTCTTTCCCTCCTAAACATCTTCTCACACTCCCTTTCTGCTGCAGCTGAAATCGCCTTTAACTAGAAAACATCAAAGAGCCGTTCAAAGCATCCTCCATATGAAGCTCTTTTGAGCATGCTCACTGCTCGCCAAGTGATGAATGGGCAGAAGCTTACAGAAGAGGAATGTTACCGGGAGTGAGCCAGGTTCTCCGACTCTCCATGAGTGGTCAACCACTGCTGGACTGTCCAACCCAAATCATGCAAGATGGCTTAATAAACCCCCCTTGTAACGTATAGTCATTCTATCAGCCCTGTTCCTCTAGGGAACCCTGCGTGATACAGGTCTCTTATTCAGTAATGATTTTTCCCCTTTTTTGGGGGGAGGGGCATGGGGGAAGGATGTTGGCAGGGGTCAGGATCTTGCTATGCAGCCCAAGTTGGCTTCAAACTCTGTATCCTCCTGACTCAGGTACTGAAATAGAGATGTGTACCACCATGCCTGGCAAACTGATGGATGCTCCTACTAAATAAAGACTAAACAATGGCATTTCAAATAAATGTTAAAAATATGTTTACATGGATTTTTGTTGATATTTTGAGGATAGGGTCTATCTAGCCTAGGCTAGCCTTGAACTTGCAATCCTCCTGCCTCAGTCACTTGACTATTGGGATTACAGGCATGTGTCAACTATCTTTTTAGATTTTAAGTTATTATTTTATATTATGTGTATGGGTGTCTTACCTGTATGTGTGTTGGCACGACATGCATGCTGTGACCATATAGGACAGAAGAGGGTGTCAGGTAACTTGGGACTTGAGTTACAAATGGTTGTGAGCCACCATGTGGGTGCTGGAAATTGAACCTGGGTCCTCTGGAAGAATAGCCAGTTCTCTTAACTGCTGAGCCATCTCTCCAGGCCCATTAGTGTTGCGATCACCAGGCATTCATGTGGTGCACAGATATACATGCAGTTAAAATACCCATAGACACAAAAATGATAAAATAATAAAAATAAAATTCTAAAAAGAATCTATAGCAATAATTTGGTTTCTAAAAGATGATAGAGAGTGTCCCCTTTGCATCTCAGTTTGGTCTCTATTGAAGCCTCATACGTTACAATGAGTAAAACGAGGAAGTATTGTAATGCATATTTAATAGTTTCAAACCAACAAACCTTTTCCAGGTCCATTACATATTAGGAATGCCTATGTTACTGCTCCGATAGTAGTAGTGATTGACAGGTGTCTGGAGTGCTTTAACCTACTAGAGATGCAGAGGAGGAGGCGAAAGGTGGAAGGAAGGGGAAGATCGGAATGTAACAGAGAGGGTGCATAAAATCAGAATAATTACATGGATGTTGGAAATGTTGTAACGAAATACTTACTTTGTACAACTTTGGAAGGCTTTTTCCCCTTGTTTCTGAAGGAAAGATTTGACTCACAGTTTCAATTTAGTCCCTCACAGATGAACAATTAACATATGTTAATAAGATAAATAAAGCAACCAGGAAATAAGAGTACAAGTCCTTCAATGGATGTGTGACATGCCAAACCACTAATGTCTGTTCTGTGACTTAAGAAGATAAATAGGAATTATCTAAGAAGGCAAAAGCACACATCTGGGAAAAAGGAAAAGACCCAGAAGTTACGGGAGCTTCATGAAAGCCAAGATGGGAAGAAATTCAAAGTACCATGCTTCTGCAACTGGCAGAAGTGCAGAAAGTGGGGGCTGGAGAAATGGCTCAGTGTGAAGAATGCATGCTGTGTGTGTGGAGGACCCTAGTTCAGTTCCCAGCATGCACAGCTGGTGGCTTACAATTACCTGTAACACCAGCTCCAGGGGATGGACACCGTTTCCTAGCCCCCAAACACACTGCATTCTTCTGCACCTAACCCACACAGGGACATATACATATGCACATAATTAAAAATGAAATCTTGGGCTGGGTGGTGGTGGCGCACGCCTTTAATTTTAATATCAGCACTCGGGAGGCAGAGGCAAGTGGATCTCTGTGAGTTCGAGACCAGCCTGGTCTACATAGTGAGTTCCAGTAGAGCCAGAGCTACATAGTGAGACCCTGTCTCAAAACACCAAATAAAATGAAATGAAATCTTTTTTTTTTTTTTTTTTTTGAGAAGACATTTTCAAGACAAAAGCGCAGAAATGTGGAAAGGAAGAAATGTGTTGTGAGTTAAAGAAAGGCCTGGGAAACAAATTAGTGAGGAAGGCTGATGCCAGACTCCATGATATTTAATAGCCAATGGGTTGAATGAATTGTTGATTTGGATTACTGCGTAGATATCGAAAGAGAGCTGAGCTGGGTTCCTAAGAAAGTAAAGGAGAAGGAAAAACCAAAACCAAACCAAAACAAACAAGAAAACCAACAACAACAGAACATAAAACCAACCAACCAAACAAACAAAACCGAGGGAAAAGCACAGACCAGACAAAAAATGAGTCCTTGAGTCAAATAAAATAGATTGTTGTTTTTGTTTTATGGTTTTTGTTGTTGTGAAAATAAAAGGAACTTAAGAGAGGAGAAGAAAACTCTAAGGACGAGGCTGGCGAAGCAGTTCAATAATTAGGAACCCAGGCTGCTCCTGCAGAGGACCGTGGTTCAGGTCCCAGATACCACACCGTGGCTCACAACCACCTGCTCCAGTTCCAGGGACTCAGCTGCCTTCTTCTGGTCTCTTTGGGTATCAGGCACGAACGTGCAGCACTGACATATGGAGAGGCGAGCATTCATAGACACAAAATTTAAAACAATTTTTTTTTAAATATTAAGAGGGACCTGTAGAGGGATCTCAGACAAGGAACCCAAATTAAACTCTGGATCAACAGTAAGAGGGAGACTGGTCAGGAAAAAGAAGGGGGCTGGTAGAGTGAAAGAGAGGCAAGAAAGAGTAAAGGGATGAAAAAGTAGTGTTCCAGGGCTGGAGAGATGGCTCAGCGGTTAAGAGCATTAGCTGTTCTTCCAGAGGTCCTGAGTTCATTTCCCAGCACCCACATGGTGACTCACAACCATCCGTAGTGAGATCTGGCATACATGCAGACAGAACACTGTATACCTAATAAATAAGTAAATCTTAAAAAAGAAAGAAAGAAAGAAAGAAAGAAAGAAAGAAAGAAAGAAAGAAAGAAAGAAAGAAAGAAAAAGTAGTGTTCTCTTAAAACACCGATAAAGCTTCCCATGAGTGTGTTCACACTGTGGAAGTGTTGGCCACCACAGAACTACTTAAACTGGGGACCTTCTAAACGGTGGCGGAGATCCAGCTTAGTCAGGAACCGATGAGCATGGGCTGAGACAGAGCGGCAGCTTTCCCGGTGCCTTCTCTGCTCCTACTGATGCACTAGCCCTCTGGGGATGTACGAACTTTTGTTAGATGTACTTGGTTATGTTATGAACTTGATTTTGAAGTCACTGTAACAGAAACTGTGTTCTTGGGGTGATTTGCCAATGTTTCAGATAAGAAGTTGGGTAGCTCCCCATACTGTGTTTGTGGTGTGGGCTCAGCAAACATGCCTGAGGCTCCTTTTTTGGACCCTCTGTGTGTATAGATGGTGCCTTTTTCAGTATTTCTCAGCACCACAGCCCATAAGGCTTTCAGGAGAGTTTGTCAGAATCACAAGCACACAGGAAACGCAAACACCTGTTCCTCCGCCTTCAGATCCTCTGAAGACAAAGTTACAACTCTCTCCTGCTAGGAGACAAAAGCACGGGTTTTTCTTTCTGTGGAGCTTTCAAACCTAGCCTGTCTTCTCTGGTTCCTACCATCTACCCATCTTGGGACACTGAATGAAGTGTAGGGAAAACAGTGTAACCTTGGTTTTACCTGACTTGAAATTTCTAATATTTTTTCTTCCCTCATATCTGAATTTAATGTTCCTCATTATGCTCTATGTGTTCAGTTGGAAGCTCCACCTCAGCCCTCTCCTCCCTCTCCCAACCCTGCCCATCTCAGAAAGCCGGCATGTGGAGGCTCCTCCCCCCCACCCCCCTTACCCCCCCACCCCCCCCACCCCCCACCCCCCACCCCCACCCCCCCCCACCCCCGAGCTGCTCAAGAACTTGCCTACAGGGTATTTAAGCTCCGGTCCCTGTAATGGACCTGCCCTGTGATTTCTCCTCCTCCCTCCCCCGCCTCACTTCTGGGGGGCTTGAGAGTCACCTGAGAGTGCCTCACTCAGATTAAACCTGGTCTTTTAATTCGGCTTGATTTGGCTTACTGCATAGGCAGGGAAATCTACCACGGGGATCCTAAAATACTTACCAATATGGTCTGAAGAATAATATGATAACCAGATTGTATATTTCAAATGAGTGAGTTTGTTAAGTATATAGCAAGCCACATTAAAAGAATAAATAGCAAATAATTGATAGACAGATAGCAAAGTATTTTCAGATCAGGTACTCAAATCATCCATCACAAACGGACTGGGGAAGCCCCTTTAAGGCAGTCAGCTGGCACTCCCAATTGAGTCCCAAGCAGAACAGAATGTCCCCTCCATTGAGGCTTCTGATTAAAAGAACAAATAGCAACAGTTAGCAATGGCATCATCAAATCTGGCATTCACGGCGTCCAGAAGATGCCCCACAGGAAGCTGAGGCAGTCAGCTGACCTTTGCGATCGGGTTCTCCCCATGGCTGAACTTCCAGCTTCCCATCATAGCATCTTCCATCGCGGATGAACAGTAGTAGCGTCTATTAGAAATGGCTCACCTTCTAGCTGTTCTCAATGTTCTACCCTTGGGCTGCTCTGTCTTCTCTGTCATGGAGTTAGAGGAGAAAGCATGGGGCCTGGGTGGTTAAGGATGAGCAAAGGCATCTCAGGACACTCCAGGAAGCCCCTGTGAGTGCACTGGGCAACTCCGCAGATAAGTATGTAAAGAAGCCTTGAAGAATGCTTGACACAATGTGCTTGGGTCTGCCCAATGGGTGGGGACAACCTCATTTCCAGAGCCAGTTTCTCACTGAGCTCAAACAACACATGATAATATACCAACAGAATCCACTTAACACTTGCCAAAAAGCCAGAATCGTTGGGAAAAATACTAACAGGGTAGTGATTGCTTTCTTGAAATTATCTTCTTGGCAAAGGAAGAGGGATACAATTTGAGGAGCTAGTTCTTAAGATGGAAAAGCTTGGGCAGGGTGCAGTATAAGGAAGGTTGAAAACTTACTTACTTCTTAAGAAAGGGCTTCCCTTTCAGAATCTGCACCACACCTGCCTTGTCTGAGTGCCAGACTCTTCAGCGAAGTGGATCCCAAATCCACACAGCGGGTGAACCTGTTCTGTGATCAGCCTTTTGCAAAGAAGAAGACTTACAAGCAGCATCTAACCACAGCACCTTCCCTGCATCACGGGCACTCCCTTTTCTCGGCATCCTAAGGGGAAAGCATGGGGCCAGGGCGGTTAAGGATGAGCAAAGGCATCTCAGGACGCTCCAGGAAGCCCCTGTGAGTGCACTGGGCCACTCCGCAGGTAAGTATGGAAAGTATTAATTCTAAATGATAAAGTAAGTCACTGTGAAATAGAAGACGCCTCAGCAATTAAAGTGCTTGCTTCTCTCTCAGAAGATCTGGGTTTAGCTGCCATCCACATTCGGCAGCTTGCAACTACCTGTAAATCTGTAACTCCAGCACCAGGGGGTCTGATTCTCTCTTCTGGCTTCTGAACAGGCACCCACATATACCCCACCCCCACTCCTCTCTCTCTCTCTCTCTCTCTCTCTCTCTCTCTCTCTCTCTCTCTCTCTCTCTCTCTCACACACACACACACACACACACACACACACACACACACACACACACGAATAAAACTAAAATATTAAAAATACACAGTTCTTTGGTATACATACAATTTTACCATTTATTAAAGATGAAAGCAACTTTGCATATAAAAATGAGAAGTTCCATGGTGTTGTTGTTAGGGTCTTGAAGAAGCCTCACAAAAGGCCACCATCCACATATGCAATCAACAAGAACGTTTTTATTCCAGCATGCTGGGGCCTGCCATCCCACACAAAGGCAAGATGGCGAGGACCCTGAAAGGAATGTGTGGTCTCCTTTTAAGCATAGCCAAGAGGAGGTCCTAAGGCAGTTAGGTCATTTTAGATATGATTGACTTAAGCAAGTGGCAACTATATTAGTACGTTTTAGTCGGCCAGGACTAGTCAGGGGTTGGTCAGGGCTACAGTTTTCCATCTGGGGGCAGGCTTGGATAAGCCCCAGGCTTTGTCCTTGAGCTGCTGTGGAGGCTGAATGGTCTAGTATGCACTGACTGTGGGGGATGGTTCAATGGCCAGGCTTAGTGCACCCTATCTGCCTTGTCCCTGTGGTCAGGGGCAACAGTGATTAATTGCCCTTTGTTTGTGGCTCTTTCAGAAACTGCTCAGTCTCAGGAAACTGAGATTGAGGCGTGTTCTCTGAGAGAAGACTGAGCGGCCTGTTATGGCATCCACTCGGTCCTCTCAGTTGTGTGGCAAACTTTTCCTGAGGAGATGCCACACACACATCTACTCAACCCAGACAGGCAGCCCATGACAGACCACAGTCCAGGTTGGTGAACCAGTGAGTTTTATTGGGGTTACATACTCCTGTAAGAATGGGGTATGGGTCAAGGTTACTTACAGGAGAAGAAATGACTAAATGACAGCTGTATCACCTTGAGCCCACACTGGAATGGGTGACAGCTCACAAAAACTGGAAACCTGGAGCACACTACAGTCTGCAGGTAGCTCAGTAGGCTGGATTGTGCTCCTTCCAAGTGACTCAGTTGGTCTAAACCTCTTCCAGGCAGTGCATCTGGTTTCTGCTTTTTCCAGGCAGGTGGTCTGATCTGGTCTTCTTTGCAGCTTGGCTTGTCTGAAAGTCACACTCGGGCAGTTTTATTGCTCACTCTGGCAGGGAGGGGCCTAGTGAATCTGGCCATTTTCAGGGACTTCCTAGAGCTATGTGGAGTTGGTTTCTTCCCTGATTAAAGAGCTCCAGGCAGATGGAATGTTTCAATCTTTGTAGGAAACTGTCCCACAACACATGGAAAGGGAACTCCAAAAAAAGAGCTTCAGAAAAGAAACAGTGTCAGTTCATCAAGAAAGAGGTCTTCTTCCCTGATGAAATGGAAATATATTTAATTGTCTTTTCCTGTATTAGAGAAAGGTAACCATTTTCAATAGACAGCGGCCAGTGTTCAAGTCCAATTCAGCCAAGTATGACTGGTTCTTAAACTCATTCTACTAATTCTACAAAAATTCTTTTGAATGTGGTTTTTTGTCTTCTGAAAGTTTGCCTAATTAACCAATAGAATGAATAAATTGTTGTTTAGTGAGTAAAAACTAAAAGAAAAGGGCCGGGCAGTGGTGGCGCACGCCTTTGATCCCAGCACTCGGGAGGCAGAGGCAGGCGGATCTCTGTAAATTCGAGGCCAGCCTGGGCTACAGAGTGAGATCCAGGACAGGCTCCAAAGCTACACAGAGAAACCCTGTCTCGAAAAACAAAAAAACAAAAAAACAAACAAACAAAAAAAAAAAAACTAAAAGAAAAGGGAAATATTCTTACTTTGAAACTAGTGATGGTTAATGGATGTGGATGGCTAACTTTATATAAGGTTTAAAATTTCTGTGCTTAAGAGAACTATAGAGCAAAACTGGACTGCAAAATGGTAAGAGCTGCTAAGGGTTAATTTTTGTAATTGCCTGGTCTCGTACAAAAACTGCTGTTTCTGGCCGGGCGGTGGTGGCGCACGCCTTTAATCCCAGCACTCGGGAGGCAGAGCCAGGCGGATCTCTGTGAGTTCAAGGCCAGCCTGGTCTCCAAAGCGAGTTCCAGGAAAGGCGCAAAGCTACACAGAGAAACCCTGTCTCGAAAAACCACAAAAAAAAAAAAAAAAAAAAACTGCTGTTTCTGCTTCTGTAAACAAAAGCTTGCTTTGCAGGAGATGACCTGCTTGCACTGCACAGAATGTAACTTTGTGTTTTTTGTCTTAGAAAGCCCCTAACTGAGGTGGCTGGGCGCTGCAGTTGGGAATCCAGAGTCCTGGGTGTAGACCTGGTGCTAGTAACTGAATAAAAGCCTCTTCTTCATTTAAATTTTCCATGGTCAGACTGGTGAATCTCTGAACGACCCCAGACCCGTAACACTGGAGATGAGAAACCGGTTGAGAGACATTTATTTCGGAAGTGGTTGCTAGGATGCCAGGTGCTGGGTTACAAATAGCTATGAATTTATTCTTACGGTGGTCTGGACTTCGTAGGTCACAGCAACACAACTTCTGAATGTATTAAAAGTCACTGGGTCACATACCTTAAAGGGACAAATTCACGGTATCTGAATTGAGATATATCTCCATCGTTTTTTGTTGTTGCTGTTGTTGTTTTTTTTCCAGAAGAACAGTTTACTCCTGAATTTGAATTAAGTAGAGAGACACTGAAGCTAATCAGTTGCTTGATGACTTTATTTGTTTGGTCTAGGCCGTTTGCTAGCTGGTATGGTCTGTCAACCCAACCTGCCCGATTAGCTCCGGTCAGAGAAGAGTTCACTTTCTGCCTTGCCCACCTGTTAGACCTGGATGCTGTTATGGCTGAGCCTGGCTCTTTTTTTTTCCTTTTTTTTTTTTTTTTTTTTGGTTTTTCGAGACAGGGTTTCTCTGTGTAGCTTTGCGCCTTTCCTGGGACTCACTTGGTAGTCCAGGCTGGCCTTGAACTCACAGAGATCCGCCTGGCTCTGCCTCCCGAGTGCTGGGATTAAAGGCGTGCGCCACCACCGCCCGGCCAAGCCTGGCTCTTTTTTCTTGCACTTGTAAATACGCATTGAGGCTCTCAGATAACATACAGAGCCAATAAACATAATGAATAGATTAATAATAAAATCAAATCATGAAAGGAAAAGAGCAAATGACTGGCGTGCACTGTTGTCAGAGCAAATTCACCCAAGTAAGAGAAACAGCCTGTGAAGTTGGCTGCTGAGGAACGGCAATTTATTTAGAGAGCAGCAACTGCCATTCCAGAATGGATTATCTTCTGATAAAAGTGATGAATATGGATGTATAAAAGCACGGGGAGGGGGGAGCTGGCTAAAGATTGCACCCAAGATAACTCAATTGATTCCGGTCAGAACTGCATTGCTGAGATGACTCAGCAGGACGGGCTGGGCACTTGCTTGTCTGTAACAACCTATAAGACCCAGGAAAGATGTGGTCTAGGAGGATTTAGGATGGAGAGATTTTCATATCGCTCCATCACTAAAGTGTTTTATCAACCTACCACAGTGATTATGTTCCTTTGACTAAAAAAAGAGAATTCGAGGCCAGGATCTCCATGAAGAACAAAAGAGCCGTACCTACTGTCTCCTCAGAAAGTTGAAACCACAGTAAACAAGAGTGCCCCGCCCTCAAAGCCTTTTCTGCCCTCTTTCCAAGCACCAGTGAAATGAAGAGGCACCAGTGGAACTGTGAGCCATGGGTGAGGGCACAAGAGAGCTGCTTTAATTCAAAAGTTCAAAGTCTCCCAAAGGTCTTTGGGCTTTCGCCCCTGGATGGCTCTATTGGAAACTAGGAAACATTCAGGAGGCAGGGTCTAGGGTGCTCCTTAGCACCCCTTCTGTTTGCTTTGTGGATGATGACGTAAGCACTTTCCTCGTCCATGCATGCCCACCACCTGTGCCCTTTTTGTCTGAAGCCCAAAGCAAGAGAGCCCACTCACTGTCTCAGCTGAAAACCTCCAGAACCATAACTCCAGCCTTTCCCTTCCGAAGTTAGCTGTCTCTTGCATTTTGCATTATTGATGGAAAGCTGAGTGACACAGAAGCCATCCCTATATTTCTAGTAGAGGCCAACTCACCTTGAATAACACCAGGCAGGGGCTGTGAAATTGCTGAGCGGGACAGAATAAGGTTTTGAACCCAGGTATATTCAAGTCCTGATAATTATTTCACCTTGGGCAGGCTTATCAGCTTTCCAAGCCTCAGCTTCATCACCTGCACGCAGGGACATTCTTGGTTGCTCTACAAGAACACAAAACGCTAAATGAGGTCTGAGTTCGTGGCACAGAGGGCAAGGTGGTGTTACTGTCTCCTCTGAAGTATTCCACCTATTGCATGGGGGTAGGGGTGATTTAGCCACCAGCTCAGAACAACCAAAGATAACTCCACATAACCAGAATATAAACGAGCTCTCTGCTGTAATTTTAGACTGTATTTGGAAAATGTAGACTAATATTGAATTCATGAGTTAATGTTCTTTCTGGAATTCACTTCCTGTGAATTGTGTGAACAACCCACAATTAATCCAAGTGACCTTTTCATTTAAAACTCACTGTTAAACCGCAACACCCCCTGCCACACAGTGGTGTCGGCCTTCCACTGACTGTCCTTGTGCCCTTCAGATTTCAGGGGGGATGTAAGAATGGTGGCAAGAAAGAGACTCTTGGCCAGCCAGCCATTCTGCTCGTAGGATGGTCGTGGTTACAGAGGTCATTGGTTTATTTTGTAAGGACAGATCCACAATTGATTGGCTGGCTGGCTCAGCAGCATCCTTCCATATTAACGACATCTTGCAGTTGGATGGGAAAATTAACAATAGGAAGCAAAAGAAATGCCCCAACATACTCGCAATAGTGTGTCTCTCTGGCTTTCTCCTTGGAGACTGTGGTAGAATGCAATTACTGATGGTGTTTCTTGTTAAGTATCCCTAAAGTTTCAATTTGCATTTTTAAAAGGTTTGTCTTATAAGAAAAGGTGTAGCAAGACCTGTATAAGAATAAGCCAGTCAACATTCTAGCATAGAATGGGGAGGGGTTCACAAGCCCCCACCTGTAACTGAGGAGCTGTGGACAGACAGCTGGCTGCTTCTGGGGTGGGGAGAGTCAGTTTTCTTTAAGGGTGTGGCTCTGGTGGTGAACCATGCTGCAGTGGATGGCCCCACACTCAGGAGTATATGCACGGCACAATTTAGACTTAATATTTGTAGTATGAATTCTAATTGGTTTTAATAACAAAAACCTGGAGTCAGATATAGAGGTAAATGCTGAAAGATCAGAGAAGCAGAGCAGCCAGCCACTAGAAAGACTTCTTACCTCCCGGAATCCTCGCCTGAAAGAGCCAAGCTCCTTTCTCCACCCCGCCTTATCACTTTCTCTCTCTGCCCAGCCATATCACTTCTTTCTCCTAAGTGGTGAGATTAAAGATGTGTACCTCCCAAGTAATGGCATCAAAGGCATCAGATCCCAAGTGCTGGGATTAAAGGTGTGTGCCACCACTGCCTGGCCTCTAGTGGCTAGCTTCACACTCTGATCTCCAGACAAGCTTTATTTGTTAGAGCACACACAAAATATCACCACAGTTATTTTAAAAAGAAAACACAAAATTGGAGTGGTAGGAAGGTGGGGGTGGATAGAAGTTAGGGGGAAGAGTTGAGGATAAATATGAGCAAAACACATTGTATGAGATTCTCAAGCATTTAATAAAAAATATTATATTGAGGATAATACGTGCACAGTTCCTTTCAGTGGAAGTTCCTCCCCTTCACCAACTTTGTGGAGCAGCTGTTGGAGAGAAGTTATTTCTCCTAAACTCCAGGCTCCCCGGTGAGGAGAGGCTGTTTGGGAAGAGAAACAGCTCCCACTCTTTCCCCGAAAGGATAAAGCATTACTCCTTTATGAAAAAGAAAGTCACAGATTCCTGCCCCTGACGGGGACAGCTAACAAGGCTAATTGTTCTCATTCTCCGGATGCTGTTTATTAGTAAAAGAAACAGCGGGGGAGCCTGAGGGGGAGTCAGAGCAGGCTCTATATTTAGTCTTAAGAGTCAGGCAGGGAAGGAAGGCCTCTGGCTGTGACCAGAGGAAGCTGCCGCAGATGGGCAAACTCTTCTTTTGATACTAAGAGAGTCTGAAACCCGTGTGTGATCCCAGTAAGACAGCCCAGGAATGATGGCAAAATAAGTCAAGATGAGTTAGAAGAAAACCTTTACTGAAAGCAGATGACACCAGTTAGGTGCACCTGAGCGCTGACAGCCGAGGGAGGAAGTTGTGACCACACCTGAGTTTTGACTTGTTGGAATCTTGTATCTTTGGTATCTTCCTTACATCATTTTAAGCAGGTATGTTTACCATTGGCTATTTAAGGAACAAGAGGCGTCGGGATTGTATTTTATTTTCTTGTTGTTGTGTGGAGGGGGAACATGTGTTCTAAAGTGTGCCTGCCATAGCTCCTGTGAGGAGGTCAGAGGGCCACTTTTGGGAGTCTGTTCTTTCTTTCCCCCGTGGGTTCTGAGGATTGATCTCAAGTCAACAGGCTTGTACTGCAAGAGCTTTTCCTGACTGGCTTTTCATGCCAGCACCGTTCCCATTTGTTTATTTAAGCTGGGTTCTCACTATATAACCCTGGCTGGAACTCAGAGGGATCCACCTGCCTCAGTCTCCCAAATGCTGAGATTAAAGGTGTACACCACTGTGCTTGTCCTATTTGTTTTTAGATGAAAAACAGTGCAATCATTTTTAGCTACCTGTTGTCTTGAGGTATTTGTATACTGTGTGAGGATGTGTCACTGTGATTGGTTTAAGAAAGAGTTGAATGGCCAATGGCTAGGCAGGAAGAGGTTAGGCAGGACTTCCGGGGACAAGAATCTGGAAGAAAGAAGAAGGTAGAGTCACCAGCCAGACTCAGAGAAAGCAACATGAACAGTATGGAGAGATGATGTAACAAGCCACACGACAGAATGTAAACTAAAATAAATAGGTTAACTTAAGTTATAAGAGCTAGTGAGACAAGCCTAAGCTAAGGCTGAGCTTTTAATTAATAAGTCTCCATGTCATTATTTGGGAGCTGGCTTGTGGGACAGAGAAAGACTCGTTATAACCTATAATTAGGGTTTTCGGGTTCTTTGGACTGTGAGATAATTATGAAACCGGGGATATGAGGAATGAATGTTTAAGAAAGCAATTGTTATTGCTTTTTCTCTGAAAAAGACTGTTTAGTCCATTTTGTACTGCTATAACAAAATATCCAAGGCCTGGACAGGTATCTAATTAGGGTTATTTGGCTTGTGATTCTTTGGGCTATTGAGTCTAAGTGACAGGCTGCCAGTACTCTGGTGAGGGACCTATGGCTGCATCTCAACATGGCAAAGAAGCAGAATGTGAATGGGGTCCTGCAGATGGGGCCAACATTTAAAATAATCCAGGCTAATGAGAGACCTAACTCCCTCCCAAGAAACAGTGTTAATGCATTTATTTATATAGTGGACTCCCCATGACCTAATTACTTTCTGCTACCTGTCTCTGGAGGGTTTGCCCTGCTCAACACCCATCTGACTGGAGATTGCATACCCTAACCTCAGCAAAGGCTAAGACTGACTCAGAACTCCGTGTTGCTCTCCCTTATTATTTGTTTCTTATTTGGTCCCTTATTATCTCATTTTATTATGGCCTTTCCAGGTTGGAATCTAACCAAAAACATCTTGCTTCATATGAATTCAGTTAATAATATGTACAGAACAAAGAAGAGTGTAGTAGTTTAATGAGAATGGCCTTCATAGGCTCACATGTGAATGCTTTGCCCCTACTTGCTGGAACTGTTTAGGAAGGATTGGGAGGTGTGGCCTTGTTGGAGGAGGTGTGTCACTGCAGGTGGGCTTTGAGGTTTCAAAAGTCCCCACCAGGTTCAGCCTGTCTCTCTCTCTCTCTCTCTCTCTCTCTCTCTCTCTCTCTCTCTCTCTATCTATCTATCTCTATCTCTCTCTCTATCTCTATCTCTATCTCTATCTCTATCTCTATCTCTATCTCTATCTCTATCTCCCTCTCTCTCTCTGCCTCCAACTTTCAAATAAGATGTAATGTAAACTCTCAGCTACTGCTCCAGCACCATGCCTGCCTGCTTGCTGCCATGCTCCACCCCATGATGGTCATGGATTCACCCTCTGAAACCGTAACCAAGCCCCCAATTAAATGCTTTCTTCTAAAAGTTGCTTAGGTCATGGTGTTCTCTTCACAGCAGTAGAACAGTAACTAAGATGGAAGCCAGTAGGATTTGGGGTGAGCTGTAAAATCATAAAAAAGGAAATGGGGAGTTTGGCAAAGCAGAGCTCAGAAGCCGAGCTTTTCTTTGGTGTAGATATGAAGACCCACACAGGAGGAAGGGAAGGGAGGGAGGAAGAGGTCTCATCAGTTCAGACAGCACAAGCTCAGCCACATCAGGCCCTGTCACACCCCTGGACACTTGCTGGGTCTGCCTCATATGTTCAGGTCAGGAGGTAGAGTATCATCTGGAAAACGTCCCAACTTCTATAATGAGCTCATCACAAAACAATGTCTTATTCTTCTGTCACTGCAAGACTCCTTCATGTACTTTTGGCATCTATGTGAAATCCTTTTGTCTCTCAGGAGGTCAAACATAACCTCAAATTATGGAAACTGTAGTCAGTATATTCTAAAGCCTGCTGGAGTAGACTGTTCATTTGCCCCAGAATTTTTTTTTTTTTTTACGTCCTGCCGTGATGACCCTAATATTGTTCCAGTGACAGAATGTGAAGAGAAGGAGACAGCATCCCATCTTCCTACCATATGCCCTGAGAAAGATGCCACAGAAAGAATATCAATGAAGGACACAGTACTGTGACTTAGAAATGCAAACGCAACTGAAGCGCATGGTAATGAGTTAGGGTACCTGACTCAGGAGGGAGTGTTAGAGAACGCTTCCCAGAGTAAGAGATATTTTAAGTCAGACCTAGAAAGTACATGGGAGTGATCAGGTAAAGATTGTCAGACACTGGAAATAAGGGAAAGAACTCCAGTATAGCGTGTGTGCGTGCGTGCGTACATGGGAGGGACTAGGTAAAGTCTCAGTTCCTCAGGGCACCCCCAGTTCCCCATTTAATCTCAGGAAAGGGAGACCCCCATCCAGCTAGTCATGATTGAGCCCCGTCCCTCAGGAGGCTGAGGCTGGAGGATCCCATATTTAAGGCCAGCCTGATGTACATGGTGAGATCTGTCTCAAAATAAAAACAATTCTTAAAAAAAAACAAACACAAAAATGAAACACATAAAAGTAGTAAGGAGTCCATCCCACTTAAAGGAAAGAGGCAGGGCAATGGGAGGGAGAGGGGGAATAATTGAAGGGGAAAGGGGAAAATATGACTATTGAACTCACGTGTGAAAATGTCATGAAACCCATTATTTTATACAGATAGCATATGCTGATGGTTTTTTTGAGAATATTATAATTTGTGTCTTTGTTGCCATGAAAACATTCTCTGTTGCTAGGATAACATTCTCTGTTGTGAGGATAACATTCTCTGATAAAAGCAACTTAAGGGAGAAAGGTTCATCCTAGCTTACAGTCAGTCAGGAAGGTGGAGCCACACGGTACAAACGGGACAACTGGAAGTGTACTTCTGTGGTCAGGGGTGCTGTCCAAGGAGCGTCCCAGGAGCTAACACCAGTGATCTGGAGGCAATGTGCTTTGAGGATACAGGGCAATGGTAGAGTCCTGCTGGGATCTATGGAATTAGCTAACTCCTGGCCAGGTGTTCTTGATGAGGCATCTCAGACATCTAATGGCTGTTTAAAGGAAATCAGTGTGGAGAATTTTTTTTTAAGCAAACTAAAAATAGAATTATGGTAGGATTCAGCTATGCCAGTATTATGGATATATCTAAAGGAATCTAAGTCAGCCTTTAACAGAGATCAGCACATCTGTGTTTAATGTGTTTGTTCACAATAGCCAGGATAAAGAATTGTCCATCAGAAGCTGAAAGAGAAAATGTGGTGTATGTACACTATGGAGGTTTATTCAGCAAGAAAAAAAAATGAATTAGTTCATTTGCAGAAAAATGGACGGAATGGGAGATCATTTTTAGCAAAGTAAGCCAAATGCAAACAAATACAATATTTCCTTCTCATGTGTGGAATAGTCCCATATATGAGTATGATAAGAAAGTAGAAAAAGTCTTAGTGGGAGGAGGGAGGGACAAGGAGAAAGCCTAAGGAGGGGGTAGGCTGTAGCACATGACATATCAGCGTGAAGAAGGCATTATGAACACATCGTTTGTACAATGAATGGCTTAGTATCAGTACACAGTACTTGTTTTTAAAGGCTAATGGTCACAGAGACCTTGTGCTCTTTGTGATGTATGTACTACAGTCCAGAGTGAAGAGACAGAGCTGTAAAGTACACAGCTTCCAGGCAGGCGACTTGTAGCCTAAGTCAGCTGTGGTTCTGCAGAGGAGTAACGTTTCCACTTCCCCCATGCAGCACCCACCCTTGGCCTCCTGTGTGCTCCCCATTTTGTGCACCCCGGAACCAACTGGAGAGATTGTCAATATTAGGTTCCCTTGCCTGTGGGCGGCCAGCTCCCACCTTTTCCAGGGTTCCTATGAGAAGGAGAGAGGGATAAGAAAATATTAGATAGAAAGATAGCAAAGAGGAGAAAGCCAGAAACACAGGATAGCTTGGGGGAACCTGAGTCAATACCCAAAGGCCTCAAAGGTTTATTCAAAAGGCTTTTTATAATATGCCAAGGGGAAAGGCAAAAGGTCTCCCCTTTGCAAGATCAAAGCACACCATACAGCCAAGTGTAGACCCTTCCAAACACTTGGTAAACACACCCATGGCCAAATCATCTCCTTATGCAGCCCTGCTGGGTAAAGCAAGCTCAGATTCTCTGACCCTGAGTAATATGGGCCTCCACACATGCCCAGCCTTTAGTGATTTCAACTCATTGGTTTGAGGCAATACCTCGGTCTTTTCATCTTAGACAAATACTCCAGCAATCCAAAGCACAAACTTCCTGAGCCACACTCTTTAAGAAGCTGGCAGTACAGGCTTGATGATGTCAGGCCCCCAATAATGCAGCCAGCACAGTCATTCATTCCTTGTAGCTATGTTTAGCTGGTTTCATGTGTCTATATTATCGAGTAACTTCATTAACTCAAGTTTGCAATAGACATCTACCTCTTTTGCATCATGTTTTATTTATATTTACCAGTCTCACTCTCAACATTGAAACTGACAGTTCCTACTCATCCTTGATAGACACTTCAGACCACATCCCAGCAAATTCATTTCTTTTATTGATGAACTCACTGCTGGTAACGCTTACCTGATGACCATACCGTTTTCATCATTTGGTTAACATAGTCATGAAGGAAGAATAAGGAATGTTTTGCTTTCTGATGTAAGTTATGTCTACTCTTCCAGGAGCAGGGTGTATTGTAGTATTTGGTTGAGTAGTAGAGAGTTGAGAGTCCTGAAGTAACAGTAAACTCTAAGAATCCACAAAATCTCAGCAATCTAGACGTGTCAGCAAACTAATTCATAATTGGTTGGTTGTAATTACATAAACTACTATTTATTAAGTCCCTACTGTGTGTAGGGTACTTTAAGTGCTTTGCACATATTAGTTTGAGTAATCCTTACAATAGCACTTGAAGGAATGTTTCTCCTGACAGAATCAGCGTCTAAAATACATCTTGGGGGCTGGAGAGATGGCTCAGAGGTTAAGAGCACTGCTTGCTCTTCCAAAGGTCCTGAGTTCAATTCCCAGCAACCACATGGTGGCTCACAACCATCTGTAGTGAAATCTGGTGCCCTCTTCTGGCCTGCAAGGATATGTGCAGACAGAACACTGTATACATAATAAATAAATAAATCTTTAAAAAAAAAAAAAAAAAAAAAAAAATACATCTTGATGGGCTTTCCTAGACACTGGGAACATTCCATTCACGGAGAGGAATAAACACAAGCCTTTGCCTGCTCTCTAAACCCAGGACCCAAGTTTGGGATGAACAAGCGTCACTCCACAGCGGTATGTGCTCAAGGAGTCGGCACATCCACCGTTAGGAAAGCTAGGTGCTATCTTCCAGCTTGCCTCACCTTGTGTGGGGGCTGTTCCAGGTACCACAGCTCCCAAGAACAATTATCCAACCACATCCTCAGAGGAGAGATGGAGATCAGAACATCCCGAAGGGCATTTTTCTGGAGAATGTGAAAGACTGTAGAGGATAATAAGATCCAGGTAACATAAAAGCTGCTTTGAATGCCTGAAAGGCTACAAGATGGACTTGTATAGACTGCGTGGCTATAAAACAGACTTAGGCAGGACCTGTGTGGCTACAACAGCTGCAAATAGCTCACTGTGTATCATCAGAGAGAAGCATTTTCCAACCCAGATGCGGTCCAATAGCAGGTGGACTAAATTCGAGGCAGGGGGCTCCCCATCACCTGTGAAGAGAATCAGTCCTACCTGCTCTGAAAGTTTGGGAGGAAATTCCTTCCTGGATGTGGGAAAGTATCCTGTGACTTCTTGGATACCTTTAAACGTTGAGAATTTTTCCAGTGTAAAAAAGTTATGTATTAGGGAACTGTTATGCAAGATACACTACATTTATGCTTTTATAGACAAAAGCAAAGCATGATTCTTGCTTTCAGATGACGAATGGATTAAAAATAGTTAAAAAATAAATATGGGGGCTGGAGAGGTGGCTCAGCAGTTAGCAGCACCTGCTGCTTTTGTAGAGGACCTGGGTTTACTTCTTAGCCCCCACATCAGGAGGCTCACAACCCCTGCCTCTCTGCTTCAGGAGATCTGATTCCCACTTCTGACTTCTGTGTGCATCAGGCATGCACTTGTTGCACACACATACATTCTCAACACAGAAAAATACAGAAATCTTTAAAAAAAAAATACAATAATGGGTTGTTCAGCTGCCCAGTGGCACAGCTGAAGCTAAGTCAGTTAATATTTTTGCAGCCACTTGATGAGGAAGTTGAGGTTGAAGTGATAAGATGGATACTGAGCCAGGTATTGCTCAGGATAGAGCAGAGATACTATCAAGAATGACATTGGAGTTGTATTAAAGTGGTATTTCATTCAGCAGATACAGCCAGGATCAAGCCCTGGCTCTAACCTGCCAACTCTCAATGGAGAGGATCTGAGGGTCCTAGACAAAGGAATACGTAAACACAAACAAATAAATCAACACTCTACCATGTAAGATCTTTCCCAGCACACGATTCTCATGGCCTAGACTACACCTCAGAGGGAAGTTCTTCCTTTGAGTTAGGCTTGTTTGAATGGCCCAAAGACAGAACATGAAGTGTGAGCCCAGAAAAATCAATTTAATAATGTATTAAGGGGTGCAGTAGAAATACAGACCCATTGATATAGAACAAGGGAGATGCTGGAGCTGATCCTGCCGGTCCATCTGCCCCTGTCCAGTCCAAGGAAGATGGAGACCAACCGCAAGCTCCTTCATGCTGCTTGATCAGGTCCTAGCCACCCAAGAGAGCACATGGCCCCTATTCCTCTGCTCTTAAGCCGTCAGGCAAGGCCATGCCCTAGGGCTTTCTACCTCAAAGCCTTTGTCTGACAGAACAAATTCCCACAAAAGCAGACTGCTCGACCCACCTCTGCACCTCCAACAATCCAAACCCTCACCCTAGACCTCTCAGCTATAATGAGCAACAAGGAAGAGAGAACTCTGTGCTCTGGCTTTTCATAGGGACTTAGCCTTTGCTACCAACCTTGGGTCTTCTCGCCCAAGAGCACGGGACACTGCCACCCTATGGGAGGAGAGAAAGGAATGTAGCTGAAGCTGCCCACAGAAAGAAGTACACGGAAAGAACAGGAGACGCATCTGTGTATGCCGAGGCTGCCCTTCAAGAGTTTAACCTGCTGGTAAGGATTTGGCCAACTTCAAGCTAGACCCCTCCTCAGAGAGAGGCTTTTGTGACCCTACATCATCCTGAGAGAGGGCAACAGTGAAGGGAGGGCTGGAAGAGAGAGGCTGAAAAGGCTGTTGGCTTTCCTCTGGAGGTCAACAACGATGCATTGTATCAGGAGGCAAGCGCAGCTTGTTTTCCAGTTACCCCAGTGGCCCATGTGGGGTGTCCATCACCTGCAAGCATCGTGAAGAAATGTGCTAGCTGTGTTGTAGCTTAAGACTGAATATTCGTCAGATTCTGAGAAAAATGACTTTTTAAAAAAATGTCAGAATGAGATTTGACTGAGCGAGCATAAACTATGCAGCAGGCGCTTCTGCACCTATCAATAAATTATCACGCTCACTCTCGTAAAAACGCTGTGATTCAGGGACTCTCAGTGGAGTGATGAACACACTTTGCTTCCCAGTACACTTCAGCTTCACACAGATGTATGTACTCCTGTTCAAGCTGTGGCAAACTGTAAGGAAACACTGCCGGGCCATTAGTCATCCCAGGTTTGCAGGTTGCACAGGTGTGTTTAATCGACACACAGTAGATTTTGCCAATACCAAACCCTGGGTGATTCCTCTGTCTTCTCTGCTGCCGCTCCCAGGATGCTGAGGGATTCTGAGGAAGCACAAAGCCCTCCTTCCAGGGTCCATTCTGATGCATTTTCTCTCCTAGGCTGGAAAGTCACTGCTGTTCAATCCCTTCCCTTACATCTCCTGAATTGTTGAGATGGTCTATTCCAGTGACTCCACATTCCTTAAGGCTCCTCAACTGCCCCCTTCAAACCTCCTCTTTCTCCAAGACCACTTCATTCTTAACAGATGGCCATTCTAGTACAATATTGCTCCCCCTTTCCTTCAAATGGATGCTCCCCTGACTTCACTCCAGAGAGACCCAGTCACCATGGCAACCACTGCCGGCTTTGGTTCCTTTCCTCAGAAACCCCAACTGGCAGAGATGGTTGAATCAGGGAACTTTTGCAAGAAAATTCTGGGAGCTTTTGATACTTGGGGCTAAAACCTTGGAGGCAGCTCCAAATTTAAGTCACCGGAAAGAAACTGATCCCCAGCTTAAAGGATAAGCAAAGAAGGGCCTAGAATCAGCAGTCTGTTGTCCTGCTAGCTGCCGGATGGGTGTCACAGGGTTTGTGAGACCCTGCTGTCAGAGGCATGACCACACTTTGTTCCTTTGCTCTGAATATACATCGAGGCTGGGACCCTTCAACAAGAAAATGAGGATCTAACATAGCTTCTGCCTTCCCTGAAGTTTCAGAGCTGATGCACTGAGTAATGTGGGCAGAGAGTGACAATTCAGGCCTGTTGAGCAAACATTGGTGCTGTCTTCTTTGAGCCAGACACTGCTCCATTACAAGAAAGGAAGGAATACAACACAGACCCGGCCCTAACGGGAGATGCTACCACAAAAAGACTTTCCAATTAGGCCTTGTATCACAAAGCTCAAACGAAACATTAGAAAACCAGCAAGTGGACTGCACGGATTAGGAGAACCCTGTCCAACAGGGAACCGCTAAGCCTCTACAGCACCTCCGAGCAGCCCGAGATTTCCATCCTGTTTTGAATCAGTCCACAGAGAGGCCATAATTTCTCCTACGAGGCACTCATCCTTTATGCATGTGAGTGTTTGAAAATGTTCATCCCCTCACCAGCCTCTTCTTGCTTTTGCAGCAGCTGAGAAAGAACTCTCTTGGCCAAAACTGAGGATAATGATTTAGGATTGCTCAACAATCAATGAATGAAATGTGGTGAGTGGGTGTGTTGGTTAGTTTTAAGCCAACTTGACACAAGGTAGACTCGTTTGGAAGAGGGACTCTCGACTGAGAAAATGCCTCTGTAAGACTGATTTTAAGCAAATCTGTTGGGCATTTTCTTGATGTGGGAGGGCCCAGCCTACTGTGGGTGGTACCAACCCTAGGCAGGTGGTCCTGAGTTGTATAAGAAAGCAGGCTAAGTAAGCCATGAGGAGCAAGCTAGTGTTCCTCCATGACCTCTGTATCATCTCCTGCCTTGAGTTCCTGACCTGACTTCCCTTAGTGATAAATTGCTACCCAGAAGGGTAAGAAATAAACCCTTTCCTCCCCAAGTTACTTTTGATTATGGTGTTTATCACAGCAATAGAAACCTTAACTAAGACCCATATAAGAGCAGTTGGTAACCCATGTAAGGAAAATGAGTAACCCATGTAAGGAAAATGGGCAACCCATGTAAGGAAAGTGGGTAACCCGTGTAAGGAAAGTGGGCAACCCATGTAAGGATGAAGAGCAGAAAACAGACAACAGTGGTATATTCTGCCATAGAGTCTTAGGAAAGAAATAGTTGGCAAAGCTTCATAGAAAGACAAAATAAAGAGTAACGTGTACTCGAATTTTATTTCTACTTGGTATTTTAAATTATATTCTCCTCTTGGGAAAATTAAAAGTAACCAATCTTTTTATTCCAAGAGAAACACTTCTTCACAGCAGTTAGAAGACTGCCCTAAGCATTCAGGTTCCAGTCTTTCACTGTGCAAGATGGGTGTGAATGAGGGTGACAAAGACTGGCTGGCTGTGAGGGTGCATCCTCACAGGGGAGCCTCCAGTGACAAAGAAACCCATTTGTTAGCACCAGCCTCTAAAAACAAAGCACTGGAAAGAATACTAAATGTGAACAGAACTATTGAGAGAGGAAAAGACACAGCCAGGAAGCTAATTCCTTTATCTCTCTGGGCCCCGGCCCTGCTTTCCAGATGAACTCTGCCTGGTTGCATTTCTGGGTATTTTTATTAAGACTGTGTGAGATACAGCTTTATTCTTCCTTTACCCCAGAAGGCAACGAGCAGTCAGCGACTCACTCCTCAGATCCCTTAAGCTTACATGACTTAATTTCTTTTTTCCCATTAAATTAGAATTTGCAAAAAAAAAAAAATGTATTATTAGTTTCCTCAAAGGGTTTTGGAGAGATAAAGAAAGCCATCAAATCTTAAGAGTGTCACAAACCTCGGGGACACACATGGCACTCAAATACTAGAGATGATGTCTAATGATATCATTTTTTAAAACATCGTTCATTATTTTGTCATGTCCTGAACTCTCATAAAAGCATAACAGAAACAGGCTTGGGAATTTAACTGAAGGGAAATGTGTAAAAGGGGAGGAAAAGGATGATGGTTTCCTCCATTTTCAGTACTGTGCATTTCAGATTCCAGGAGAAGGAAAATATTGGTCAGGAAGCACAGCTAAATGAGTCTATATAATAGATGCTAAGGCAGGATGCTTAAAATCAGCATGGCTTAATAATTCAGAAATAGAATCCGCATGGGGCTGGAGAGATGGCTCAGAGGTTGGGACGGCTTGCTGTTCTTTCAGAGGACCCCAGTTCAGTTCCCAGCTCACAGTACCTGTAATTCTAGCTCTGAGAGGGTCTGTTGCCCTCTTTTGGCCTTTGAGTGTGCTTACATGCACATGTTCATACACATAAATAAAAATAAAATAAATCTAAAAGCAAACAAGCAAAGAAAAAAAAAAACAGTAATCAAAATCCTCAAATTTCCCAATGGTGGACTTTCTATACTATCCTAAAAACATGTTCTGAACCATCCCTGAACTTCAGATCATTGACACTGCTAAAAGCATCTGAAGGGTTGTAATTGTCTGACCTGCTGCCTTTAATTAACTAGGGTGTGCATCTCTGGAGAAAGGGAAGGGTACCAAGAACCCTTCGATGACAGGAAATGCAGTGATTAGGGAGGTGACCTGCCTAAGATGAAGATTGGAAATGACAGCGCTGTTCAGGTTTGGTTCAACCCAAAGAAAAATGCTGCTTCATCGACTGACACCAGAATATTCACCTGCACCTCCAGAGTGATTTTCTCTTCCTTCGTTCAGCCTCGGAGATAATACTAATGATTACCAGAGACGGTAGTGAAAGCCAAGCTTAATCACCATAATTGACAATTAAGTTGGGTAACAACACAGAGACAGGTGATTCACACAAGGCTAATGAAAATGGGCTATTAAAATCCACACACGTTTGGCAGCAATTATGAGCTCCTGGAGCCATTTGCTTTGAAATGTGCACATTTCACAGGCGGCTGCCTGCCAACAAGGCGACTCTGAGCAGGACCAGGAAAGAAAGAGGAACAGAGCGAGTGGCTGGAAATTCCAGAAAGCACCATTGCTTCTTGGCGGCCTGCGGGATCCATTGCTCCAGCCCTCATCTTTTAGAGCCAAAGAAAGATGCAAAGTTCACAACTCCAGAGAATAGCACCCACTTCCTACAGAACCACCAGGGGACTCGGCAAGGGCGAGAGTGTTGGGACTAGCAAATTCGGGGGTTGTAAAGCAGAGGGGAGCCTGTAGGTGGTCCGGGCTGGACCAGATGAAAGGAGGATGTATTTCCTGAAAAAAAAAAAAAAATTTTTTAAGGTGCTTAAAAAGCACTGAAAGGACTTTTAAATATATTCGTTGATTCTTCTTTTATGTGCATGAGTGTTTTGCCTGCGTGTATGCAAGGGCACCCTGTGCATGCAGTGCCTGTGGGGACCAGAAGGCTATGGGTCCCCTCGAACTGAAGTTACAGATAGTTGTGAGCGGTCATGGAGGTGCTGGGACCTGAACCCAGGTCCTCTGCAAGAACCATCTCTCTAGTTCCTCCACTCCCTATTTTTAAAGCAGGACCTCACTGCGGAGACTTGGCTCCCCTAGAACTCACTATATGTTGACTAGACTGGCCTGGAACCCACAGAAATCTTCCTGCCTCTGCATCCCAAGTGCTGGGATTAAAGGTGTGTGCCACCACGCCCAATCCTAAAAGGACTTTTTCTTTACATTTTCATGACATGTGAAAAGGAAGTGATAAACATTCCCTGCTTCCCTAGAATGCAGAAGAGTAATGAGTTTGGATCTTTAAAATGCATGTGGATCCAGATACCAAGGCCACTTTTCTCCAGTTCCCTCACTTCCTGCATCCCCACAATTACTCCCTGATAGTTGGCCACCATTTTGAAAGGCTCTTTCTTTTAATATACTATGTTGTCGGCAGCACTAAGTTTGCTGCCTTAATTTTAAATGCCCCTTTTTGTCCTGTCCCAGTTAAGTTGTTGGTGTGAAAAATGTGCAGTTGGGTTCCGGAGGGTGCTGGGGATCAGTGCCCCGGTGGTTTTTCCTGTTTGGAAAACAGTGTCTGACTTGCCTCCGGATACAGAGTAACCATTCCTTGACCCCTGCTGTTAGAGGGGTATATAAACCCATGTTGGTACGAATAAAGAGAGCTGTTTCCCTGACGAACTGAAACTGGGTGTCTAGAGTGCCGTTTAACCTCGGTCCCTCGCCAGATTTCGTGCTCCAGCTGCGCGGGCCGCAGCACTATGTAGAGTAATGTTAGTAGGGAAGGTAATCAGTCTTTTAAAAAAAGCAATTTTATTCATTTATTTTTTCTTTCTTTCTTTCCTTCCTTCCTTCCTTCCTCCCTCCCTCCCTCCCTCCCTCCCTCCCTCCCTCCCTCCCTCCCTCCTTCCTTCCTTCCTTCCTTCCTTCCTTCTAATGACAGGCAATCAAATAACCAAGACCAATGACAACTTATCTCAGTGGAATGTGTAGACATTTGTGACCCAGGAGTGGTGGTGCCTGCCTGTCATCTTGGCACTCGGAGAGACGCAGGAGGATCAGGACTGAAAGTCTAGCCCCTACTACAGTTTGAGGGTATCCTGGACTACAGGAGATTCTGGAGGGGGTGGAGTGTTCAAATATAGAAGCTAAATGTTCCCCTTTTATCCACTGTGACAACCTCTCTTTTCCTTAGATAATTTTCAGGAAAAGTAATTATCAGTGCCATTAAATTAATATCTGTTGCTTTTTAACTGTTTCACTTGCCTTTAAAAGGTCTCGTTTCCTTTTATTGCATTTTTGAGTTTATATTATTCCATTTTTTCTTCTCTGCAGCACACCAATCATACTTATCTTTTTCTGTTGTATTAGTGGTTGCCTTAGAGTTTGAAATGTAATTTTGCAGTTAATGTGTCTACCTCTTTGCATGTGGAACAAGTCTCATGTCACGGACTCTCCTCAGTTCTTTGCTCCCATCTCTAATGATTCTGTTGTCTTTCATTTCTCTTGTCCATGACATATAGTCACCCAATGGATTGTCACTGTCATTAGACAATTAACTTTACTGTCAACTCATATTAAGAAAAACAAGACATTTGATTATATCTTTGTTTATTCCTTCAATACCTTATTATACCCAAATTTCTGGTCTAATCATCCTCCTGTTCCACTGAGAACTTCTTTAATACTGCGGCAGGATGGGTCTGCTGCTGCTGGATTCTCTCCATTTTGTTTAAAAGCGATGAGTGGCTCTCCTGTAGAACAGGAATTCCTACAAGGTTCCAGATAATTCTCGGTCATTTTAGAGAGGAGTGTCAGTTGGGACAGTCTGTCTTGCCTTGGGCAAACAATGTCAGGCAGGAGAGGCCGCAGGAGGGGAAATATGGGCTGTGTGCTGGAACCATTTCTACATTCCTAAGACCCTCACCTCACCCCCCAAAGGGGTCACAGCCATCTTTTTTCTCTACCAGATTCTTCAGCTTCCCAAGGGAGAGAGTTCGGCAATAAACACATTCCCCTCGGTCGGAAGGTCGGGCTCCTCTTTCTGCCCCCGTCCCTGTAAGCTGCCTCAGAACTCCAACAAGAGACAAAGTATTCCGAAGGATAATTTCAGTGGATACAGAATTCTAAGCTGGCAGATTTGCCCCCTACAGCGGTTTAATTACTTACCCACCCTCTCCTTGCTTTCAGCTTCCCAATGAGAACTCATCTATGATCCTGTTCCTTAGTTCTTTATAGACTGGCTATGTTCTTTTCTTCCCTTTCATTTAAGGTTTTCTCTGTGTTTGTGTCTCTGAAGTTTGACTATCATGTAGGTAGGACTTTGTTGTTGTTTGGTTGGTGGTCTTGTTTTTTTTGTTTTTTAAGAGATTTTCTATTCATTTTACATACCAACCACAGATTCCCCTGTCCTCCCTCCTCCTGCCCCCCAGCCTTCCCCCACAACCCCCCCCCCCCCCACCATTCTCACATCCTCCAAGGCAAGTTCTCCCCTGGGGAGTTAGCAGAGTCTGGTACATTCAGTTGAGGCAGGTCCAAGCCCCTTCTCCCTGCACCAAGGCTGCGCAGAGTAGTCTCTCCTAAAAGCCAACTCATGCACCTAGGGACAGATCCCGGTCCCACTGCCTGGGAGCCCCCTAAACAGTTCAAGCTAAACAACTGTCTCACCAATCCAGAGGGCCTAGTCCAGTACCATGGGGGCTCCTCAGCTATTTGTCCACAGTTCATGCATTTCCACTAGTTTGGCTAGTTGTCTCTGTACTTTTTCCAATCAAGGTCTCAATATCCCTTGCTCATAGAATCCTTTCTCTCTCATCAATTTTTAAGGGGCTGGAATGAACCCAGGGCCTTGAGCATGACAGTCAAGTGCTCTCCAGTCCTCTGTCTCTGAATTTCCTGCTCTGGAGGATTAGTGCCAATTCTGGAAAATTCCTGGCCATTTTTTTTTCCACATATGCCTCCATGTGGCATCCAAATTGTGTATATTATTCCTTTTGAAATTGTATCATCGTTTTTTAGATGACTTAGTAATGTAAGTGAGGGAACAGTTAAACCACTGAACTGGACCACTCCATGGGTAGGAAGAAAGGTTTGTTGGGAATCGAACTGCCAAGATGATCTCTCAGGGGACTGAGAGAAGGGCAAAATGGTAGAGAAGCAAGCTGATTTTTATATGGCAGTCAGCAGCGTCAGGGGAGGGTCTTTGAAACAGTCCGGGCTGTTTAGATTGACCGTAAGTCTCTGATAAAGTAGTTTCTCTGGAGGGCAGAACTTTGCTATGGAGAACACACCCCTAGGAGATCATTTCAAAAGAGTTACCCCCCTGACACCCACCACCACCACCCCATCACCCTACCCGAAACACAAGGTGACTTCTAAAAACAGTTCCATTTTCATTGAGAGAACGTGGTTGGCTTCTTGGAGGTCAAATCATGTGAGAGCAGGAAGCTCTTCTAAGATTACGTCCCCAGGAGTTTTAGCTCCTGAACTAGCCTTTGATCAGCCTCTGGTTGGTCAGTTACTAGTGTGTGTCCTTACGAGTCACTGGCTTTGGCAGTCTCAGTTGTTTTTAGATGAAGGTTCTGTGTAATTGCCTATCTAGTTTTTCACTAGTGATGCATTGCCCTGCTAATCTTGGTTTTCCGATGAATCAATGAAAAGTTGGTGATTTTCAGTTTATTTAGCTTTTTTTTTCCTGTTGTGGGGGATGGGAATGACAACATACAGGCACAAAGCTACACCTGTCAAATGCTTCTGCAACACTGATGGCCATTCTTTATGTCTTCCTCGATCCCTTAGAAGCTACACAACCTGAGGGTAAATACTAGAAACCTCTTAGCCTTGCCTGTTACTCCAAAGAGATATCAGAGTCTACGATGAGGTACTTCCTACCCTGTGGACCACACACTTGACCACATTGATGTGCCAGAAGAAGAGGAGTTCCTTCTAAGGTAACTCCCTCTTGTATGCTCTAGACCCCCCAAACTTCCCACCTCTTGCATTAGTTCTTCTGCATACATCTCCCCCTGCCCCCCCCGTGTGTGTGTGTGTGTGTGTGTGTGTGTGTGTGTGTGTGTGTGTGTCCTTTGGCTCCTTCATTCATTGTAATTGTAATTGCATAGACTTTGCATTGCATTGACAAATAACCTTAGAAAAGCAATTTAAGAGTGAGAAGTTTGTAGTTTGTTCTGGCTTAGGGTTCAGAGCTTTTAGCCCACCACGATAGAGAGGGCATGATGGGAACACAACAGCTCCGTTCAGGATGGCCAGGACACAGGGAAAGAGGATGCCTGCCCTGCACTAGCGCCTTCTTCCTCTTGTGTTACATCTAGGCCTCTAGCGTATTCAGTGGACACCTAGGTTCAGGGTGTATCTTCTGATATGGGGCCTTGGTTGTAAAACAAGATTCCTATGAGATTACAGATGTGCTTACTCAGCCTTACTAGTCAGTTCAGAAGGGATGTCTGTAGAGACAGGGCAAACAACTTCAGGAAGGAGAGTCTGCAAGAAACACACGTAACAGACCCTATAGCTACAACAACTTCGTTCCCAAGCCCCTTACCCTGCCCCTACAAAGGATTGCAGTCAGCTTTTCCCCTGGCAGACCCTTCAGTTTCCCATGGAAGAAAGGCTGCCCTTGGCCGTGTGTGCTAATAAACACAGTCCCGTTTGTTGAAAGTCAGACTCTGGTATCTTTCTGCCTTATGTCTCTTTTACGCCATCTTAGAAATCTAACATCCTTTCTCTTGAGTCTGAGATACCAGCACAAATGCACTGAGGCGTGCGTGCTCTATTAATCTCCACCTACTTCTCCAGCCATTCAAGTTGACAGTGTAGATCAACCATCACGAGTCCAGCAAGTCCACACCCTGTAAACTTGACATCCAAACACATCTCCCATCTTCTTAAGCCAGAACATACCACCAGTGATGCCCTAAAAGCTCATATCCATCCCATAATGCAACAGTTAAATATTGTTTAAAAGTCTCAAGTTCAAAGTTTTCGCTGAGACTCAAGACACACTCTTTAGAAATATGCTCCTATAAAGTCCAAACAAGTTGCATACTTCTAAAGTACATGGCACAGAGTAATTCTCATCCCACAGGGGGCAAAATTTTAGTATAGAAGAAAAGATGGGAAAGCAAGACTGACATCCACCAGGACAAATATTAAACCTTGTCATTCCATGTCCAGTATCCAAGGTACACGACATGATGTGAGCTCCAAGGGCTTGAACAACCCCATCCTCAGGGCACTGTGCAGTACGGCCCACATACCTTCTCTCTACACTCGCTGCCTTCGTCTTTGCTTGCAGAATGTCATGTGTCTGGCATCTCCAACATCTGTCTCATCTCTTCCACTTCACTCCTACAGCTTGCTGTGTTGACCTCTTTGGACCTGCCTGCTGGAATCTTGTTCTGACTGTACACTGCCTGGGCTCCTCGGACTTTCTCTGAAATCTGAGTGGCAGTTTCTATGACCTCATAACTCATGCAAGCCTGGAAAACTAGTATCACGTGGACAATGCCAGGGTCTCCTGCCAGCTGCAGCAGCTGAGCCCCTTGTACCCTCTCCTTCTGCTTACGTGATCCATCTGTGTTTGTGTCTTTTCTGATCTTTCCATCAGAGTTCCTCGCCTATTAATCATAGTTATTCGGAAATCTGTATCATACTGGAGCCTAATGATAATAAATGCTTAGTCCCTTCTGACTGTTTAAAATGTATTTTGTATTATGGTTTGGGGTGCTTTGTGGCTCTTGTAGCTGTAATCTGATGTTTATTACACTGCAGCCCTCTTGATATGGCGTTAAACTCTGAGGAAGAAGCATTTAAAATCCTGTGATCAAATCTCACTCTTCCATTGGACTTGCGTCTCTAGATGTGACCTCCAAAAGTACTGTTAGCTTCCTCTGAGGTGGGACAGGAAAGAAAAGGAGACAGAAGCAGGGTGAGAGTCCTGACGTCTGGGTGGAATGATGCTGTGTTTGAGTCTTCCCACGGAGAACAGGTCTTAATAATGGAAAATGTCTAGGGCTTATTCCAAAATGGTTTTCCCTCCTCTTGTCAGAGCTACAACGAGGAAATGTTTTCTTGGCTTTTCATAATAAAGACAATACAGTTTCTAAAGGAAAAATTTGTGAAAATGTGGGCCTAAGACTGTGGCCTCGGTAGTTTCTTGCTCACCTTAGAGCACACCCAGCCTCCAGCAGTTCATCAGAATTAGTATTTAAAAAAACTAATCTATTTATTTACGTGTATGGATGTTTTGCCTGTATGTATATGTCTACTGCATGTGTGCAGTGGCTATGGAGGCCAGAAGAGGACATTGGATCCCCTGGAACTGGAGTTGCAGACAGTGGTGAGCTGCCATATGGGTGCTGGGAACTGAATCTGGGTCCTCTGGGAGAGCATCTGGTGCTCTTAACCACTGAGCCATCTCTCTAGCCCCCAGAATTTGTAATTTAAAGTGTCTACCAGTTTATAGCTGGAAGCTTCTGCTGCAGTGGGTAGATCTTGCCTGCTGTTTTCTGGTTTTGCTTTCTCTCCAGATTTCTCTGTGGAGTACTACCTGGCAACCTCAATTTTATGATGGGTTAAAAAAAAAAAGGCCACACAGTCTATTTTCAAGATTTTTTTTTTTTATGTTCTTGTAAGGACAAGTACTATGGTTTCTGAGGTCTGTACCTATCAGAGCTAAATCTGCAAGTCTAGTAGTTCATTTCAATCAATTTAAATTTAAATATAAAAACTTTATTATTATGATACTTGAATGAGTTACTGGAAAATCTTACATGTGTTCAGAACAATCTGAATATAGAAAACTATGTTTTTCAATTACAAATTTTATTTAATCCATATATAGATTATACATTTCCAATGAAAATTTACCATTCAAATTGAAATAATTAAAATATAAAAGACATATTCCAAGTGTTAGAATGTAAAAAGAAGGTAATGATATCTCATTAATATTTTTGTGATTTTATATTGCAATAATTTAAAAAATATATTGGGTAAAATAAAAACATTAAAATTGCCAGGGGGCGGTAGCACACACCTTTAATCCTAGCATTCGGGAGGCAGAGTCAGGCGGATCTATGTGAGTTTGAGGCCAGCCTGGGCTACCAAGTGAGATCCAGGACAGGTACCAAAACTGCACAGAAAAACCCTGTCTCAAAACAACAACAACAACATCAAAAACCAACCAAACAAACAAAAACATTAAAATTATGTTTTAGGGGCTGGAAAGAAGGATCAGTAATTAAGAGCATCTGCTGTTCTTGCACAAGACTTGTTCAATTCCTAGAACCCATGTGGCAGCTCACAACTACCTGTTACTCCTGCTCCAGGGAATCTGATGTCTTCTTATGGCCTCTGTGGGTACTGAATACATCTGGTACCTATACCCACACATAGACACTTAAGATTTAAAAATTATCATGGCCCTACTGCAGTCAGAGTTTGTACTGATGTCTCATGGCTCTTGTTGCCATTGCCATCAAAGGCTGTGTAGCTGACCGGTGTCTGGGCCACCAGGGTCTGGGCCACCACCTGGGGCCATGTTCCAGTCTGTGGACCATGTTGCTGCTGGGCCCATCTGGATCTAAGAGGCCTGCACCTCACCCCTCAGGGCCATGATGACATCCAGGTTCAAGCTGCTGCTGCTGGCCATGTCTCCGTGCGTGGTCCTACTGCAGCTGGGGTCTGTGTTGATGTCCATTGCCCATGTTTCCACAGGGGCCGGGTGAACCATATGTTGAATTATGTGTTGAAGTACAAGGGCCATGCTGAGCTGGCCCCACCTCTCACTGGCCTAGAGAGAGCCATCCATCCCTCACTGGAAAGCTGGCCCCACCCCTCACCATGGGCTGGCTCAGCCTCTCACTTGAGGGGGTTCGTTCCAGCAGCCCAGACTGACCAACTCAGCTACTACCCAGCCACACATTCAGGACTTGGAGTTGACACATCCCAACATCTATCTATGACCTGCTGGAGTGTGTGAAGGGACTGATCCTATAGCTACAGAATCTCCGTGGACAACAGCAGGATATTGGAAAGGAATGTCCGTGAGGGGTCCAGTATTGACTGTGTACTAGAAGCCAGAGGCCTTGAACCTGACCAACAACTCATTTCGCAATGAACATTTGCAAGTAAAGCTGTTTGGACAAAAGGGTGTACTGTGTGATACACTGCAGCTCCCTGTGCCGCTAAGATGAATGAAGAGGTGATGGAGAATCGGAGAGATGGAGGAGCGAAGGGGATTTTTTTGTTTGCTTGCTTGCTTGCTTTTGTATTTTTTGTTTTTGTTTGTTTTTAAATTAATATTCTTATTTGTACTTTTAACTTTTATTTGTTTTTTTATTAGTTCTTTTTAAGTTTTCCTTTGGGGGACCCTACAGGGGTGAAGGGCAGATACAGAGGGACTGGGAGATGAGTGGGACTTGAGGTTCATGATGTGAAATTCCCAAAAAATCAATAAAAGGTTATGATAAAAATTTAAAAATTATGTTTCATGTATTTTTTCTCTTTCTTTCTTTCTTTCTTTCTTTCTTTTTTTTTTAAGATTTATTTATTTATTATGTGTACAGTGTTCTGTCTGCACATATCCCTTCAGGCCAGAAGAGGGCTCCAGATCTCATTACAGATAGCTGTGAGCCACCATGTGGTTGCTGGGAATTGAACTTGAGTTCTCTGGAAGAGCAGCCAGTGGTCTTAACCTCTGAGCCATCTCTCCAGCCCTGTTTCATGTATTTTCGGTTAGATTTTTAAAATATAGCCATTAGCAATTTTCAAATTACATACGCTTGAATATGTCATTTGCCAATATCACTATAGTTTAAAATAAACATCTTGGCTTATTACGGTACACTTTTAAGATATGTTATAACATTTTACATATGAATTTGGGGATTTGTTTTGTGTGTTTGATTGTTTTGCTTGGTTGATTTGTTTTTGTTTTGTTTAGACATAGTCTTATTGTGTAGCCCTGGCTGGCTTGGAACTCTGGATATAGATCAGGCTGGCCTTGAACTCAGAGATCCAACTGCCTCTGCCTTCTGAGTGTTGGGATTAAAGGTGCACACTACTATTCTTGGTCTTCATATATGCTTTGAAACCTTACAGTATTTGTTCCAAATCTTTCTCTTGTCCTTTATGCTATGATTGCCTTGCATTTTATTCCAATATTCTAAACAACACACTAAATTATTGTTTGGATACTTATAAGCACCTGTCCACTAAAGACCTCACAATCAGGAGGCACTTTTTTTTGTTTTTTTAATTTTTATTTTGCAATACAATTCAGTTCTACATATCAGCCATGGATTCCCTTGTTCTCCCCCCTCCCGCCCAGGAGGCACTTTTTAATTAACCCACATGTATTCCATTTCCAGCATTTTATTTCTTTGTGTAAGTACAGTGACATCATTGTGGATTTGCCTGAAATTTTTCATCATGCCATTTTTGCATCTGTTTAATTATCTCAGCTTTTGTTTATCTGAAAATACGTTCTAATGTAGCTCTCATTTTTAAAGGATAATTTCACCAGATAGAAATTCTAGGTAGACAGGGCCTTCCCTTCCCTTCCCCACTTGAAAGTTGCTGTGCCGGCTTTGAACCAACATAACCGCCGAGAGTCTTTGGAAATTCTAATCTTGACTTTGTCCATTTTTGCCTGCGTGTGTATAAAATATTTTTCTGATTTTCCTTTTCAGGTTGATGATGTCTCTAGTTTTTCAATAACTTAATTGTGATATGTGTTGATATAACGGGTCTTTCTTTGGACTGCCAGCACCTGAATAATGACATGGAGACTTTTTATTAATTATGAAAGCTTAGCCTTAGCTTAGGCTTGTTCCCAGCTAATTTTTAAAACTTAAATTAGCCCATTTATATTCATCTACATTCTGCCACATGGCTTGTTACCTCTCCTCAATGCCATACATCTGACTCCCTTCAATGCTGGTGAATCTTCTGCCTCAGACTCTTTCCCAGAGTTCCCATCTCTTCCCAGAAGTCCTGCCTATCCTCTCCTGCCTAGCTATTGGCCATTTAGCTCTTTATTAAACCAATCAGAAGGTGCCTTAGGCAGGTGTGGTAAAACAGAGAAACACATCTTCACACAGTGTACAAGCAGATTATCCCAACATATTGAAGTGGTTTGGGTGTGTGTGTGTGTTGTTTGAAGTTCACTGAGATTCTTTTTGTTTTTAGTTTTTGAGACAATATCTCACTATGTAGCCCAGCTTAGCTTGTAACTTTCAATCCTCCTGTCTCAGTTTCTTAAGTTCTGGGACTTCATAGCTGAGGCACCATGTATAGCATTTCTGTTTTTTGCTATTTGTCTGTTTTGTGGGGCTGGGATCTAACACAGGGTCATATACATTCTGGGCAAGTACTCTTCCATTGAGCTACATCTCTAGTCCCTGAGAGTTTTCATTCTGTGTTACAGCTTTCACAAACATCAGACAATGTTGAGCCATTCTTTCCTCAAACATTCTTCTGCCCTGATCACTCACAGCTCTTTCTGATGACGATGTGCTATGCTGCATCACTATTCCCAGAGCCATTGAGATTTTCACTCCACTCTTGCACTTTGGATAAATTCTGCTGTGGTGCCTTTCTATATAACATTTTCTCTTGTAGTCTCTGACCCTCTATTAATCATATGACAGGAAAATGTTCATTTCTGGCATATTGCTTATCATTTCTAGGATCTTTTGGGGGTTGTTTTTATGTTTCTACAGGGTAAATCTTTACCCCAAGGCTGTACTGACCCCACTTCTAAGACTTAGCTTTTCTGGGGTCACTAATGGATGCTCTGGGTCTCCCAAAATGGCTTACTCATCTTCCCACCCTCAATTATTTAAGAGATAATGGTACCTAGTTCACACAGTACAGATGCAGCTACAGGCAAATGGTATGTTTTGTCTCATGTCTAGTGAAGGAATCAGCTGTGTGTTCGTGTGTGCAAGCCTGTATTTTACATTCCTATGATACATTCTTGGATTGAGACCATGTGATAGGAGGGCATTTGTGCATTATGCTTTTTTAAAAAATGGTTAATTTCCTCCTGGCTGTGTATGCCTGAATGTAAGCATATGCATCATGTGCATGCAATGCTCCAAAGGAGACAGTAAGAGGCATCACATCCCCTAGAACTGAAGTTCCAGGCCCCATGCAGGTGCTGGGGCCCCTTGTAGGTGCTGGTCCCCGTATAGGCACTGGGGCCCCGTGCAGGTGCTGGGAACTGAGGGCCCTGTGAAAGAGTGACAAGCTCTCTTAGCTGCTGAGCCACCTCTCTAGCTAGCCCTTGTGTATTATGCTTTCTCTACTACTGTCAAATGCTTTTCAAAAGAGTTTGCAATGCATCAGATTTCCATCAAAAATGTAGGAAAGCAGCTGTCCTCTTGTCTGCAGTAGACACTGGCACTCTGAGTTTTGGCAGCACAAGTGAGAATTACATATTGTCACTTTAATTTGTTTCCTTGACGACTAGTAGAGCAGCTCTGTTTACTAGAACTTTGGGCTTATTTTTTTCCCCCTTAAGATACTGTCTTAGTAAGTGTTCTATGGCTGTGAAGAGACACCATGACCACAGCAACTCTTATAAAGGAAAACATTCAATTGGGGCTGGCTTACAGTTCAGAGCCTTAGTCCCTTATTATTATGGCAGGAAGCATGGCAGCATGCAGGCAGACACGGTGCTGTAGAGGTAGCTGAGAGTTCTACAACCAGATCGGCAGGCAGCAGGAAGAGACTGAGACACCGGGTCTGGCTGAGCGTCTAAGACCTAAAAGCCCACCCCTCACTGAGACACTTCCTCCAACAAAGTCACAGCTACTCCAACAAGGCCATACCTCCTAATAGTGTTACACCCTATGTGCCTCTGGGGGCCAGTTTTATTCAAACCACAAAAGGTATGTTCTTATGTGTTCCAGGTTTCTACCTGTTTCTTTTTAAATCAAGATTTTAATCATTAACATCTTCACAAAAATCATCCATTTCCTTTTTTTTTTTTTTTGCCATAAATTTGATACAATGACATTGCTGTGAGGTAGCCACCAGAGAAGACTACTTGGACAAGAATTCAAGCCAATTGAAAGTCTTTTATTATCCAGCCAGTGAGTACACTGGGTGTTCAGGACCTCAGTGAGGTCCTAAGCCTTTCTCGGGGTGAACTTTTAAGCACAAAAACATATCCTGGTTTGACATACCTCAGTTAGAAAGAACAGTTATCCAGAAGCAGAACTACAGAAGCCGAAAAGCAAGGCTGGTACATTTGGGACTTCCCCAGAACTGTGGACTTTGATGGACTAGGTCTTCTATTTCGGCAACTGTTGCTGCCTCTGTGCTGGGTTTCAAGGCCTGAATGGTACTTCCGTCACGGTGTTGGCTGTGCCAAGTTCTGGAGGCCTGTACTATTCCCCACTGGTCCTGTGGGCATGAGTCAAATTGTGGACTCATGGGGGCAGGGGGTATGTCATCTCCTTAGCATTAATAGCTTCATCGAATTTATTTGCTGAATAAGTAGGCAGCCAGTTTCTAAAGTGACAGCTAGAAGTAAAAGAATTAATGAATGGCCCAGCATGGCTGCAAGTATAGTGGTTAATTAGCGGGACCAGGAGAACAAAAATTGGTGTCAGTTGTTAGAGGTTTAGCATCTCCCTTTTCTTTCCTGAAGATTACTTTTGATCATGGCTAATCTTTCTCCAATGACTCCTGACTGACCAGTAGAGAGCCAACAAGTCAGTGTCATACAGAGACCTCCTTGTCTCCTAAAGAGGAGGTCCAGTCCTCTTTGATCCTGAAGAATTTAACTGTTGTAGAATATTATTTCAAGATGTGTTACTTTTGTTTATACTCTGGAACGTTTGTTTAATGATGCAAAGATGTGTTTGATAAAATATAATTCACCTGCAGTCAGGAGGCTGAGTCAGCAACTAGCTGACAGGAAGTGGTGGGGAGGAGCCAGGTGAGAAAGGGTTTATAAGGAGGGGCCAGGAGAAGCAGGAGGGCATTTTGGGACTTGAGCAAGGAGAGGAGGTGAGCTATTTGCTACTCAGCCTATGAAGAGCAGAATTCCACCTTAACCTTTGAATGTTGAGTTCTTTAGAGGGAGAGAGGTTTAGTTAAGTTCCCTTCGTAGCTTTGCAAGAGTAGGAGCCTGAGGGAACAGATTTCCCTCCGGCTACAGCCCTTGCGACCTAACCGCTGCTGGTAGCGGCGGAGTTGCAGTTGCTGATTCAGACAGCTGTGGCTTAAAAGGCAGAAACAATTTTAAAAGCACAACAAATAACCTTGGCTAAGGAATCTAACAGGACTTCCACACAGGAAGCAGAAGTGTCTAGATGGCCCAGGTCTATGTCTACTTGAGCACTGGGTTTCTAAAGGTTTGACCCCCATAATAGGGCTGAAGTTCCAACTGTCATGGTGCCTGCAATGCCTGCCCCCACCAACAGGGGAACGAGTGTGGGGACAGCTTCCTGCGTAGGAGAAAGCTCAGAATCTAGACGTAGGGGGGCCATGCCCTCTGTTTTCATTGTCGATGAACACCTGTGGTATAACATGCGTGAGGACATAAAGGAGTGGGTTCTCCTCCAGTGTAAACAATTTAGAAGCTGTAAAAGGGAAGCCAGTCTAGAAGCCAACTGCTTATAAAGACTTTCGATCGGCTTAAACCTGTGTCCGAGTAGTCTTCTCTGGTGGGTGCCTCACAACAAGGTAATTCTGACTCCTCTCTGAGTCTGTGTCTGCTTCCTTATGTCCACTCCCTTCTTAAGAAAGCTACCTCTTGCCGGGCGGTGGTGGCGCACGCCTTTAATCCCAGCACTCGGGAGCCAGAGCCAGGTGGATCTCTGTGAGTTCGAGGCCAGCCTGGGCTACCAAGTGAGTTCCAGGAAAAGGCGCATAGCTACACAGAGAAACCCTGTCTCGAAAAAAAAAAAAAAAAAAAAGAAAGCTACCTCTTATTTATCTTTTCTCCCTTTTATCCTATTTCATATTTCAGCTTTGCCTGAGTCCATTCCTTCTTTCTGTTTATTTTAATGTTCACTTTAACTTAAGGCAAATACTAAATTATTTTGCTTTTAATTTTTAAGTGATAAAGGTATATAATGTTAAGTTCTATTTGGAATACTCATTGTGCTCTGTACTACGGATTTTTCTGGAATCTGAGTTTCAGATTTGATATAGGTGTGTGTGTGTGTGTGTGTGTGTGTGTGTGTGTGTGTGTGTGTTTATTCAAGGATTATCATAAATGTATTTCTTACTATAGTTGGCCATATGTGTTTGTGGGTTCAAAAGCCACGTATTCAACCAACCTCAGACTAGAAGTATTTTTGGTAAAAGCTGTCTGCTACGATCAATTAGAGACTGTTTCTGATGCTATTGCCTGGGCAACACAGGGTAACAGCTACTTACATAGCATTGGTATTATATAAAGCTTTATATGAAATTTAAATATGTAGGAAGATGTGTGGCTTATATTCAACTATGATGCCATCTCATATACGGACTTGACCATATGTGGATTTTGGTATCCATGGGGATTCTGGGACTGTCCTGAGATACAAAGTGGTGGCTGGGGGGTGTTTGTTTGTTTTGTTTTAAGACTTATTCTTACATTAATTTACATATATGTGTGTGGGTCTGAGTACATGCTGCATGTGTTCAGGTGCCCACAGAGGCCAGAAGGGAGTGTCAGATCTGGAACTAGAGTTACAGGTGGGTGTAAACCACTCGGTGTGTGTTGGGAACTGGTCTCTAGTCCCCAGGAAGAGCAGTAAGTGCTCTTAGAACCACTGAGACATCTCTGGGCCCCAGAACAGCTGGCTGTTCTTAATTTATCATTCATGTTTTTTATTTCTAATTCCTGAGGAGTGTAGTCAGAGAAGATGGAGTATTTCTCCATATCTCTTTTTGAAACAAGGGAGCCCAGGATGGTCCTAAGTGACCTATAGCCGAGGTTAGCTCAGAACTTCTGATCCTTTGGTTTCTACCCCTCAAGGGTTGGGATTGCACATGTCCCATCATGCCCAGCTTCTCATTCCTTCTCTGCCTCCTCTTTTCCCTCCCTTTCCTTCTCTCCCTATTCTCTTCTTATTTTAAGTTTATGGCTTTCTCTAGAGTCGATTACATAATAAAAACCTACGTCACATGGTATATTCTATAGTCTCTTTTGAAGCACTGTGGTTCCTAGTAGAATCTATTAAAAGTTTACTGTTTACATCGCTGAATTTCTCCAGATTCTTTTTGTCTAGCAGCTTCAGCTAACTCTGAAAGATCTCCTTCGTTGTTGGTCTCTGCAACTGTTTTTATCCCATTTCCTTGGATTTCTTCAGGTTATAGCTAGGCAGGAAATTGAGAATAGACAGGAAGAGAAAGGAGAGGCAGGAGAGACGTCAGCCTGCTGCCCAAGGAACAACACACCAGCAGACTGGTAAGCCACAGAACACGTGCCAAAACATAGATTAATAGAAATGGGTTAATTTAAGATATAAGAGCTAGCTAGCAAGAAGCTTGAGCCATAAGCCATGGCCATACAATGTGTAAATAATATAAGCCTCTGTGTGTTCACTTGGGTCTGAGCAGCTGCGGGACCATGGGTGAGAGAGATTTGTCTGGACTGGGTGGGACACAGGAAAACTTCAACTACATCTTCTGTTTCTTTTATCTTTACATATTTAACTACTGTTAATTTTGGTTCATACTAGTTTTCTTTTCTTTCTTTTTAACCATAAAGTATACATTGTTCTCTTGTTTGGTGACTTTAATTTCAGTGCTACTGCTACTCAACAGTTGATCTGACGCCCCCGGGGAGTTCTGTTTTCAGTTAGGACACAAACTAGGGTTAATGTCAGATGCCAGTTATAAGTGGGTACCCACACTTCTGTCTGACTTGTCTACAAATATGAGAGTTTCTAAATACCCACTTCAGGTTTGATCACTCAGGAGAATGACTCACAAAATTCACCAAAAGCAAAATTCAGCAAGTTGGCTCCATGGGTGATGGCACTTGGCACTGACAACTAGAGTTCCATCCCTGAGGCTTCCATGATGAAAGGAGATAATCAAGTCCTGAAAGTTGTCTTCTGACCACCATCCGCATACATACAAGCATGCATACATACATATATCCATATATGGTATACACACACATATATGTACACACACAAACTTACACTCACATATATTAAGATAAACAAAGAACTCACCAAAAACATTACACTTACATTTTGTTACAAAAGACAAAAGGTATAGTTCAAGGACATAAGAAACACAGGGCCTGGTCTGGGAGGAGGGGGATCTCCCTGTGGGATCTGGGCATGTTACCCGCTGATGATGTGTTCACCAACCAGGAAGCGCCTGCAAGCTTCAGTGTCCTGATATTTTTAATCTGTCATTCATTATATGGGCAGGATTGATTAAATCACTAGCCTTATGATTGAAGTTAATCTCTAGCATCCTTCCTTCTCCCAAGGTCAAGTCACTGAAAGTTCCAGCCTTCTAATCATGTGATTGGTTTCTCCGACAGTCACCATTTTGAAGCTATCTAAGGCTTCCACCTGGAGTTGCCTCATTAGCATAACAAAGACATTCCTATTACTCAGAAAATCTCAAGGGTTTTGAAGCTCAGTGCCAGAAATTGGTGACAAAGACCATCTATGTGGTGTGTGTGTGTGTGTGTGTGTGTGTGTGTGTGTGTGTGTGTGTATACCATACATTTCTTTGTGCATGACTTTAATTTTTGACCTTTCTTCATATAAATAGTATATAGGTGGGCAGTTTAAATCTTATCTGTCACTTTGTATATTTTATGGGAAAATTCAGTCCATCCTTATAAAATATAATGGCTGACATAGTTGACTGTCTTGCTCTTATATTTAACACTATGCTTTAATCTTCTTCCTAATGTTGCCAATTTTATGAAATTGTTGTTTGTTCTTTTGTATGCCATGTTAATTGGTTTTATTTTTCAGTTCATTTCCCAGCACTTGTAATCAAAACATATTGTTCTACTTCATTTTCTTTGTTTAAAAAAAGAAAACAGGCCTTACCTAAGGTTTGGCAGTACTTAACCAAAACTTAATAAATTGTTTACTTTGTAACAAACCAGTAAGGAGGTAACAATCTCTCCCATAAAGTAAATAATATCCTCCTATAAAGAAAGTAACTTTGAAACGACCAATCCTCTTCTTATTCCCTCAGGTTTTCTTTTATGACAAAAAATGATTTTTCATACACTATATTCTGATCACAGCTTCCCCTCTCCCAGCTCCTTCCAGACCCTCCCCAGCTATCCACCCACCCAACTCCATGCATTTCTTTCTCTCTTTAGAAAACAAACAGGTCAACAACAACAAAAACAGAATAATAAAAAAAAACCACAAGAAACACACACACAATATAAAAATGGAAAACCATAATATACAAGCAAAAGACCAGAAAGACAAAAAAAAAAAAAAATGCCCAAACAAAATGAGCAATATGAAACAAACGAACAAAAAAATCCACAAAAATATCATTGAGTTTATTTTGGATTGGCCATCTACTGGCATAGGGCCTCCATGGAGGGTCCATTGAAGAGAACTAATTTCCCCCTTGCAAGCAGATGTCAGCAGTTGTAGGTTCTTGGTTGGGGTGGGAGCCTGGGTCACCTGTTCTTGCTTTGTTCAGCCTTTTCTGCCCGTCCAGCTGACTCCCTCATGCAGCTCCCTGGAGTTCTACCTTGTAGGCAAGATGTTTTTCAATGATGAATTAATTACTAATAAGAGCTAATTAGCCTTTGCAGCTCAATTTATTGTCATTGTGTTCTTTGATACCCAATAAAATGTTCCATTCTAGAGCCTTCCTCAGTCTTTTTTTTTTTTTTTTTTTTTTTTTGGTTTTTCGAGACAGGGTTTCTCTGTGTAGTTTTGCGCCTTTCCTGGAACTCGCTTTGGAGACCAGGCTGGCCTCGAACTCACAGAGATCCGCCTGGCTCTGCCTCCCGAGTGCTGGGATTAAAGGCGTGCGCCACCACCGCCCGGCCCTTCCTCAGTCTTATCCCCAAATAAGATGAAAAATATTTTTGCCGCCCCCCATCTTCACCTCCACCTCTGTAGGCCATCCCCTCTGATTTACTGAGACTGTCTAGAATATTTTATGCTACAATGATTTCAGAATTTTCTTTGCAAAGTGTCTCTTGTTTCAAGTGTCCTTGTTTACCACTTAAATTGTCCATTTCCAGAGACTACCACAACCCAGTGAGATAGAAATATACATGCATGGAATGGGGAAGGCTAAAGTAGCTGGGGAAAGAGACACAAAGTCCTAGAGAGAGCTCAGACTTTGCTTATACTCACTTATCCACTTTCTTTTCAACATGTAGTGATTTGAATGAGATGTCCCCCATAGTCTCAGGAATTTGAATACTTGGTCCCCAGCTGGTGACTGCTGTGTGGGGAGGTTTAGGAGGTATGGCCTTGCTGGAGGAAGTATGGGGCTAGGGGTGGGCTTTGAGAGGTTTCAAGACTCATGACATCTCTAGTACTCTCTTTTTTCCTGCTTGTAGTTTACGATGTGAGTTCTTGGTTTCCAACTCCAGTCACTGTGTCTCAGCTTTGCCATCATAGACTCTTCCCACTGTAACTGTACTAAAACAACAACAAAAATAACAAACAAACAAGTAACTAATATAACACTTTACCATGAGATTCTGTCTTAGGCCGTTCAAGCTGTTACAGCAAAATACTTAGCAGTGAAGGTTCTCCAGAGAAACAATCAATGGACTACAGGTGCTTGTGTGAGGAGGGGCTTGTTAGATCGGCTCCCATGAAACAGCTGAGCAGTTCCACAATGGTGGGCAAGCTGGAGAGCCAAGGAAAGCTGCAGCCCAATTCAAGAACACAGAGAGACCAGTGATGCTGCCCCGCATGAGACTCAGTGCCTAAGAGCTCCCACCCAACCCCAAGGCAGCTGGTACAATCTGAGACTGAAGGGTGATGAACTTGAGTCTGATGTTCAAGGGTAGGAACAGCAGGAAACCGTGCCTGCTCTGAAAGGAAGGGTTAGAATAAGCGAGAATGGATTTCTCTTTTCTGAGTTTTGCTCCATTTGGCTCACCAGTTCATCAGGGTAGGTCTTCCCCATGTCCATAATGATCCCAATGCTAATCTTCTTTAGAAACAGCTGGAAGTGTGTTTACCAATCCTCTGATCATCCCTCAATCCGGGCAAGGTGACACCCACAATGCATCATGGAATATATGAACTAGGTAGATAAATAAAATCAGAAAAGCATTTCTTACAATCTGCAGGTAGGAAGTCCAAGATCAGAGTGCATTCACATTTGGTGTCTCACAAGGGTCCGTCTTCATCCTAATGAAAGATACAGTAGATCTTCAAAGTCCCAGCTTCTGAAGCCCCATCAAGCCATGACAACCCATAGCATCTAAAGGATGGGCCCAGGGAGAGATCAGGACTTTGGCTGTGTCAGCTGGGAGTGAAGGCCGCTGGCAGCTGAAAAAAAAAAAACTCACATACTAATACCTCATTGCAGCCAACAGGCTGCTTTTGCCTTGTGGCTGTCGGAAGGCTGGGGTTGTGTGCCTTTCCCCTTCCACTTTCCCAATCAGTTCCCGACTGATAACTGTCCCAGATTTTGGTGGGCTTTTGCTTTCCATTCCCAGGCTTGATAACTCTTTTTTGGTCTTTATTCATACCTCATTTGTACACACACACACACACACACACACACACACACACACACACAACCTATCAGAGCCCACCTGATTCTATATAAACCCGAGTAGCATTTTTACTAGTCTAGCTCTGGCCAGAGTTAAGCTCTCAGCGCTTTCCCGAGGAGGAAGAATAAAAACTTTGGAGCCAAACTCCTTAGAGTATTTATCAGGATGGGAAGAGAAGGAAAACCACTTTAGTTCTCAAGCCTTAGAGATGGAACCCTGCCCCCCAAAATGTCAAGGCCTGCTAATCGGGCTACTGTAAGCAGAGGGACTTGCTCTATCCAGCCTTCAGCACCTGCTAGAGACAGGAGAGCTATCACCCTCTACAGATCTGCAGACGTGCTCTGCAAGGACTTGCCCTCTCCTGGCACTGGAACACCTGCAACCTCTCAGCTAGGCACCCCAGGCTGCTGAGGACTTGGAGGTGTCACACCACCACACTCCCTCTCAGCTGCCTGGCACCCCCATTCTACTTTCCTAGTCAAGTTTCCACGTAAAATGTTCCCAAGTGGCAAATAGAGGTCCCCTTGTTTGTTCTTCTTTGCTGTCTGCCCACTCCATCTTGGAGGGAGAGAAGACAAGGGCCAGACTGGAAAAATCACTGTCGCTGTGATCTTACATAGTGAAGACAAAGAACGTCTCTAAGTTCTTCTTCAAATTCCATTCCTAAGAATTCTGCCCTTTCAAATCTGATGCCATCACTTGGCAATTGCGATTTCAGCATAGGAGTTGTGGGGACATAAGCTTTCTGTCATAGTCCCTTCTTCCGGCATCTTCCTTAGGTCTATGATGAGGATGACATGGACTTTGAATCCTGTGCATTTGCAAGCATCTGCCTGATAAGTAAACCGTATCTTGGCCAGATAAGAGTCTCAAATCACAGTCGTTCCTTAATTGTCTGTCATGGTTACTCCACTGCCTTTAGCTCACCATGTGGCAAAGGAAAAGTCTGATGTAATTATTTTACCTTTATCTTAAAAAAAGGAAGAAAGGGAGAAAGAAAGAAAGAAGAAAGAAAGAAAGAAAGAAAGAAAGAAGAGGAAGGAAGGAAAGAAAGAAAGAAAGAAAGAAAGAGAAGAAAGAAAGAAAGAAAGAAAGAAAGAAAGAAAGAAAGAAAGAGAAAGAAGAGGGAGGAAAGAAAGAAAGAAGGAAAGAGAAGAAAGAAAGAAAGAAAGAAAGAAAGAGAGAAAGAAAGAAAGAAAGAAAGAAAGAAAGAAAGAAAGAAAGAAGAGGGAGGAAAGAAAGAAAGAAAGAAAGAAAGAAAGAAAGAAAGAAAGAAAGAAAGAAGAAAGACCTTTGAGTCCCCCTTCAGTCCTACTCATATTGCCTTTCTCCTCACGTCCCCACCGGGATGAAGGCCATCCTGCTGCAGGGCCATGAGCAGTCCATCATGCAAATCAAGTACAACCAGAAAGGAGACCTTCTTCTTCACCGTGGCCAAAGACCCTATCGTCAATGGGTGGTACTCTGAATGACAAGAGGCTGTGTACCTACATGGGCCATACTGGAGCTGTGTGGTATGTGGATGCTGATTGGGACACTAAGCATGTCCTTACTGCCTCAGCTGACAACAGCTGTCCTCTCTGGGACTGTGAAACAGGGAAGCAACTGGCTCTACTCAGACCAACTCAGCTGTCCGAAGCTGTGGCTTCGACTTTGGGGGCAACATCATCATGTTCTCCACAGACAAGTTGAAGGGATGTAGAAGTAACTGTCTTATTAAATAAGAAACACAGAGCCAATGCAGAGATGAAAGCCCAAGAGGTCAGAGCTAAGAGCCTTACCCTTCACTGCTGCAGCTATCCTCTTCAGCCAAGAGACCTACTTCCTGTGTGTTTGTCTTTATATAGGCTTTCTGTTCTGCCTTCTCATTGGTTGTAAACCCAACCACACGACTGCCTCATCACTGCCTGTCTGTACAGACCTCCAGGTCTTCTATGGTTGGAATTGAGATTAAAGGCGTGTGTCTCCATGCTGGCTGTATCCTTGAACACACAGAGATCCACCTAGCTCTGCCTCCCAAGAGCTGGGATTGAAGGCGTGCACCACGACTGCCAACCTTCTGCTATGGCTTGCTATTAGCTCTGACCCCCAGGCAACTTTATTTATTAACATACAAATAAAAACACATTTCAGTACAAAGAAAATATCACCATAAAGGGATACTAGTGTTTTGTGAGATTTGATCTACAGGATCCAAGCCAGATCAACAGCAATGAGCCCTACATGAAGATCGCCTGCAATGATTCACCAGTGCTATTTGGGGGCCCCTGGGAGTCATTGCAGGCCATGAAGAGCTCAACCAGTATAGTGCCAAGTCTGGAGAGGTGTTGATGAATGTTAAGGAACACTCCTGGCAGATCCATGATATCCAGTTGTCTAGAGACATGGCCATGTTTGTCACTGCATCCAACGACAACACAGCTAAGCTCTTTGACTCCCTGAATCCTGAACATCTGAAGACTTTCCCAACAGAACATTCTGTCAACTCAGCTGCCCTCCTTCCCAACTATGATGACCATGCGGTGCTGGGAGGTGGTTAGGAAGCCATGGATGTATCCACAACCATGATTGGCAAGTTTGAGGCCCTGTTCTTCCATTTGACTTTTGAAGAAGAGTTTGGAAGAGTCAAGAGCCACTTTAGACCTATCAGTGGTGTGGCCTTCCATCCTGATGGCAAGACTACAGCAGGGGGGAGATGGTACTTCCCGTCTACTACTTTGACCCACAGTACTTGAAGTTTGAGGCCTAAGAAGCTGGATCTCCATCCATTCCAGGGAGGCTGCTCCCCGAAGGCTTTAGACTCCAATAAATAAATTCATTTATTAAAAATAAAAGATAACTTTATGCCAAGCACAGTGTTGCACACCTATAATCCCAGCACTAAGGAGGTGCAGGAGGTGACCTCTCAAGTTCAAGACCAGCCTAGGAAGTATAGTGAGAGTGCATCAAAACAAAACACAAAGAAAAACCTCTCATTTTTCTCTTTGGATGTTGAGAAGTTTATTTATAGTTCCAAATTGAAAAAAAAATTCTAAAATAGTCTTACATTGTTTTTTTCCTTATCTGTATTAGTTAATTTTCTCATTGCTATGACAAATGCCTGTCACAAGCAGCTTTAGGATGGAAGAGTTTATTCTGATTTACAGTTTGGAGGTGCAGTACATCATGGTGGGGAAGCCATGGAGAGTGAAGGTACAGTATATCACAGTGCGGAAGCCATGGCGGCGAGAGTGAAGCAAGACTGAAGCCCAGCAGGGTGAACACAAAATTCTGCAGTTCCATGTCTGTCATCTGGAGCTCATGATGGAATCACCTGGGCTCCAGTGGGCTGGGCCCCCCTGCTGCTCCCACTGTACCTCCTGTAAAGCACACAGCCTCTCTTGGTTCACTCTGTTCTTGCAGCTTTCCTCAGCAGACATGCCATGATCCTGATGTCTCCAGTATCACAGGGTTTCCATTGCAGCTTAGGCTTCACCATCACACAATGGCTTCTCAAGGCCTCCATCCCTGTCATGATCAAGCCTCCATGATCTCCATGTCTACAAAATGTCTGTAAAATCTTGTGGATCACAATGCCAGTTCTGCACCAGCTCAGGATGTAGTCTGGCTCCTTTGGACCATAACTGTAATAGTTTTGTGTGCTGACTTGGGGAAGCGACTCCCTAGGAGTCTTTTTTTTGTTTTTTAATTTCCTTTTTAAGGGAGTTTTTCATTTCCTCTTTAAGGGCCTCTATCATCTTCTTAAAGTCATTTTTAGGATTGATTTCTTCTGTTTCTTAAGTTTTGGTATGTTCAGGTCTTGCAGGTGCAGAACCACTAGGTTCTGATGGTGTCATATAGGTCTTTATGTTGTTGCCTGTATTTTTGCACTGGCGTCTATTCATCTCTTCCTCTGCTTGGCGAAGGCCGTGTCTGTGTCTGAAGATGCCTCTCTTGTTCTAATTGTTAGTCTTGGTCCACTAGGAGTTCTTGGTCAAATCAGTGCTGTTGGGCTGTTTCTTCGGGAGCAGCTTAGTCCAATCAGTGTTAGTGGGTTCTGTCTCAGGGAGCAGTTGTTCCCAATCGGTGTAGGTGGGCTTATGGCTCCAGTGGTTGTTGGGTTCACAGGGGTTGGGGTTTTTTGGTGAAGGAGCAGGGAAAGGTAGCTGCCTGTTCCCTGGGGCTCCTATGTCTGGAGCCTAGGGACTAGAAATCTGGTCTGCCGGTCCAGAGATGTTCCAAGTTGGTGTAGGGTGGGCTTATGATTCTGGTGATCTGGTTCGGTGGCTGGGCAGTGCCTTTTCTTGCGTTCTCGGGTCACGTTTTGCTCACTCGCCAACTCCTCAGCTGATCTTGTTTCCTCAGACTGAAGGCTGCTGGCTTCTGAAACCTCTCCTGAATGGATCTCAGCTGAACAGGTTGATCAGTAGGGCAATCTCACCAACACTCCATGTCGTTGGGCTTCCCAGGATCAGCAGCTGGGCCCTGGGTTGGCCTCGGGCAGAATCGGAGTTGTTTTTAATCAGTGTTTTAATTGAGGTTTTATTGCTGTGATAAAATACCATGACCAAAAGCAACTGGAGGAAAAAAAGAGTTTATTTCATCTTATAGCTCTCAGGTCATGGTCTATAATTGAAATCAAGTAGTCAGGGCAGGAACCGGGCAGGAACTTATAGGTAGGAACTGATGCAGAGATCATGGAGGAACATCGTTTACTGGCTTACTCTTCAGGGTTTTCTCAGCCTGCTTTCTTATACTATGCAGGCCTACCTGCCCAGGGGTGGCACCTCCCCCCACCCCCACTGTTGGCTGGGTCCTCCCACATCAATCAGCAATCAAGAAAATGCTTAACAGACTTACCTATGGGCCAGTCTTATGGAGACATTTTCTCAGCTGAGAGTCCCTCTTCCCAGGTGACTGTCACTTGTGTTGAGTTGATGTAAAGCTAACTAAACAATCAAGAAACTTTTAGCAGCATTCTCAGTTGAGGGTTTTTTTTCCCCCTTCAAATAAATTTGTTTTCAATAGACGGAGCCTTCAATAGATGGGGTCTTAACGTTCCTGTGGCCTCAGTGTAGACTGGGGGATTCTCTTTAATGATGCACATTTTTCATATCCTTTTCCTCCACTTGCTCTTTCACTGACGGCCTAGATAAGAGCAGTGAGGAGTGACCATGACACAGCTTGAATGCTATCCTGTCTTGAGACTTCCTCCGCCAATAAAATTAATCCATTGCTTTTTAATTCGGCCTCACTCAAGTTCTCAGAACACAGGTAGAATGCAGCTAGATGCTGTACCAGAATGTCACGTGAATGTCTCTGAAGCCTAGTTCCTTTTGTCCCCTTTGAAATCTCAGCATCCAAGCCTCCAGCATCTGCAGGTCCCTCAGTGTTCTGATCTTCCCAGCCTCATCAGAATGGCTCAATGCTTATAGCATCTTAGGGCTGTTTAGCCCAACGTTACAAACTCTGCCATATTATGCCTGCTACAAATGAGTTGTGAAGGCCTCAGAACCACATGATCATGCTTATCACAGCACACACACCCCTACTTCTCAGTACCAATTGTATGTTACTTACATTTCTTGTTGCTGTAACAGGTATATGACCAAAGCAAATTAAGGAGGGATTTATTTTTAGTCTAGTAGACATTATGGTTACCACTCAGGGACAATGGGAGATGCAGAAATATTTGAGGTGTTGCTGAAGTGGATGACTTGGACGCTAACTGAAGTGAGACAACCAGGATGTAGTTTTTGTGCATAAGAGACAAAGAGCTGTAAGACTTGAGGTTGCATGATTTGGGCAAGTTCCCTGTGCATCTGTTGGCTGGCAAGAAAGACTTTGCTTTCAGCTTTAAGAGTGTCCATTTGATGGTCTCTGGTGGGCTTACCTCACAATATTTTTTTTTTAAGTATTTGGAGGTATGGACTCTTTGTGTTCAAGTTGCGATTTGTCTTTTTTGGCAAGTTGTGGTGATAGCCGGCCTTTTCCAAATGTTTGTATATTCTTCTCTTCCTCTGGCTTCTGGTCACTCATTAGAAGGTTGTTAATTTCTCCTGGTGTCCTGAAACTGGCTTACACTCATCTGCTATTATTCTAGTTTCATTCTGTGGTTGTGATAAAATGCCATGACCAAGAGCAACTTAGGGGAGGAAAGGGCATTTTCACATTATAGGTTACAGCCCATCAGTGAGGGCGTCCAGGGCAGGAACTTGTAGCAGGAATGCTGTTTTGCTGGCTTTCACACAGGCTCATGATTGGCTAGCTTTCTTATAATCTCAGGACCACAGGCCCATGGAATGGTGCTGTCCACAGTGATCTAGGTCCTCCTGTGTCAATCAACAATCAAGACATTTCCCCAGAGACATGTCCCAAAGGCAAGTGTGATCTGGACAATCCCTCAGTTGGGACTCCTTTCTCAGGATGCTCTACAATGTGCCAAGGCCATAATTAGAGCTAACTAGGACAGGCATCATGGGTGGAAAATTTGGGAGCAAAAGGAGACAGGAAGGTCTCTGCCACTGTGGGTTAGTGGAGCAGTTTTTTTTTTTTTTTTTTAAATATAGGAGCAGTTTTTATGACAGCTCTCATCAAGGTACCTTAGGTCTCTCCTCCTGCTCTAAGAATTTCCCAGCCTTAAGTTTGGACAGCATTCATCTGCGATACTCAGCAACACCTTTCTTGTTGACCCTATGTGACAATCATCACGCCTGCTAGATTATTAAACTATAAAGTTCCCATTTCCTGCTTTGTAATTAATAAGTAATTAGTAGTAATTACACTGGTAGATAATTTTATTTGCTGTTCCTTTTAAAATTTGAAACAACTAGTTTTAATGACAACTGATGATTATTTTTGAGATAGTCTCAGTATGTAGCCCTGGTTGACCTGGAACTTGCTATGTAGCATTGATAATTTTTGATTGATTTGCTTATTTCTATGATTTTCAAAGAATGGTGGGTGTTTTTTTTGTTTCAGAAACAAAAATGTTTCTGAAGGATTCTTTCTACAGTCCGTCTAAAAAGACATTTTTAAGTAGGTCATAACCTATTGCTACCATTATTTATTTTGATGCTCAAATTCAGACTGTGGCCATTGGGAGCCATTTCAAATTGTCTTCTGGAGCCTTTTAGTGGGAAATATTTAGAAACCAAGATTTGAGCTTTATACTTATTCACTGTTAATACATCATTTATAGGCCTCACAAGGCTGAGACAATGTTGCAATTTTACATATATTTCAATTTTATGTATATAACTCAAAATCAAATGTATAAATATTATATATTTTCAAACTGTGAATTTAAAAGGCCCAAAAAGAGCTAAAGCATTCATTAGCAGAAAAAAAAAAAAAAACAGTGCCACAGAAGGAATCCCGAAGCTGGAAAATGGTGGTGTGCTGTGAAATGCTGTCATTAGAACACGACATGGCCATGTGAAGTCATGCACTCAAAGCAGCTGTGGTTACCTACACAAGACCTGCAAAAGATCGAGAGCCAGAATTCCAGCATGTTTGAAGAAGGGGATCATGAAGACTCGCCCACAGCTGAGAAGCTATCGGCAGTTGATGGCTGCTGGGGAGGGAGAGCCATTTTCCTTGTGGGTGTGCTAATTCCACCGAAAACCATAACCCAAGTGCTTTGGTCAAATTATGCCGGCTTTGTTTTCTGTCAGACAGGACTCTCTCCCGAAAGTGGGGTTTGAGAAAAGAGCATTGAACACAGGAGACAGTGGGGTCTCCCGAAAGCTGCAAGACCAGGAGAATTTCAAGGGCTGAGAGATCCCCAGAGGAATTCTGGTAACATAGGAACTTGGCTGAACATTTCAAAATTGTTGGACAGATTATCTTAACAGGGTGGAGGTTAGGGTATAGGGTATGGAACATGTCAAATTCCAGAAAATGAGCCAAGACCTAGTCAAATCCAAATTTTACAGGAAACAGGAATGAACTTATTTTGACCTTGTAATAAGATGGTTTCTAATCTTAAGATGAAGTCAGGCTGGTCAATCAAGTATGACCAGTAGTAGGCAGCCTCTGAGCAGTGGATGGCCCCATGTCCATTTGCCATGAACTTATGAACAGCACTAAGTGGATTCCAAGGGACATTAAAAAGAAAAGACCATGAAGTTGGGAGGGAGATGTATTGAAGGGATCCAGGGGAGATGGGAGGGGGAAACAGTAGGTAGATATAATCATAAATCACTATATACATACATGAAATTAATCATAGAGTTTTTGGAGGACTGAGGACAGATAGAGAGACAGGAAGTAGTAAGTCAGGGCTTAGAAAGGATCTTAGCCCTTTTGGAGGGAAGAATGGAAGAGGTAGGAGGTTACTAATGGTCTGACTCCCAATTTATTATTGATAAAGAATAATTAGATAAATGTTTCAGGCTGTTTGTAGCTCTTGTGAACTGTCTCTGAAGATAGAGGAAATTCATTGTCCCATTGGCAGTTCTGGGTCTGGGTGTTTAATTTTGCTGTTCTTTAGTTGTTTTACATATTAACCCCACCTTAAATATAGCTTCTTTTCCATTCTGTAGACTGTTTGCTCTGCTGATAGTTTCTCTTGCTATGTAGAAACATTTTAACATCATGTAATCCCATCTGTCAGTCCTGTGCTGTTGGAGTTCTACTCAAAGTTTTTTTTCCCATATATATATATATATATATATAATTTCCCAAGTATTTCTCCTGTTTTCCTCTAGCTATTTCAGCATTTACAGGTGTTTTGTTTTGTTTTGTGTTGGAGACAGGGTTTCTCTGAGTAACAGCCCTGGCTGTCCTGGAACTCACTCTGTAGACCAGGCTGGCCTCGAACTCAAGAGATCTGCCTGTCTCTGCCGCTCACGTGCTGGGATTAAAGGTATGTGCCATCATGCCTGGCTCAGCATTTACAGTTTTAAATCAAGCATTTTGGTCCACTTTGAACTGATTTTCTTAAAGGTGAGAGATGTGGATCTAAACTCATTTTTCTGCATGTGGAAATACAGTCTTGCAAGCACCATTTATTTAATAGGCTGTCATGTTTCCAGCATGTTTTGATAACTTTGTTAAAAAATTAGGTGGCCATAGCCATGTGGGTTTATTTATGGGTATTTATTTTCTCTCTTATGTTCCATTTACCAAGTTATACATGTCTGTTTTATTCTAGTACTATATTATCTATATCTATATCTATATGTAGTATAGTTTTGTTGTTAAGACATAGTCTTGCTATGCAGCCCTGGTTGGCCTGGAACTTGTTATGTAGACCAGGATGGCCTCAATCTCACAGCGACTGTCTGCCTCTGCCTCCTAAGTACTGGGATTAAAGGCATGCATTACAACAACCTGCTAAGTATAGTTTGGCAGCAGTTCCTATGACGCCTTGGCACTGTTCTTTCTACTTGAGATTGGTTTGGCTGTATTTCCATATGAACTCTAGAATAGTTTTCCCTAATTTTGTGAAGAATGTCCTTAGATTTCTGATAGGGATTACATTGAATCTATAGATAAGTTTGGGTGGTAGAGCCATTCTCACAATATTAATTCTGCTAATATCTAGGAGCATGGAAGTTCTTTACATGGTCTAGAACAGCGGTTCTCAACCTTCCTAATGCTGCAACTCTTCAATACAGTTCCTCATGCTGCGGTGACCCCCAACCATAAAATCATTTTATTGCTACTTTGAAACTGTAATTTTGTGACGTATGAATTGTAAAGCAAATATCTGATATGCAGTATTGATATGCAATCCCTAAAGGGGCTGTGACCCACATGTGGAGAACCACCATCTAGTGTCTTCACTTTCTTTTTTCAGTGTCTTAATGTTTTCATTATAGGGATCTTTCGCCTCCTTGGTTAGGTAAATTCCTGTAAATCCAATAAACTCTCTGGTTTCCAGGATGTAACTGGAACCTTAGGAGGAAGGTTAGACATTGTTTACATCTCCCCTAGGAAGAAATTTTAGCAGAATGTGTAAGTGAGCAGGAGTGTAAAGGTGTGTATGCCCATGCACACCCACATGAACGTCAGAGCAGGGCACTGGGTGGCTGCCTCTATTCTTCTCTACCTTAGTGCCTTGAGACAGGGTTTCTCATTGATGCTAATCTCAACGTTTTGGGCTAGACTGGCTGGCTGGTGAGCTCTCTGGATCTGCTTGTCTCCACATCTCAGTTACCAGTATGCCCAGCTGTGGCTGCCATTCTACATGGCTGCCGAGGATTTGAGCTCAAGTTCTCCCCCTTGCAGAACAAGCACTCACGAAGCCATTTCCCAAGCCCACAATTCCCCTTTCACTTCTAAATGTATTGATTTTGGTCTTCTCTTTCTTTTGGTTAGTTTAGCTCTGGGTCTGTCACTCATTTATTTTCAAAGAAATAGCTTTGATTAATTCTATACGTCTATTCTGTTTCGTTCATTTCTGCCGTAATCTTTACTAGAGCCTGAGGTACGTTACTAGGTTGTTTGAAACCTTTCTGATCATCTTATAGCTAGCTATACTCTTTGGGGACTGATTTAGTTACATCCCAAAGGTTCTGGCAGATTGTGCTTTCATTTGATTTTTAGTAATTTTTAAAATTCTCTCCTGATTTCTTTAATGACTCACTGTTCATTCAAAAGCATGTTGTTCGATCTCCAAGTATTTGTGTATTCCCCAAGCTTAGCCTTGATGATGACAACATGTTATTGGACTTAGTTTTTTCGATCCAGTCAATGTGCATCTTCTTTGGGTTAAGGGTGTTTGCATTCAAGGTTATATTGAGAGAAGTTTGTGATTATGGATGGTCCTCATGTTGCTTGTTACTCTGGTTGGCTGGCTTATGGTAGTTCTTCTCCTGGTAGTACTGAAGGTTTTCTGATTGGCTATGTTGGATGTGATTCCTTTCCATCTGTCTTCTGTTCATTCTTCTCATGTGATGTATACTCTTTCCTGTGTTCTCATGGATGAAATTTTCTTTTTCTTCCGTGTATAGTACTCCTTTGGTAATTGTCTTATGCTATTTTTAAAATTGTTATTTTTATGTTTATGGATATTTTGCCTGAATATATACCTATATTCACCTCACATGTGCCTGGTGCCTGAGGTCAGAAAAGGGCATTGGATCCCCTGGAACTGGAGTTACAGACAAATGTGAGCCATCATGTAGGTGCTGGGAATGAAACCCCAGTCTTCTAGAAGAGCAGTCAGTGTTCTTAACCACCTAGTCATCTCTCCAGCCCTTTATGCTTATTTTAAAATATTCTAATTTTTATTTCTCCACCAATTTTAATAGATAGCTTTGTTGGGTTGGTTATTTACTTTCAGGGCTTGCAATGTATCAGTTCATACTTTCCTGGTTTTGGGGGTTGCTGATGAAAGATCCGATGTTATTCTGATGCTTTCTTATGTATGAGTTGACGTTTTCCTCTGATAGCCTTCGTAGTGTTTATTTGCTTAATTTTTACATATTGACTGGAACACGTCATGGAGAGGTTCTTATCTGGTCATATCTATTTATGTTTTAGATTCTTCCTGTGTTTGGATGCCTTTGGGTTTAGGAAATGCTCAGATATAATCCCCCTGAATAGAGGGACACCAGGAACACGTACAGAGGAAAGGCTGTGTGACAAGGTGATGTGTGACGTGATCTGCAAACAGAACAGAGGGTCCGAAGAAGCCAAATCTGCCAATACCTTGATCTTGGACTGTGACAGGCTGTTGTTTAAGGCACCTGGCCTGTGACATTTGATCACAGGAACTCCAGGAAGCTGGGTAAAAAGAAGAGTGTGACATTAAAAAAAAATGTGTAAACACGATAGAAGAAAAACAGATTATTTCGTCCCAGAAGCCAAAACAAGAGTGGTTCAGCAGGTGAGACAGTAACACTCAGAAGCTCTCCTGGGAGGTCATGGTGAAACCCTCAGATTAAACACTCTCTGGACTCGGTGAGGCACAAGTCACTGTATCCTCTCTACTGATTCTCTCGGGGGAGCAAAAAAAAGGAAAACCCGTGTACACAAGGAGTGTGCGACTGCATGGGTGTGTGTATGTATAAGTGTATGTGTGCATATGTGTGTGAGTACATGTGAATGTGTTCATGCATGTGAGCATGAGAATGTGGGAGTGTGCATGTATGTGTGTCTATGAGTATGTATGTGTGTCTATGAGTATGTATGTGTGTATGTCTGTTTTTGTATGTGTGTGTATGTGTGTGGGTGTGTGAAACGAAAACTGAATGTGGAGAACATGTAATTGGCATATTACTGGAAAGGAAATGAGAAATTAAAGTTTTTTTAAAAAAAATTTGTAATTAAAACGTTTTTAATGAGAAAGATTCAACTTAGGTGTGTAGTCTTCGGGGATAAAGGAATGGTGGTTCACTTTCTGGCTGGTGAAGGTCCTTGGTTTTAAGGATCTTTTCTTCCTGGAATGAGATTTCACCTAAGATTTACCTTGTAACCAATGACGTTTTCTGTTATAACCTCCATTGCGTTGACTGGCTATCTATTTTTAGCATGATTGTGAATCTTCACTTTAATGCTGTTGATGTTAGTGAAACATAGTGAAAAGTTTTAAGTGGCTATTGCTAGTTAGGGGATCATAAAAAATGTCAAGTTTCTATATTTTTCAGGTTTTATTAAGTATTTAAGCCATTTCCAGTTTATTAGTCATGGCAGATGTCTAATACTTTTCTCATACATGTGGTCATTTCCATAATAATTCAACAAACATCTGGGTGTCTCAAATGGTTTCGTGTGATATGGAAAATGAATGAAGGAGGATCTTTTCCAAAGTCCTTAGTTCCTAGCAAGGAACTAGTTGATATACCGATGTGCTTATTATATATTGACAAGGCAGACGAGAACCAGCCTATCTATCTCCTGCTGTAGTCAGGAGCCCTACAAGGCATCTGAGAACCAGCCTGTCTCTGCTGTAGTCAGGAGCCCTACAAGGCATCCGAGAACCAGCCTGACTCTGCTGTAGTCAGGAGCATTTTGATACTCTAGCTCACTTAGGTTTCTGTTTCCTGGAGTCTGATCTACTTTGAGCTGGTACTGTGACTGTAAATCTACCCCCCAGGACCATCTGTTCCCAGACACATTCTACACCCATTATACCAGGAGAGACTTTCCTAACTGCCTGGTCTCGCTTCTGTAACCACCTTGCTTACAAAATCCCCCACCCTGCAGTTTTACCCTATAAAAGGGTTTGAGAAACTGGCCCATCTCTTGAACTCCATCCATGTTCTTAGGGGAGACAGCCACTGGCCAGCTCCTATGTACACAAATAAAACTTGATTTGATTTGGCCATAATTTGGGTAGGTGGTCTTTCTCACATCTGTGAGAAATACATAGAGGTATTTTTTTTTTTAATGCAACACACATTAGCTCACATGTTAACAGGGTTCACTGTGCTTTTACATACATGTATGTAGGGTGTACTGACCAAATTTAGCTGCATATACCCTCATATCTGTAATCCCTCTCCTACTTTTAGACTGGTGTTCTGTAGCTTTTACCCTAACAGAGAACAGTGCGGTGCTTAACTTCTTGGGTACTGTTTATGTACTACAATGATCTCCAGTTCCATCCACTTTGCAGAAAATGGTAAAATTTCATTCTTCTTTATGGCTGAATAATGTTCTATTCATGTAATGTACCACATTTTCTTCATCCATTCACTTCCGGACACCTAGTATGAGTCCATTCTTAGCTTGAAGATAGCTGTCCAAGGCCGAGACTTCACATGTAAGATGTGGTGAAACACAGCTTACATGGCCTTCCCTCCAGGATTCCTGTTCCAGTGGTTCTCCGGCCCAGGCCTTCTCTAGTACCATTCCCAGGTCATGCGGTGCCAGCGATCAGCTGCACACTGAAACTGTACTGGATTGGAGGTGGAGGAAAGGTATTCTCGGGATTTTCTATAGTCACACTGGACAGGCCCCAAGGCCAATGGGCTTTCGTCAAGAGCCCTCTACTGAGCAGTGTAAGGAAGGGCAGGGGAATCCCTCTGGTGTGGGTGAGGAGCCTGTCCTCACCCCCACTGTTGTCTCTGAAGGCCTGAGTTGGCTGAAGTGGTTTCTTTCCCCCAGGGCCACCCTGTCCTGTCATTACTCAGCTCTCCTTAACCACACAGCCAGTCCTTCCTTTTGTAAATCAGTCTGGTGGAAGGTAAGAAAACTAGATTGGGGGGGCGGTGGTGGAAGAAAACCAATGTAACTATTAATGATAGGAAATTTATTATTATACAGAGTTATGCAATCTGAAGTCAAAGGACTTCCCCAAATAAGCTGTGCATTCCTGTATTACAGGTACTGGATCACAGTAACAATTCCAGGGGAACAAAATAAGAATTCAGAAAAGACTATCCCAGAGGTTCCAGAATAAGGAACACAGCCAAGAACAGCCTTGTTTCCTGAAAACTAACAGTCACTCTGGGGCATGAATTTACTAGCTGGTTGCTGAAAACTGGATCCAATGCTGGGTTGATTGCTACGGAACCAGCGGTGCTGAGGAGGGGGATGCAGACTGTGAATGGCAGGCAGCAGCCTTGCTTCTAGGAAAGTAGTATCTGCAAAGATGTTTAAGGAAGACACAGCTCATCGCTCTAACTCAACTTTACCCAACTACTAGTTCTCAGGTAATCACTGCAAACACTGTAGAGGTCCTGTGTCTTAACACCTTCTCTTCATATTAGAAACACTCTGCTGCTGTTAGAACTTGCAACTGTCATTGTTATGTGGTCTACTAAAATTCTTGACATTGTGCAAGCACATAAAACGCAACATCTGGATTAAGGTTTTTATAGGGACATAAATGCTTTTGAGGCCACATGGAGAGAACATAGTTCACTAAGGACCTAGGTAAAAAGATACAGTTTCTGTACACAGAGCCTGGAGGTTAATTCTGCTGTTTCTAGCCATTGTGGATGCAGTTTACAGTTAAAAAATGCTGACCTATAGAGCCAGGTCTTGAGAAAAACCATCAGTCTAGCAAATACAAATGGGAACTTAAAGCTCACAATGGATTTCACACTGCCTCTTTAGAGTACTTCAGAAAGAAGCAGGGGTGTAGCTCAGTGGAAGTGAGCCTTCCTAGCACATGTAAGACCCAAGTTCAATCCCCAGCACCACAGTTAAAACAAAACACAAAGAAGAATACGTAAAAGGCTCTAGAATAAAAGACTTCACTTATTGTAGTAAACAGAATGAAGGTCTTCCAATTCGGCCTCCACCACAGACCTGAAGGGTCTCGAAAGAAGTAACAAGAAAAGATGTTATCAAATGGCAGTTGTTCAATTAGCTCTCCCCTGCTCTCCTTTTATCATCATCATTGTTATTTATTGTTCAAGACAGGGTCTCTCTGTGTAGCCCTGGCTGTCCTGGAACTCCCTCTGTAGACCAGGCTGGCCTCAAACTCACAGAGATCCACCTGCCTCTGCCTCCTGAGTGCTGGGATTAAAGGTATACACCACCACACCCAGATATCATATATCCTTTTTTTTAAAAAAAAAAATTAAGTGTATTTATTTGTGTGTGTGTGTGTGTGTGTGTGTGTGTGTGTGTGTGTGTGTGTGCAGGTCAGAAGACAACTTGCAGGAGTCAGTTCTCTCCTTCAACTATGTGGATTCTGGGGATTGAGCTCAGGCCATCTTGGCATCGAGCATCTTTATCTGCTGAGCCTTATCTTAATCTACTTCTAGGCATCTAGAAATGCTTGGGTGTATTTATTTCCTTGGATGTGTAGATTATACAAGCTGTAAAGTACCTCTTAGCTGGGTCTCACTGAAGAGGGACAGAGTGAAGAACACAGACTAAGGAACGCTGTTACTAAACTCCAGCACAGTTTTCCCCCTTGGTTGAAGAACACACTTTCCAGACCACAAAGGATACATGTAAGTCGGGATGCCTCTTGCGGCCAAATGTTTCCGAATAAGTCTTTCAGTGCCGTACCAGTTAAAACCCTTTGTAGCATGTCCAATGCGTGGAAGATGAACACTTGCTATTGAAAGGAAAAGATTATGATAATCAGTGGAAAATATATACAGAAGAAAATAATTACTGATGGCCTCAAGCAAAGTGTACAATTACAATGTAAACAATGTTCTGGGGAGGAAATGAAAGAGGGGGAAAGTAAGATTTTCTGTGGAGGACAAAGACCCACAAGGTTCTAGAAGTAAGTAGATATGATGGACATAGATCATGACTGACGGGTGAATCATCAATTAGAACAAGCATAAATTTTCCAAAAGGTCAAGAAATTCCACCAACACTGAGATACACTAGGCTGGGACAGAGTAAACTCTTTCAGAAAAGAACTGTCAGTTGCAATGTGTGACAAGGAGGCTGAGGACCGCCTCCTCATCTGTGCCATGAGAACAGTGCCCACTGGACGGACACAGCACACAAGGAAAGGGATATGTGAATACAAAACGATGTGGCGAGACCCGGTTTGCGTTCACTGTGCAGATCAGGGGAGCCTTCACATTTCTTGTCTCCCTTCAAAAGTCACAGCACACAGGACAGAAATTCTTCTCCTCCTGAGCAGAGGGAAGGGCTTACCTTTCTTCTTCTTTGCTGCTAGAAACACCTTCTTGAGGCCCTCTTCTAGGGCCATCATCTTAATGCCAGACAGGACATTGGAGCGATCGCGGTGCTGAGCCACCATCAAGGCCAACTAGAGAGAACAACCAGTGGACAACTGACGGGGTACCGGGCTGTCACACGGCCAGGTGAGCTGGCCGCACAGGAGACAGACGTCAGCGAGGCCCCGGGCTGAGCTCTGTCCCTCTGGATGCTGCCTGGACAGCAGTATCCTACAATGTACGATGGGACTGGCCCATATGATTTTGTGATAACTTATAAAGGCTTTTCTTCCCGGTTTTAAGGTAGGTTCAGAGATGTGGACTCTCCTACATGTTCTCCAGGGAAAAGAGAACTGTTTGGAATCTCAGCTGGCATTATGTCAGGAGTTCTGTATTTCAGCCCTCTACCTGGTGCTCATCAGCTCCACACCCCCCAGGACAGAGCTATCCATCTCTGTCCTAACAGCCTGTAAAGACGGTGCCCCCAGCACCCCCCAGAGGTCCTCAAGGGAACTGCTGAGGCAAAGCAATAGGGTCCCACCCAGGCATGCTGCTGTTCACTGTTAGCACCCTGCTTTCTTCTGCAGTCCTGGGGATTAAACCCAGGGCCCGGTGCAGGCTGGGCAAGTGTCCTGCCCCCGCCACACTCCCAGCCGTCAGCTTGAGTCCCTGGATGCTGTTTCCTGTGTACAGACACAGAATCCCCCTCTGCCCACTTTGTGCAGCGTTTTAGAAATTACTGAGTGAAGAAACAAGAAACACTTTGCTGTTAGCCACACAGACCACTAGGTATTTGAGTGTGAGCTTCTCTTGGCCTCAGTTTCTAACTTTTTTCTAAGACAGCAATGATCTGGCTCGAAATTCAAATATAGATTTGGGCCTCAGAGACACTCAGGTGGATGTGGTAAAAAATAGAACTCACTACAGATACTCCAAATGACAGGCATGCAGGAACTACTTAAGATGCAAAGCAGGAGAGGTGTGGGCTGCTTCCTGTATTCCACCGGCTAGAAAGTATAATCCTTCACACACATTTTTTGTATAAACACAAATGATGAACCTTCAGAATCTTGCATCATATTTTCTTATTCTACTCAGGAAATGTTTTTGAGCATATTCTATGAGCCAGCACTGCGTGGACTACTAACGAAGAAAGAATGAACAGAAACAGAAGGGGCTGGTGGCCAGAGTTTGATCCCTAAGACCCACAGGATGGAAAGAGAGAACAGACACCTGCAAGTTGTCCTCTAAACCAACACACATGAGTACAGGCACACACACACACACACACACACACACACACACACACACACGGCACAAAATAAGTAAAAATGTAATAATAAATAAATAAATTTACACAAATGATTAAAAATAGGAATGCCTGTACATGAAGGGCCTGCTGTTTAGGCCAGGGAAAGAGCGAGGTGGTGTTTCAGGACTGTAATGGAAGGGAGCCCTGAGGCACTGGAAAAGACGTGTGGAGTGGCCTGCCTACCTGCCTGTTGTGGATGGATTGTCTCTCCCCCAATGGCTATGTTGAAGCATCAAACCATTGGGACCTAAGTTGTGTCGACATATGGACAAAGTCTTTATGAGACTATGTTAAAGCAAGGCTGGGCCCTAATCCAAGCTTACACTTGCACTTTGAAGAGGAAACTTTGGAGGCCGGGGGAAACTTGAGACAAAGAGGACGGCTCAGGCAGGAAAGTGCTTGTCTCGCAGGTACAAGGACCTGAGTTCATCCCCCTGAACCCACATACAAAGCTGGGTGTAGTGGCATGCACTTGGAACCCCGAACTGGGGAGCTGAAGACAGCTGGACCCAAGGCCTGCTGGTGAGCTCCAGGACAGAGACCCAGTCTCAAGTAAACAAGGTGGGTGGCCCCTGAGAACTGCCAAGTGAGATTCATCTCTGGCCTCCACATGCGTGCACAAACACACACACACACACACACACACACACACACACACACAAACACACACACACACACAAAAACAAAACAAAACAGAGGTTTAAGGGAAGCTGTTATGAGCCAAGCTTTGGTTCTGATATGTGACAGTTTCTTACTTACCAAATCTTGTCCTTTGCCTCGTGACTCTTTATCATCAATAGGAAATAAAAGGACACCTCCCAAACTCAAGTCTGAGGTTTGAAAAAGAGACAAAAGACCATTAAGTTCGCAGAAGGGCTATTCTGAATCTTGCTTATGTATTCACTTTCTCAATCCAATCACATTTTTGTTATTTTCTTGCCTTTTGAAATATGATCTCACTCTGTAGTTCAGGCTATCCTTGAACTCGCAGCAATCCTCCTGCCTTGACTTCCCCAGTGCCAGGACTTTAGGCGTGGGCCACCATGGCTTGCTCCAAATAGGTTTTGCACTCCACCTCCCTCTGAATTTTTCATAGCTGTTCTCTGTCTCCTGACCTGTCCTCATTTTAGCCCGGCACTCAGCTACTGCCTTCCTGCATTTTCATGTTCTCCAAACTCAGCGGGCCTCATACGTGGTTACCAGCCTAGTGCCCTGTGCCATCACGGTGACTCCAAAAGGCAGAGGAACAGGGTAAGTGAGTGCTGAGCTTGAGGTTCCTTAGGAATCTCCTGTTTGTCTTAAATCACTTGAAGGCTGCCCTCCACCATTTCTATCTATATATTTATTTCCCTATCATCCAAATCAGATCAAGCTGGTACTCTAGACAAATGGGCCTATTTAGTTCTGGGCTCTACAGACCCAGTTTATATTTTCTGTTCAAACAAAAATGATGAAACAAAATGATAAATATCCCACATACCCTAATCTGTTAAGGCACTGTAAAACACTGGAAGCCCTACTATACCATTCTCCCTATCAGATTTCCCAACTCAGCGGACTACCTCTGGATGGTCTCTATGATGTGGCGAAGCTTCCTTTTAAAATGTAACTTTCCTCTCCTCCTTGGACAGCGGCTTCACCCTGGGCTGTGTGGGGCTGTGTAACTGCCTAGATCCTTCAGTCATTAGGTGTTGGGAATGGTGTGACAAAGAGACAAAAAAGAAGACTCTGGGGAATTCTCCTGCCACCTCTCTCCAGCAACTTGAGTTTGACTCATCTTTCCAGACCCGAGGGAATGTGCTCACCCTCCTGAGCTGTCCCTGGTAGCTCTAGCGAAGGCTCATCTACTCTGCTGGGCCCTATGCCAATCCCTCTTCAGAGATGACGGCACAGTCCATCTCCAGGTCCACTGGCCATCATACTGTAAGTCTGTGCAGCCACAATGGAGTCTTCACACTCCTCCAAATGTTCAAGGGAATGTGGCCACTGATAAGGGTGAGATCCAGCGGCTATTCCCAGTTCTCACTCTTACTTCAGGGTCTCGATACTGTGGATCTCTCCGCCTTCTTCACACCCTCTCTTTTCATGTACAAAGTGGGTATCTCTAAGTAGAAACCCAAAATTCAAAGTGCCGCCAACATCTGAGTTTTGAACTCAGATTCTCACATGACGCCAAAGTAGAAAGTTGCCCACCTGACCTCATGTAATGGGTGCCTTAAAAACACTGTATGAAATTACCTTCGTGTTGCTTATTAGATGCATGTGAAACATAAACAAATCTGGTATTCAGACTCAGATCCCAACCCCACAGACTCAAAACGTAAATGCAAATATTCCAAATTCTTTTAGAAATCTGAAATTTAAAACACTGTGGTCCCAAGCATTTTAGACAAGGTCTACTCAACCTTTACATCAAAATCTACATTCTCAAGTTCCCTCTTTTCTCTAACAATCGTTTCCTCTTCCTGTCTCAGTGACTACGTGGATGTTCCCCGGGCTCCATCATTTGTAATCTCATTTCTTCCTCATGATTACCATCCAGGACCTCACACAGGGACTCCTCCATCCACACCTCTCCTTCCACTCTCCCAGGTTCTCTGCTTTCCCAACTGCCAGATCAGAGCCCAGATCTGGAATGACTTCTCTCAACACGCCATGTCACCATGCTCTCTGTATACCCCTTCCTTCCTACCCTACAGAACTGGGCAGAAGCATGAGCTAGACCCCGACTCTGAGAACGCTGGCAGGTGTTCGATCCTCCCACCAGAGCTCTCACCCTCTCAGCCACCTCCGGAGAGAGCACAGAAGCTTTCACTCCTCCTGCCATGCTGCGACTACCGCACTTAAAAGAAAATGCCTTTTCCTGTCCTGGTGCCAGTAGCTAACACTGTTCAACAAGCCCCCCATCCTCAAACAACCTTACTTCTGCCTTCAGGGAGTGTGGTAGTCCTGGCTGTGCTGACCTCAAAAGACACCCTCTTTCCCCTGAGCTGTCGCGAACAGTTTAAAAGCGTCTCCACTAGGCATGGTGTTCCTCTATGGGGACGGTCAGTTGGGTGGACAGGGACACGATCTTCAGGGGGAACACTTGAATCCACTATCCTTATTACAGCCCCAAAGAAGGTGGGAAAAGTTAGCTAGAAATTATGGACGAGAAAACAGACAGTAAGGGAGATCTGCCTCAGAGTGACAGAGGCGGCAGAAGCCAGGCTCCAGCTGGCTCTTCTCTGTCCTGCAGTGCCTGCTAACCCATCCGACGCAGGGTTCTAAGTGTCCTCTCCTGTCCTATGCCGCCCTTGACCCGCTCCGTCTCTTACCTTTCATTTTCCCAGCCAGCTCATATACTTTCCTTGGCTCGGCTGACCGTGCTTCCAGAGCTGTGAATAAGCCACCTCTGCCCCAGCGGCCAGAATCATCTGGGAGGAGAGAGGAAGTTTCCGTCTGCAGCAGGCAAGTCCAGTCGACAACTCAGAAAACCAAAGGCACACAAACAGGCTTGCGGGGGAATGACTTCCGAGAGAAGGCTCTGTCTAATCTCCTAGGAATATTCTAGAAGGTAGGCTTGGCCATTGTGCCAGGCAGGGTCAAAACAGGAATCTCAGAAATCAAGTGTTTCGCAAGAGCAGAAGCTCTGGTGCCTCTGTGACGGCTGGAGGCAGACGGACATAACGCAGTGGGCGCTGGGAAGGCCACAGTGCACGCTCCATACACAGGAAGGAGGAGGAAAAGCAGGGCTCAGTTCAAGCTGGTACTAGCAGAACTGGTTAAACCCGGTATTTATACTCATTTATTCTACACCCATCGGCTCATATATCTTACATGTCAAGCACTGTTCTGAGCACCAGGCTTATACCAGTGAACAACAAAAACAAAAGTCTCTGCTCCATGAAATGCTAATTTTCTAACGCAATGAGAGAGTCAAATAAACAAATATATGTTATCATGTCAGGTGACAAAATGCTCGACAAAGGAGAACGGGATAGAATAAGACAGAAAATAACGATGGAGGCTGCTTTGCGCAGGCGCCAGGGAAGAGCACTCTGAGAAGCAGACATCTGCACAGTGCTCAGCGTGGTTGTTGGGGAGAGAGGATTCCAGGTGAAGGAAGTAAAAGTGTGACGGTCTCAAGGAGGAGCACACTTGGAGTTTTGCTTTTCCTCATGGGATGTACTTATTTTCCAAATGTCACCTCATTTCACCTCATTTTAACTATGCTGTACAGAGGATAAAGCTGATACCAACAGCCCATATAAGTAAGGAAGTTTTGGCCCAAGGAGGTTGGATAATTCAACCCACTAAAGGACAGCGTCAAGTCTCATGGCTAAGAGCCACGCCCCTTGACCAAATGGATGCTGCACTGGGATCATCACTCTTGGGCCGCATTTCGCCTTATCCTTCCAACTTCTTGGCATCACAGAGACAAGACATCCCCAGGGTCCCAGCCCACTTTTCGTACCTACACAGTGCACAATGACGGCATCCTCTGCGCCAGCCTGTGGGTGGGTGACGTCACCGCTAACATACTTGATGGAGGTTGAGTCTAGGTCTTCAGCATCTAGCTCTCCAGAAGTTTCATCTTCTCCATCCTCAAGGTCCTCGAGCTCGCTGTCCTCCGAGGGCAGGCAGCAGGACTGGTAGCTGTTGGCTTCCCACCAGGCCATCCTTCACCAGACCAGAGAGGGAGGCAATTAATGATCCCTTGGGCCGTCTATTCACAGGCAGTGACAAGTGGAACTGTGAACAGCACCTCCCCCTACTGAAGTTTTCTACTTAAGCGTAAATAGCCAAGTTTCTGACTGGCCTAACTGCCTCCCGACTACACTCACAACAAGGAGCCACCAAATGTCTGTTGGTAAGAACACACCTGAAAGGGACTGTTAAATAAATGACTCCTCATCACACAGCTACAATAAAATCTTCCAAAATTCCTGTTTCAGGGCCAGTGAGACGACAGCTCAGCAGGTAAGGGTGCTTTGCCTCAGAGGCCCGAGAACCCGAGTTCAATCCCAGGAACCCACAGGGTGAAGGGAGAGAAGACACTCCGGCATGACCTTCCCGTGTGTGTGTGTGTGTGTGTGTGTGTGTGTGTGTGTGTGTGTGTGCCATGCTCATACACACACATACACACACACACACACACACACACACACACACACACACACACACACCCGTCCCCCGCCTGGTATACTGCAGACGCACTTCTTCCTGTGTTCGGCCTCCTCCTTTGCCGCCTTCCTCTCTTCCATTAGTCTCTTTCTCTTGGCTGCTGCCTCCTGTCTTTTCTTCTGTCTGTCCTCCAGCTCTTCCGGGCTCAGAATCTTCTTCCTTTTGATGGGCCCTTCTGCCAGGCCTGGGATTAGAACCTTAGGGAGATGAAGACCCACAGTCAGGAAGGCCAGGGTCTGCCTGCTCCTCCGCAAGCTTCACCTAAAGCCCTCTGCAGAAGCAAGAGAAACACCACATCTCCACACTGCCTGTGTGCTGGGCACTGACGGTAAGTCGCCCTAATTTACTGGTTCACACCTCATAGGCACCCTGGCCACTGGCCACTGAGTACATTGACTCAGCCGATGTACTGCCGAGGCCGGCAGAGGCATTCACAATCACTTCGTGAGGAACAAGGTACTTCCAGATAACCTTTCTTTCTTGATTGAAGTCATAGCTCGTGGGAAGCCATTTTTAGTTTAAACCATTTTAATGCAGCTCTTTCTACAAATGCATCGTATGATTCCCTTTGAAACAGGTCAGTTTCAGCAGCCTCAGTACTGAATGACAGCTCTAGAGAACATATATGAAATGCCAGGCACTGGAATATCCTGTGTCATTATGACTGCCATCCTCTTAATTATGATGAATGCCAATAGCAGACAAGGTATTTTCTTGTAACAACGTGATCCCTACAGGGGTGGCTTAGAGGACCGAGAGATGCTTTTACTCACAGGAAGTCATGTAATATACTCACCTTCTTAATGTATGTTTGGAGACAGGGTCTCATGTAGCCCAGGCTAGCCTTGAAGTTGGTATGGAGCTAGTCTGGTCTTGAACTACTGAACCTCCTGCCTCCAGTTCCCAAGTACTGGGATTACAGGCATGTACCACTATGCTCGATTTCTTAATGCTTTTTTTGAAATAAGTTTTTATTTATTATTTATGTGTGTGTGTGTGTGTGTGTGTGTGTGTGTGTGAGAGAGAGAGAGAGAGAGAGAGAGAGAGAGAGAGAGAGAGAGAGAGAGAGAGAGAGAGAGAGAGAATGCCATGGCGTAAGTGTGGAGGTCAGTTCTCCCCTCTAATGGGTTCTGGGAATCCAACTCTGTCAGGCTTGCACAGCAGCTGCTCTCCCTACTGAACCATCCTGCCAGTCCCCTGATGTCTTTTGAAGATTTATTTATCCTACATTTTATGTGTACGAGTGCTTTACTTGCATATATGTATGTGCAGGAGGTCAGGAGAGTGTTGCTCCCCCAGAACTGGAGTTACACAAGAACGTGAGCTGCCATGCAGGTGCTGGGAATCTGGGTCCTCTTGAGAACAGTACTGGCTCCTAACCAGGGAGCCATCTCTCCAGCCCTCTCCGGCCTGACCAATACTTTTAGAACACTTCACCGTTTTTACATAAAGTTCAGTTCACTTGTTATATTGTCAACACATACTTGTTTCTTAGCAGCCCGTCCTAAGAGAACCAAGTGACCTAGCATCGCTCTCTGTTTTCTTAGGGTGACAGTTTGGAAGAGTTTAGGGCTCTATAAAAATGCGATGTCACTTACGCTGCCTTTATTTCGGAGGGAGCGGCCCCCGTGACTCGGTTTCTCTAGAAGAGTTTTCTGAAGATTCACCAGCTGTTCAAATGACTTTCTGTCTTCCTTGCTGGGCTCTTTAGAATAATCTTTACCTTCAAATAAGTACATATGGTCTTCTAAGAACACAAAACCAAAGAAAGGAATGTCAGACACCGGAAGAAAAATTCATGCCATTCAAAGCAGCTACGAAGGTGAACAAGGAAATGGCCCATATTCTAAAAATGAGCCAAGACCAGCCTACTACCACAATGCTTCATTCCTGTCAGGAACACCTTTGGTTCTGCATAGGAGTCCTGTGCGTCCTCTTCTCATTGGACAGAACATGGTTCATAACCTGGGTGATCCATCCTTGATGACCCATGACTGGAGAATCCCTTCACCCTGCTGAGTCTTCAGCCATGCATTTATCCCATTCTGCTCCTCAGCACGAATCTCACTGACTTGAGGACTCCGCAGTAAATCCCATTTTTTAATGTCAAGCACACATTGAATATTCAGCCCGCTCCCTGCTTTTCTATATTAAAGAAACAAATGGCACATCGTTTGAGAAAATGAAGCGTCACAGAAACGATCCCTGCGTTTACAGGGCTGCAGCTCCCACGCTGCACCTTCCTGGCTCTCCCCCGCTCCCTGGCTGGCTGAGCTTGTACAGGGATGGAGGAGTCCTCGGTTCCTGCAGCTGAATGAGGAAGAAGGATTCTGATTCTGAGGCCAGAGTGCTTCAGTCAATCATGACTGACTGTACACAGGAAAGTACAGAAAACATTCTTGAACAACACTCATGCTGTGTGATCACTTTCTTTTGTTTTGGAGGATTTTTTATTTTGAATTATGTGTATCCATGTGTGTGTCTGGGTGTGGGTTTGTACACATGAATACAGCACCCGTGGGTACCAGAAGAGGGTGTCAAACCCCCCAGAGCTAGCTGAAGCTACACACAGTTGTCAGTTACCCAACATGGGTGCTGGGAACTGGAAAGCACACATTTATAGGGCCATTTACAGATAAAGACAGAGGCTCAGTGAGGCTGGGTGAACAGCCCAGATCAGGAATCAAGTGAGAAGCATCTATAATCAGCACCCACAAACAGATGAGAATGACCAGAAACTGAAGTGTGCTTAGGAGCACACGTGACCAAGTAATGTGTTTCCAGAGCATTGTGAAGTCAGCTATAAGTATGTTTTCTCTGGAGAGTATGAAAGCAAAACATTTTCATTCCCGGGAGATCAATTGCTTCACACTTGTACCAAACTCTAACCAGCTGTAATTCTAATTGGCATTTGCTAATTAAATCAGCAGGGGGCTTTCAATGAGATGCTCTATCAACAAGTGGAAAAGAAAATAGAGAGATCTGAGAAGTGTCAAAACACCATCGACATATGTAGCTACATACACCATGAAATTCTAACTTCTAGCATAAAGGTGCCTTTCAAAAACCCTGGCATTCAAGAGAAACCAGTCGCGTGTGGGGTTTTCACGGGAGTTGTGCTAACAACTAGTCTTTCCTATCCACTGATGCTATTTTAAACCATGCTCCCTCACTCTGCGGCCAAGGGGAGGATGAAACCACACCCTAGACCTGTGGTTCTCAACCTGTGGGTGGCGATCCTTTCCCAAGGGGTTGCATATCAAATATCCTCTATATCAGATACTTACATTATAATTCATAACAGCAGCAAAATCAGCTAGGAAGTAGCAACAAAAATAATGTTATGGTTGAGGGTCACCACACCATGAGGAACTGTATTAAAGGGTCACATCGTTAGGAAGGTTGAGAACTACAGCCCTAGACCCTCACATATACCCTGCCAGTTCAGTCAGCTGCCACACAGGGAGCCTGGACCCATTCATCAAAGACGTTTCCAAACGTTAATCCTACGGGGAAATTTTTTCTTTTTTTTCCCTGGCAGTTGGCCTGTCTAAAAATACATAATTTTTTAGCAGTCAGATTGACTTAGAAGTGCAATGATCTTTCTGAAAACACTGCAATTTTATTTTGTTCTGGCAAATGTTGAAAAACTAAGTTGAAATTAATCTGAGTGAGTGGAGAATTGGATGTAAGCTTTGGTATTTAAGGTAATCAAATATAACTTAAAAATACGGCCACATGCATCCACCCCCCCCACCCCCCCCACACCACCACCTGAAACCTCTCAATGACAGTAACGGGGTTTTAAGGAAGATATATGAGGCAACGGTAAGTGGGGAAGTTCCGCACTCTCCGGAGAATGTGGAGGAGCGGCTGGTGGGAAACAGATAAACAGGAGCCACAGAAGCGGGGCACAGGTGCTCGGCCAAGTTCACCATGAGAACAGACCCTCTCAACAGAAGCTTAGGTTTCTCAGAGCAGTGTATCCCAGGCAGGGCCTAAGAGAATATCTGTACACCAAAAACCGCTGGCAACACACACCTCTGACACACCCTTCTTTTCAGCTTAAACCAGTGAGTTTATTTCAACCCCTCACTCTTCCATGGACGATACTGGAGAATTTGTCTCTGCCACTGGCCAATTAAAGATTTCAAACACGAGTATGTAGGAAGGCTCCCTCAGGGCGAAATCTGGCTCACCAAGCACAGTGCTGGAGTGAGGCCCCAGGAGCACCCAGCCACTCACAGCAGAGCTGCCCTGTTAGCCTCGGGACACCAGGCATTTCTAGAAGACTACCAATAAGAACAAAAGGTTCCAAAACAAAGTTTAAAATAAATAAATAAATAAGAGGAGAAAGAACAGCAACTGGAAGAAAAAGCAGGGAATCTTTTAAAAACTGTAACAAATGTCCTCCCTGTAATATACGTTCTAAACGGGTAACAAATGTTCTCAGAGAAGAAGCAGGGATAATATCACGCCCTTGAAATGACAGCAGAGTGCAATTAAAACGGAGAACAGAAAGCATCTTGAAGAGTAGGAACGGGATGCTATCGTGTGGAATTTAAACATGACAAGTGTCAAAGGGCAGTGTCACCTGAAATGACCGGCTGCCCCAATTCCAACGTCTCCACCTGTCCCATAAACATCTCAGCAGTCCACGCCTGCTACGAAATGAAGAGTCGGGAGAAACTACACACTCCCGTTTGCGAGAGAACAGAGAAACGGGCATCCAAGCAGCGGGCATCCAAGCAGCGGGCATCCAAGCAGTGGGCATCCAAGCAGTGGGCTGTCAGCTCCAGCGCCACACTACCGGAATGCCAGACAGGAACAGGCAAGCAAGCAGCAGGACTCCAGCAGTACCTGACAGAGTAGTCGCAAGAGCAGCGACTACCAAGGAAGGGAAAGGGACTAGAAAGCAGGTGTAGCCAGACATTTTGGAAGGCGCCACGCTCTGTGTGTGTGTGTGTGTGTCGGGGATGTGGGGTAACCTTCCCCTTCTCATCATGTTACAGCAGCAAAGGGAAAGAGAAAGGAAGTGATGCAAAATCAGCTTCCGGATAAACAAAAGGGGACGCAAAAGCTGATGTCGGGCCCAGTTCTCAGGCAGAAGGCAGGTGAGCTAGAAACCCCAGCTTCCTGTCGCTGCTGGTGCAGGAAAACAGTCATTGACAACAGCCATGAGACACCAGGGAGCACTCTACACAAAACCACTCCAGTGAGCTAAGGATGTAAGCTCAGCTGGTGGAGTACTTGCCCAGCATGCACAAAGCCCTGCATCCAATGCCTAGTGCCCACAAGCCAGCATGGTGGCACATGACTATAATCCCAGCACTGGTGGTGGATGTGGAGGGTCAGAAGTTCAAAGCCAATGATCCTTAGCTTCCATGGTGATACATAAGACCACAAACAAACAAACATATCGCATTCAAAAATTCAGAACACTGACCAAATTGGGGGGTGGGGTGGGGAGAAAACAATGTCCACACGGCAAGTGCACGGCCTGCACTGTGTATCGGCGCAGGTTGGATTGAGAAGGTAACCACTCAGGGCTGCGTGTGGCTCGGCATGTAAGAACGGCTGTTCTTGCAGGGGACCTGCTTCAGTTCCCAACATCCACGGGGCAGCTACCAGCCGTCCATAACGCCAGGTCCAGGGCATCTTGGGACCTCCTCAGGCACTAGATGCATGTGGTGCCCAGACATGCATGCAGGCAAGACACTCACATGCATAAAATAAAAATAAACAAATCTTAAAAAAAAAAAAAAAAAAAACCCTCAAAGGTAAGCCGTTCACTCTGGGGTAAGACGGCCGCCTAGAGGCTACCTCTGTATGACGAGTCATAGGAAGGGGAAGACTTCATCCCAAAGACAGACAGAGGAGGAGCTCTGGAAATCCATGAAGTGAAAGCCCATCAGGAAGGAGCAGAGAGAAGGCAAAGCCAGCAGAGCCTCAGGGGGGCAGGTGAGGGAACGAGGGGAGAGGGAGAGGGCAGAAACCTCTTCAGGAGGGTCAGCCAGCGGACCTTCGGGACAAGCCCACAGTCCTCACAGTCTCAAATCCAACTGCAGGCTTTGGCCAGCCAGTAACTCCTCCAGCCCCCAGGGCAGCCTCAGAGAGGAAGTCCATTATGTCACACTGGATGACTTGGAAGGCAGAGCCAGATGCCATCTTGAGACTCCACTGATGAAAAAGAATCCTGCACAGGTCGGGTTGTTTCGATGTGGCCTGCCACCGCCCAGGGGAGGGAAGGCCCTGGGAGGCAGCTGTGGCAAGCAGCAGGACCAGAACTGACAGCAGAAAGTCAGTGACAGAAGGCGGGTTCAGCCTGCGAAACGCACAGGAAGCGACAGCCCTGCCCTTGGTGGCCCAGGACAGATCTCATCAGCTGAGATGACCCTGGGGTTTGACACTCTGTGGCAGATCAAACTCGGAAGCTACCTATTAGTCATCTACTGCTGTCTGGCCCGAGAAGTCTGAGCACAAAACAAGAGACACGAAGAAGCAAGGCAATCTCTTTACCACCACACTCGGACGAAGACTGCCAAGGTTTTGCGGTAAAAATGGTCAGTGACCTGAAAGAGGCCACAGACAAATAGATGAATTCAGACCCGGAGCCAAGTCAGCAACACAGAGGAAAAGTTTCAAAATGGATGAGAAACACAGCAATATGGATCAAAAAAAAAATTTTTTTTTTTTTGAGGAAAGAGATTTTGAAACAGAAAACAAACAGAAACGTTGAAAATGACCATTTCAATGTATCAAATAGAAACACGGCAGAACCAAAAGACTCAACCAAACAGAAAGAATATCAAAGATGGGAGACACGGTCAATAACACGACATGGGGTGCGGGGCTGGAGGGATGGCTCAGGGGTTAAAAGCAGTTGCTGTTCTTCCAGCAGACCCAGGTTCAATCCCCAGCACTCACAGGGCAGCTCACAACCATCTGTAACCCCAGCTCCAGGGGATCCGATGCCCTTTACTGGCCTCCACAAGCATATGGTACAGATACCCAAGCACATGAAATAAAAATAAATAAATCTTAAAGAAGAAACACTACATTCAAGCATGGGGATCTGAGTTGGGATCCTAGAACTTACAAATAAGCTTAGTATGGTCCCCTGCCTGCCTGGAACCCTGGCACTGCTGGGGACAGAGAGGAGAGAATTGCTGGGCCTTGCTGGTTGCCAGCCTGGACAAAAAAGTGATCTCTGAGTTCAGAGAGAGACCCTACCTTGAAGGAATAAGGACGAGGGTGAAACAGGAAGACACTTAATGCTTCTTCTAACATCCACACACACATGCATCCACACATCCACATACTACCACATAGACATGCACACACACACACTCATATCCACACATCCACATAACACCGCATAGACATGCACACACACACACACACACACACACACACACACTCATATCCACACATCCACATAACACCACATAGACATGCACACACACACACACACACACACACACACACACACACACTCATATCCACACATCCACATAACACCACATAGACATGCACACACACACACATACACACACACTCATATCCACACATCCACATAACACCACATAGACATGCACACACACACACACACACACACACTCATATCCACACATCCACATAACACCACATAGACATGCACACACACACACACACACACACACACACACACACACACAGCACAGCACAGGGAGAGGGGAATAGAGGACACTTTAAGTCAAGAACAAACTAAGGCAGTTCGTGACCACGAATCCGGCACTGCAGAAGATACAGGAATATTATACACAGAGGAGGAAGGAAGAGGGGCCCAGTCATAAAAGCACAAGAATGGAAGAACAAAGGCTGAGTAAAGGAGAGCTAGGAAGGAATCCCTCACCTCCACCATAGTAAACAAAAAACTCCCAATACTAACAGCAGACAGTAACGAACAAACGCCAATCAAAGAGCCAACGAAGTTACAGGAACAGTCATCATCTCAGTAACAACCTCAACCGCAAATGAGCTCAACTCCAGAATGAGCCACAGACTGGCTAGCTGGCAAAATCAAGTTAAAATTAAAAAGTTATCCATTGTCTCTAAGAAATACACCAGGCTGGTAGACACCCACAGTCTGAGAGTCCAAGGATGGAAGACATCCGTCAGGAAAAAGAACCTACAGCAAGCCGGCATGGGCATTTTCATAGCTGATTCAAGACAGACACAACCAGACATAAAAGGTCAGATAGGACCTCATAGGATAATAGTGGAGACTTCGGTAACTAAAAACAAACAAACAAACAAACAAACAAAAAACAAAACAGACACCTCAGAGTTGAACTATTCCACAGAACAAATGGAATACTCCACCCTACGGGAACAGGACACACATCTGTCTTAGCAGCCCACAGGGCAACCGTTAAAATATATACATCCCAGGCCACAAATCAAATCTGCCTGCTTGTTTGTTTGCTTGTTTGTTTTTTGAGACAAGGTCTTGCTATGTAGCCCAGGCTGACCACTATCTCATGAAAATCCACCTGTCTCTACCTCCCAAGTGCTGGGATTAAAGACATGCACCACCACACCCGGCTCACAAATCAAATCTTCCCAAATGTGAAAGAATAAAAATGTCTTCTATCTTATCAGATCACAGTACAGTCTGAGAAAACTAGAACTCAACAGCTAGAAAAATAAATCACACAACTACATGGAAACCAGGGAAGACAAATCCAACAAAGGAGTTGAAAAACTTCTACAATGAAAATGTATAGGTATTAAAGAATGAAATTCAAGAAACTCTAGAAGATTGAGGCCTCTTATGCTCATGGATTGGTGGAATTAATATTGTAAAAACGGCTACATTAGCGATCGACATGCTCACTGCAATCCCCATCAAAATTCCAATGTCATTTCTCACTTATATGGAAGCATACAGACCCCAAACAGCCAATGCAATCCTCAGCAGAAATATGTTAAAGGTGTCAAAATACTCAAATCAAATCACACTGCAGAGCCACAATTATAAAAACAGCATGGCACATGCATGGACCCACAGAATACAAAAGGGGTCTCAGAAAGAAGCCCATACAGTTACAAGTACCTCATTCTGACAAAGGTCAAAAACACATTTTGGAGAGAAAAACAAAACAAACAAACAAACAACAACAACAAAAAACAAACAGCCTCCTTAACAAAGAGTGCTGGGAAAACCAGATTTCCACATGTAACAGAATAAAATGAGATCCACATCTCTCACCCTGCACAAAAAAAGTCAACTCAAAATGGATCCCAGACTGTAGGTGAGATCTGGTTCACAACTCACTTCCTTCTTCCTGTTCTCCGCTTCCTCCTGCTGCTGCTGCTGCTGCTGTTGCTGCAGGCAAAGCATCAGAGACCCACTGGCCATCTCTGGTTTCTCCCAGGATGGACTCCAGGTCTACTTCATCCACGGTGCTCCCCTCAGAGGACAGTAGTTTATCCAAGCCGAATTTAAGTATCTCACTCAACTTGAATGGAGAGAGCAAAAATCCAGTTAGTTCTGATAAAACAACAACAACAACAACACAACCCTGAGGATGTGGGTGACTTGCTAATGGCTAAGACAGTCCCTCTCTGACGGACACCCAGCATTTGCTGTCCATCACAGATGACACCAAGGAGGCTTTTAACAGCTGGATGATGGGTAAGCAGATGGTGATAAAGGATTATTGGAGTTATTGACTCTGACAGTCTCAGTAACAATACAATGTGGATAAGCGTCCCTTTTTTTTGGGGGGGGGGTGTAAAGAGTAACGGTAATTTCAAGCATTTCCTGTAGCACTTCTCACAAACTCATCGTCACTCAGGCTTTCCCAGGAACCGCAAGAGAAGTCAGACTCAGTTGTTTTCCCGACTCTCACACTGCTAAACCCCTTGATCTCATCACTGGCTGACTCCGCTGGCAATCTGCTTTCCTGCCACGGTGTTCCATGGGCACTACTGTGGCAGAGACCAGAACTCATCAGAGACTTCTGTTGCCTCCCTGAGCCTCTCCCTGAGCCTCTGGTCCCCTCACTGTGACTACTGGACGCACAGAGGACTCACACAGCATTTCCTAGTGCTCACCTGCAGCTCCCAACGCTGCATATGCTCAGACAATAGCTCAGCTCACTTGCATTTTGCCCCATTGGACTGGACCATTTCTCTCTAGATCATCTTCGTAACTTGGAAACCTTTAAGGTATGCTATAATAGTGTGCAAACTCCTTACATAGCTCGTCAAAGCACCAACATCTGGGTATGTTTATATTTATTTAACATTGCTATATATAATCAATGCAACTGGCTTTGCATTTGGTACCAAAACCCAAAGAAAGCCAAGTATTCGTGACAAGGCTTCGCCTGCACTGGAGGAGAGCATCAGGACACAGGCCTCCAGGCACACAGGAAGAGCTCATGCTGATTAGGTTAATTGAGGTGGGAGGACCTGCACTGGGGGTGGGCACGCCACTTCCAGAGCGCGGACCCTGGACTGTGTAAAAAGGAGCGAGTGAGCTGTATCCAAACATTCACGGCTCCGGCCTTTTTATTGTGGCTATGATGTCACCAGCTGCTTCAAGCTCCTGTGGATTTGACTTCCCCGCCATGCTGGGTTTGAACTGTGAGCTAACATAAACCCTTTCTCAAGCTGATTTTGTCTGGTGATTTGTCAGAGCAAGAAGAAAAGAAACTAAGACAGAGGTACAGAATCCACTGCTATAACCACCTTTGTTTTTAATTCTCTAATTTTCTCGGCATCCTCAGACATAACTAATGGAATCCTCGTTTTAAGCAAAGAGAGATGCCTGAGGTTATGGAGTGATGAGGCTCAGATTTAAATCCAAGACAGACAGCTCAGCACTTGTCTCCTTTACCCTGTGTCTATCGAGTCTACTTGTGAGTCCTGTAGTTCCCTGCACAGAGTAGGCACAAGGCAGAGACAAATCGTGAGGAGCCTATGGGTAAGGACAGATTCTCACCTGGAAGTCAGCCTCAGCGGACGGTCTCTGGGCCCCGAGGGTGAAATGGCCGCCTTCCATGACCATGTTGGTCAGCTGCAGTTTGGAGGCTGCCTTCCTGTACACGATTTCTTCCACAGTGTCTCGGCCGATCAAACGAATGACTTTAACAGACCTGTGCACAAGTCAAATGATAGCACTGTGTGATGAGTGGGTGATGCCAGCAAAGGCCACAGTAGGTCCGGCCTTTAGTTATCTCTGAACTTTCCAAATCGTGGACCAAAGCATGGAGAGGTGACCTGAACTGTGATGTGTCATCTGTGGCCAAGGAAAACCACAGAGGATGTCATCCTCGGGCCCAAGGCGGGCACAGAACTTCTGGCAAATTTCCATAACATTAAGTGGCCATTTGTTAGGTAGCAAGACCTCTGCCGTGTTGATGAAGGCGGGGTGGTGATGTTGCTCCTATATTCTGAGACTGTTTCTCCTCCAATCTTCTCTTAGGTCCTCCCCACCCACCCCCCAACTCCAGGTCTTCTTTCTCTCTTAATAAAACAAACAGGAAAAAAACAAAACAAAAACAAAAACAAAAAAACAGAACAAACACAAGAAACACACACACACACACACACACACACACACACACACACAAATAGAACACACAAAAAACCAACATAGGGAACATAATACACAAGCCAAAGACCAGTAAGATAAAAATACCCAAACAAAGCAATCTGAGACAAATCTACAAAAACACCACTGAGTTCATTTCGTGCTGACCTTGGCCATTTTTTGTTTGTTTGTTTAGTGAGGTGGGTCTTAGCTCACTGAATTAAATGGCTTCTAAAGATTCCTTCTAATCCTTTTATAATTTGGCTTTGGGTTCAAGAAAATGAGTCTGGACAATGGTGCCGCCAGCCAATGCCACTGCAGGAGCCCGGCAGCAAAGCTGTGCTCATTCTGGGGTCTCTCAATTCCTGTTTGGTGCTATTACCAGGCCTATGCTCCTCCTTCCTTCCCGATCCAGGAGTGTCAAGCACACCAAGGAAGTGTGAAATCACCGACACTGAACTCACTCACTTGTTCTGGCCAATTCGGTGAGCTCTGGCAGCCGCCTGCAAGTCATTCTGAGGATTAAAGTCACTGTCAACAAAAATAACGGTATCTGCTGCTGTCAAGTTCATGCCCACTCCACCTGGAAATAGGCGAGAGAGAGAGAGAGAGAGAGAGAGAGAGAGAGAGAGAGAGAGAGAGAGAGAGAGAGAGAGAGGGAGAGAGAGAGAGTCATCTGAGGCCCACACAAGGATCTGAAGAATAAAGACGGTCCAGACAGGGTCACACTAGTGAACTGGAGTCAGTCCAACAGACACTCATGCACAACTCCAGAGCCCGGCACGGTCACACCTGCCCTCTTAACCTCCTACTGCCCGACTTGGGGGAATCTAATCACCACACATAACAGAATGGGGAAGACGCTCAAGTCAGGAGCGTGAAGCCGTTTCAACTCTCCCAGATCTAAAACACTTGACTGCATTTGCCTAGGGCAGTCACAACGATAAGGGCACACGCTCCTTCAGCAAAGAGCTGTGAGCACGGGACAGTCTGTGTCTGGCGTTCGTGAGGAAAGAGCCCTTCCCCACACTTGCAGGTCAGGCCAGGTAGCAAGACCTCTGCCGTGTTGATGAAGGAGGGGTGGTGATGTGGCTCCTGGGCAGAACGGGAGACTGCCTCCCCTGCTCTGCAGAAACCACGAGCCTGGCGTTCTGTGACTGCGTCCACTTCGACCAGACGCACTGTGACGAAACCAAAGCCAAGAACACCTCCTGCAGCAATCTTCTGGGTTTTCTTTGGTGCTACAGGAGAAGGAGTGAGGCATGACTGTGGTTTCGGGAATTAAAAGAACCATGAAGGCAAATTACAGCCTTCTCCTTGATTAATGTGCAAACTCATACAAAACGGACTAGCTCTTGCCAGGGTCACTAGAGATCACTGCCGAAACAAGGGAGCCTGCCGGGGTTGTTCAAGAGCTTGAATTAAAGGCCGCTTCTCAGAAGGACTACTGACGCCCAGCTGGGTCTCAAGACACGCCACGCAGGAATATTTCATACGTTCACATAAAATTAAATCTGGAATAAAGAGCCAGCAATGACTGATAACTGAGTGGTGCTAGGTTACCTCACAGGGCTAGTCCATTTATGCTTGATCTGCCAGTTGCCAAGCAAGCTTTGGGGCATTTTATACAGACTAACTCTTACACCTTACACAACAACCTTACGTACGGGCTCTGGTTATTCGTTCTCACCCTTCTTGTTGATATTGAGATGGAAACACAGAGAAGCCAAACACTTATTTGAAGTTGCACGGATAAAGAGGCTAAGATTCAGTCTCCATGTCTGGCTCTTGAACCTGTTGGCTACATTTTCTGGGCTTTCCTGGGTGCTATTGTAGTTTTTCTTTTCTTTCTTTCTTTTTTTTTTCTTTTTCTTTCTTTTTTTTTTTTTTTTTTTTTTTTTTGAGATGGGGTCCTGTTGTGTTGCCCAGGATGACCTCCAACTTCTGTGCTACAGTAGTCCTTTTACTGAGCTTCCTAGGCAGCCAGTACCACAGGCTGTTCCATCACACCAGCTCCAGAGCCTGTGGTGTTCACTAACACCTCCCGGGCACCTGTTTCATTTAAAAATTTACAGCATCACCCCTCGTGGTCTAGTGGTTAGGATTCATACTATGCTGAAATGTACGCCATCTTTCCTTGGTCACGGCTATCAAGATGCAGTTTTTCCCAAAAGGCGATTCCCCCTTTCTTTGCAGAGCCAGGGAAGGGGCCCGGAACCCTGCACATGGTGTGTGAGCCACACTCCAGCCCAGGAGTGGCTTCTTTTGAATCAGCTCTGCTCATAAATGTTTGGGACATATTCATGAGCTGTCGTTGCCCCCTGGTGGCAATGTGATTCATTCACAGAAGCACCTGACACAGGGTGAACTGCTAAGCAAACCAAGGTGCCGCAGCGTGCAGCACAAACCCCACAGCAAGCAGGACGGTCTGCCCCTGAAAAGGCAGATGCCCACGGCTTCTGCTCCTCCAGGACCTGCTCGGGGTCCTCCGTCCAGGAAATGCACTAAAATGTGGATGCCCGTCCTTCCTAATTTTAGACATTGCAAACAAAGGCTGTCCTCTGAGTAGGGAAATAGGAAATCTTTAAAACACAAAGAACTTCCGAGGCTACACTTGACCTGACCCTTTACGTTTCTTCTAAGACTCCTGGAGGCAGATGATGACGTGAGTGAAGGGCTGAGAAAGGGCGGCTGAGAGAATCTGATTACGTCATGCATTATTATCTTTATTAGACAGATAAGGCAAACGCTGGAAAAATAATCTCCTTACCGAGGATTCTATCTAGTGCTTCTTTTATATGCTCTTATCACACTAGTCACTCAATGAATGCTTCCTAGTGAGACTGAACCTTTTTCATTGAGATGCTGATCTCTCTTTAATAGAGGAACACACATCTCTGTATTCACCATGTTTACTCCAGGAGGATTCCAATTTATAAGAAATAAGATAATGAGGGGCTGGAGAGGTGGGGAAGAGCATGCATCGCTCTTGTAGAGACCATGGGTTTGGTTCCCAAAACCCATATCTGATGGCTCACAACGATCTGTCACTCCAGTTTCAGGGGATCTGACACCCTCTTTTGCCTCCAAGAGCACCTGCATGTGTATGATACACATAGAAACAAACAGGCATATGCATATAAAGAAAAAGCTTTCTTAAAGAAATAATGAAATGAAACCCATGAATTAAAGTGATATAAGGATGATCCAGAATCTTAAAAAAAAAATCATTTCCAAAAGCTAATACCAAATTATTTAATAACACATAAAAATAATCACCCTCTTACTGATAACATACCACAAATGTGATGGATAATATTTATGACTAAAGTTATATATAGATATTGTCATAACTCTAAGTAGCTAGCAATTTTACTATAATCACATTTTAAAGCAATTAAATGTTCATTAAGCTTTTGCTGTGTTAGAGAAGTATTTCTGGAGGAAGACAACCAGCAAGCGCTTATCTCATTCCCCAAACCACAGTTGGGAAGAAGATCTGCACCCCCTGAATGTAAATAAAATTTCCCACAGGAATCTCCGAGGACACTCCCAGGCCAGGAGTCAAAGCAGGTTAGAAGAATTTCTAAGCACTCAAGACTTGGGTAGGTAACATAAAATGTCACCATGCTTTTAAACGTCCAGCCCCTTACCAGCCATGACAACGGTCTCGGTTCCCTCCTTGTTTACTCCTTGGCAACCACCTCGCCTTGCAGAGAATTAGGGGAAATGCACTCACGGTTGGGATGCCAAAGTTCTCTCCCAGATCATCTGCCTGCTTTCATCAGGACCTGCGTGGCCTACCTGCTCGGGTGCTCAGGAGAAAAACAAAAATGGGCTGCTTCCCAAAGTTCTTAATGGCCAGGTGCCTCTCTTCTCCTCTCACGGAGCCATCCACACGCTCGTAGCTGTAGCCTTGACAAAGAGGGGAGGATGGGCAACCTTAATTCTTTTTCAAGGATTCTGGGAAACAAACCATTAGTCGATCCAAAAGCAGACATCAGTTTTACCCCCTACTTCTAATAATTCCCATGGGGGGTGGAGTCTAAATTTAGGGGGGCAATGCTATCATTTTATAAAGAATACATCATAACACATTCACACTCTTAAACGCTGTTGGTATGTAGTTTTGACCATTCCCAAGCAATCCTGAAAGCTCGCTCTATGGCAGACTGACTGCATTTGATGACATGCAAGCAGAAGTATGGAAGCCGGTGAGGGAATGTGTCTGGTGGCCCTCTAAAGCTGGAGGGTCTCCGACCTGTCATCATGCTCCAGACCCAGAGAGAGCTCTGAACTTGAGCTCTGCTTGTACTCTGGGGTCCTTGCAAGGGTGCCCCAGCCTAGGTATCCCACTGTATCTGAGGAGCATCAAGGATCGCTCCAAGGCCCAGTCTAGACTAACTTAAACTACAAGGTCTGGAGCTGACACTCTTCCCCAGGGCTTCAGATCAACCAAAGGTACGGTTTTTCCAATTACCTCACATTCATATTACTACATATTAAGCAGAGTACTCAGGTAACGACCCCACTCCTTATTGTTAATCAGAAGTGACGGCCCCACCTCTCCCCCATTTGATTTGTGGGGTATCTGTATTTACGTCTGTCTAGTGAGTCTGAGTCGGTGCTCAGCTGCTGAGACCAGTGTTTTATGACTTGAAAGTTCTTGTCATTGAAGCTTGTCTATTATACAAGCAACATTTCTACAGCATTTGCCCCAGTGCCCGTAATCAGAAACCACATAACGGGTCGGAACGGGGCTGCTTATTTCTGCCCAGACATCTCTCCATGCTGCCAGTGCTTACTCCACACACCACTCTCTACATGTCTGATCTTCTTTTGACTCTGAACGATGCTGTGGCATCATTTTCCTCTGTAATCCCCACACCTTGTATGACTGACTACGACACATGTTAAATACGTGACCGGTGCAGCTACAAATGATTCCGGAGATGTTGTGCACAAGGGGAGTCACCTCTGTAATCCATATAGTCTTGCAGAATATCCAACATCTGGGTCATTTGAGAGAAAAGTAAAACCCGATGGCCCCTGGTAAGAAAAAAAGGGAAAGAGTGACAATTCTAGTAATAGTTAAGGTGTATTTCCCTCGGGCAAAATTCCAAGTTTATGAATAAATGAAATACTGAAGTATAAGTATAACTTAAAGACTTCCCCAGAAAGTCTGAAGTACTTTATGTGAAGAATGTAAGTAAACCTGGCACTGTCCCCTTCAAAGTGACCGTTCTTAAGCTATAGTGGAGAAATTCCCAGGGGCATCTGTCAGTGCACACCCCCGGCTATGGGAAGCTCCCAAAAAGCCAGAGGACTCACTGGAAAGTCAACTCACTCAACTGAAAGAAATACAAGCTTTCACGTCAAAAGCAAGATAAACACACATATGTAAGGAGTAAAATGCAAAATTCAAACACACACACACACACACACACACACACACACACACACACACACCTCTCAAGACCTTGAAAGCCATGGTCAGAAAGTCACTATTATTTATAGCTATTTTGATTGAAAATTCAGAGAAACATTACTTTAGAAAGGGGCACATGGCATCTCATCTCCCAAGATCCTTGATAAAAGAAGAAAAAGAACAACACGGAATGGTAGGTTAAGAAGGAAGCAAGAGCTGGAGAGATGGCTTGGCAGTTCAGAGCATTGGCTACTCTATTCTAGGTGACCAGGGTTTGATTCCCAGAACCCAATGGCAGCTGACAACTGGCAGTGACTCCAATTCTAGGGGCTCTGATGCCCTCTCCTGGCCTCTGTGGGTACTGCACTTACATGGTGTCTTGACATTGGCATACATGCAGGCAAAACCTCTAACACATAAAATACATAAATCTCAAAAATAAAAGAATGAAGTCAAGGGCCAGTGTGTGTGTGTGTGTGTGTGTGTGTGTGTGTGTGTGTGTGGGTGTGGGTGTGAAGTTCTTGCATGCCTCACAAGTATGAGGATCTGAACTTGATCTCTAGAACCCATGTTAAAAAATGTTGGGTGTAGTGGCATGTACAGCATCTCAGATGCTCTGGGGAGGCAGAGACAGGAGCATCCCTAGGCTTGCCGGACAGCTAGTCCAGCCTAATGGGTGAGCTCCAGGCCAGTGAGAGACCTTGTCTCAAAGGATGTGAACAGTGTTTCTGATGACACCTGAAGTTATCCTCTGGCCCCTGTAGGTGTAGGGGTGTGTGTGTGTGTGTGTGTGTGTGTGTGTGTGTGTGTGTGTCTGTCTGTCTGTCTGTCTCTCTCTCTCTCTCTCTCTCTCTCTCTCTCTCTCTCTCTCACACACACACACACACACACACACATAAAAAAACAAAGTCAAAGTGATGCCCTGGTGGCTCATGTCTGAAATCCCAGCATTTGGGAGGCACAGGCAGTAGGACCTTCTCAAGTTCAAGGCCAACAGGGTCTACACTGATGTGTACTTGATAGTTTCAGGCCACCTAGAGCTACACAGGGAGATACTGTCTCAAAACAACAAAAATGAATAAACAAACCAGGCGGTGGTGGCGCACGCCTTTAATCCCACTTGGCAGAGGCAGGAGGATCTCTGTGAGTTCCAGGCCCGCCTTTGAAAAACCAAAAAAAATAAATAAATAAAAATAGCAACAAATGAATGGAGTCAAGCCTAGAGATCCTTTTAACTGGGCGCTGTTTTAAAATTTCATGAACGAAGAAGCACCATGCCACCAAAACAAAATTCTCATCAGAAGAAGTAACCTGGTTTCTGTGTGCAATAAGCTTCAGCACAACCACAACCGTTAAGGACACCTCCCAGAAGACTTAGCCCCAAACGTGCATGTGGTCAGGGAGGGGGGTCCTAATCTCATCACCTCCATGTGCTGGCCAGGTGACCTTGGACATACAACCTTTCTGGGTCTGTGAAATGGAAAAATCAGGCATGAAGAATTCACACATTCCTCAGGTCTGACAAGTAGATGCCCTTTATTGGCTCTAACCAATAAAATACTGCATGGCAAACAATTATTTAACATGCAATTATTGATCCTGCATATTCCTAATGGGCAATTTTGCTATATCTCAGGCCATACCTGGGGCCGTTCCTTCAAAGGGATAAACTGAAATCCTCAAGAATATGGGGTTTGTCTAGATTCCCTTTCTTCATGCAGAACAGGCTGAACACCAAGAAGCCAAATACTCTTACACAAGATCACTCAATTCATGTCTTTGGGAAGATGTCCCCCAAGATCCCCTTGAGTTTAGACCAAGACCCATGGGTTAGCAAGAAGGAATATTAACTGAGCCCCTGTGACAGATACTGATTCAACACGAGCTTCCAACAGGCAACCCTGGAAGAGAAGCCCAGACTGTCTCTGTCCTGGGGGAACAGAACAAGGTCGGAGTGATAAGGCTGCCGTGAGTTGATGAGTCACACAGCTATCAGAGGACACTGCCAGAGCTGAACTGGGATCCCAATGGCTGCAGGAATCCTAACGAAGGGATGACCGAGGAGGGGTGAGGGGGATGGGATGGCAGGGGCTAGGGGCATCATTGCATAGAAGGTGGAACCCTAATCAAGGCCCTGAAGAAAGAAAACTTGGATCCTTCTCAGAAATCTGTCAGCTCTTCACCACTGGGGTTCTGACGGTTACTAGCTCACAGTAGTAAATGTGAACCCATTGCCTACCCGGAGTATAGAAATGCCAGCAGCCTGTCCAGCAGGTGAAGTTTCCCACTGGCCTCGATCAGGTGCTCTCCGACTTCAAAGGGCTCTGGTTCCACACCTAGGGAAGAAAGAATCCATTTCCACTACTGGGCCCGCTAGGAGCAGATTCCCTGAGGAGCAATGCTGACAGCCGGCCACCAGCAAAGCAGCCCCACGCTTCTTACACTGGGTGTGCCAAGGCTCTTCTGTCCTGGAGGAAGTTTATGATTATGTGTTTGTATGAGGACCTCAATACTTCTTGACACCAGTCACAGAGGCAGGCACACCCCAAAAGAAAATTAAACATAAAAGCTTACCTAAGGGGCCAACCCACCTCAATGTTAACAGTCAAGAAAACCCAAACTGGAGTCTGAGCTCTCTAGGGAAGCGAATCAACAAACATGTCCAGAGATGGCACATACATTCTAAGGTAGGTATGGGGTAGCAGTCAGAATTACCCGCAGAGCTTCCTTGAAAATCTACGTGTTCCCAACCATTAAAACAATCAAAAACCCTAATGGGCATCGAACTAAGATTCTGTGAACTGTTTAAACAGTTTCAGCATTAGGAACCCCTACCTGACTGAACAAACCTCTGCACTAGGCCTTCCTATGATACAGACCCCATGCCCAGAATTCCTAGAATTGTCCCTGGGCTTCCAATTGGAGCATATTTAAAAATTCCCAGTGGACAACCTGGGTGTGTTGGAGCAGGCACTTATACCAGCACTTATAATGCAGAAGCAAGTGGATCAAATCTCCACAAGTTTGAAGCCAGTCAGGTCTACATGGCAGGCTCCAGAACATCCTACACTACACAGTGAGACCTACTTCAAAAGAAAAAGGAAGGGAGGGAGGGAGGAAGGAAGGAAGGAAGGAAGGGAGAGAGAGAGAAAGAAAGAAAAAAGAAGGAAGGAAGGAAAAGAAAAAATGTAAATGAAAGTCCCAGGTGAAATGAAAATTAAACACCCGGCAAACCCACAGACAGAGGCCTAAGGTGCACTCAGAACCGTGGAAGTCAGTGAGACTAGGACAGTGGAGAGGCGCAGATGTGGCAGGCAGGCAGGACACAGCTCTTCTGTGGAGACGGGGAGGCTTTCAGAAAGCAGTGGCAGCTGTGCCACAGGTCTCTGAGGGGTTGACGGACCCTGAAGTGAGACAGCCGCTGGCGGGGCAGCGTGGAGACTGGTGAGGAAGGGCGGCCTGGTGTGCTAAGACAAGGAAGGAAGGAAGTGGGAGGAAACACGCAGATGAACCCAACAACGGCTCTCTGGAGAACCGCTGGTTTTGACTCTCCAGAACCGTCAATGCTGTGAGAACAACGAGTTAGTGAGAAAAGCTTAAGGACATGTCTACCTTCTGGATAAAGAGGCGGGACAAACACAACGTAGGATCTGAGTCTGGATCTTGGAGTAAAAGAGAAAAAGAAAAACATGATCTCCAAGGATATTAGGAAGAACTGAGAACTCTGAGCAGACGGGTCAGATGACACAGATACAACAAACCGCATAAACGTAGACGCGGCGAAGGGCACACCCCGCCTCGGCCTGGGTCACAGACGGCTAATGAAACAGTGTCGTGGAGGACTGCGCCCTGCCTCCCTCACCGTCAAACAGATACGGGTGGTCCACACACTTCCGAAGCTGCGTGAGGATGTTCTGGAGGGTGACCCTCTTGGCGGTCTCATTCTCAAACGCATCTGAAATTGTAACAACAACAGGAAGAAAGATGGATTGCCAGAGCCACGCCTCCCGCCCCCCCAAGTCTCCCCAGCCTCAGACATTTAATCATGCGCACCTCAGACCTGTGTAACTGCCCAGACGGGACTGGACACCTTGTGAAATTTGCTTAGCCATCTCTCTAAGAAGGACCAATAAACTGGGAGTTGAATGTAGCGAACTTGATGACCCTTTTTCCAGACATCTACACTTCCCACCGTAACTGTTAGGGAGGCGAGGGACAACTACAAAATGGCAATCAGGAGATCACACTGTGGTCTCTCCCTTCTCACTCCCAATTCCTCCCAGTGAATTTGAGTCAACGGCATTTTGCAGCTCGTTAAGTATCCAATGGGCTGGAAAGACAGAGGGCAGGACTGGAGCACTTGGAAGTGCTTGCTTCAAGGCAGTAAGGGGAATTCGGCCAGAGGAAAAAGGAAACCATAACAACTGTCTGAGAGTCCCTGCCTCACTCACTGCAGCCGAGAAGAATCTAAGACTCCACCCCCTTCTTGTTGAGCACTTCCCACATGAAAACCACAGGCACTCAGCTTCTCCACAGACACGTCCCATACCTAGGTCTTTCATCAGGATGGCCTTGTAGTACTTCTTCTGTAGTGCTGACATGCCGTGGTATATCACCACCTCTGTCTTCTTGGGAAGCTCTGTGGCTACCTGAGCTTTCACCCGCCTCAGCAGAAATGGCTGCAAGAGTCTGTGCAGCTCACTTGCTGCATAAGGAAAAGTGTTAGAATGTAGAATCGAGGTATTCAACAACTAAAAAGCGTTCGGTCTGAATTCTGAGTCAGGACAAGGATTTTTTTTTCATATTACAGCCACTCCTGGACTTACAACAGGGTTTATGTCCCTGTAAATTCACCCCAGGTTGAAAATATTGTTAGTTGAAAAATGTGTTTAATATACTTAATCTACCAAACATCATGGCTTATCCTAGTCTACCTTAAAAATGCTCTGAACGCTTCATTAGTCAGTTGGGCAAAATAGATCCCATTTACTAAAATAAGATAAATAAATTCAGTGCTGAGAGCCAGTAAAGACAGTCAATGGGTGAAGGTGTTTGCTGTCACGTGTGATGAGCAGAGTTTGATCCCTAGAACCTACATGGGAGAAGGAAAAAATGACTCCACAAGTTGTCCTCTGACCTTCACACAACAGTATACACAGAGAGAACCAACGTAAAAGATATGTTCAAGAAGTGACTATTACATATACTTCATTGGCAGCTCTATGCCAGCAGTTCTGGGGACACGGGGCACTGCGGAGTCTCCCTCTCATGGCTGACTGGGAAGCTGTGAGTGCCGATGGCGCCCAGCCTGACCAGAGAAAATCTTACGTCACTACCCCGGAAGAGAGAACCTTCACGGGTGTTTACATGAGCAGTATCTGCAGCATGTTTGTGCTGTGTGATCTTTATTAGTCATCTATGGTGGGCACTTAGCTTAGCTCTATCTTGACTACTATGAAGAGTGTGGCATGCCCGTATGGTTTAATTTCCTTTGGAACCAATCTGGATTGCTAAATTGTACGGCAGTTGTATTTTTAGCTTTCTGAGGTACCTTAGGACTGCATTGTTTACACTAATTTATATTCACTCCATCATCACTGGGTTTTCCTTTCCCCGAATTCTTACTGGCATTTGTGATTTTTTTTTGGGGGGGGGGGCGTCTTTGATAATAGTCATTCCACTGGGGTGAGTGGTACCTCATTGTCTTTTTTTGTATTTTTACATTTATTTATTTATTTATTTTAATTTTATGTGTATCAATGTTTTGCTGGCATGTATATAAAGGTACCATGTATGTGAAATGCCTACCGAGGTCAGACAAGGGTGTCAGATCCACTGGAACTGAAGTTACAGCTGTGAGCTGCCATGTGGGTGCTGGGAACCCAACCTGGGTTCTTTGGAAGAGCAGCCAGTGCTCTTAACCACTGAGCCCAATTTCCAGCACTTGCTGTGGCCTTGATTTACATTTACCTAACAACTACTGATACTGAGCACTACATGTATAGAATATGCTGCGTTCTATAGCTCAAAGCAGTAAGAAGAAAGCAATTATACACCTTTACTGCTTTTCTTCTTTAATAACTTCATACACATATGAAATATGCTCCGATAGAAAAAAAGCATTTGAAAGCATTCATTATCAAGAAATGATAAAAGTTCAACTGATGATATATATGCCAATTACCTGAGCTGATCACTACCCAGTGTATACACAATTCAAAACACTACACTGTACCTCATAAATCTGTACACAGCTAGGTGTCAACAGCAAGTCAAAGTTCACACACACGTTCCACTGAATGTGCATCACTCTACAGTATAAAAAACCCAAGCCGTGCCACAAATGGAGCTCTGGCTGTCCTTCTTCCTTCTCTGGGATCTCAGCTCCTCCTCGGCCTGTCACCAGCTCTGAACCCAGGAACTGCGAACCCTGAAGAACTCTATTCTTA